>NC_056739.1:1857936897-1858271897 GCF_019279795.1 Protopterus annectens
TAAGGACTGACACAGGGGATGTGCACAAAGTAGCACAAACACAGTTGGCAATAGACAGATTAGTAAACTTACATTTTCACCGTGATGTACTGTACTACTATGTTCACATGACATGCCCCACATAGATTATATGCATGGGACATACACTACCTTTTACAACATGTAATGTTCTGAATGCCTTCATGGATGTTGAGATAACCCACCAGAAATAGGATGTGGAGTCATGTATTTCTTCTACAAGCCTGGACAAGTGATATTGTAGCAGATGTTGTATCAGCATGATGTTTTAGTCAGGTATGATGCCTGATGTTGGCATGTGTGTCACTACACTAATTGTGGCTGATGACGTGCACAATGGTTTAACATGTTGCATGTGAGGCAGATGCCATTACCACGTTGTATAAAGTAATGCCATCAGGAAGTGGTAAACAGATGTGGATGGTACACAAATCAAAATGGCATCAGCCAAACAGGATATGATCTTCATCCAAAGACACACACCCACACTTGTTAGTAGTGAGATTAGAACCCCTGCCTACATAGTTATTTCCTCTATAGTGTTATGCAGTTATCAGACATGCCACGGAGTTTGCATAATTTAACTACATCCCAAGATACTTCTAAGGTGAATAACATCATCAGGCCTGGTAAAGTAGGGTGATGGGAAGTTTACAGGGTGGTACACAACTCAAAATGGTATAACACACACATTATATGATTCTCACACAAACTGCTGTCATTAGTGAGATTAGAACCCCTACCTATCTAGTTATTTCTACTATAGTGTTATGCAGTTATCAGATGTGCCACGGACCTTACATAATTTCACCCAATCCCAAGGTACTTCTAAGTTGGATGACATCAGCAAGCCTAGTAAAGTAGGGTGATGGGAAGTTTACAGGATGGTACACAACTCCAAATGGTATAACACACACACACACACACACACACACACACACACACACACACACACACACACACACACACACACACACACATACACACACATAAACAAACACACACAGTTGCCAGTAGTGAGATTCGAACCGCTACTATAGTATTACACAGTTATCAGATGCATGGCAAAGCTTACATAATTTCAGCTAGTCCCAAGGTATTTCCAAGGTGAATGACAGCAGGCCTAGTAAAGTAGGGTGATGGGAAGTTTACAAGGTGGTACACAACTCAAAATGGTATAACACACACAGTGCATGATTCTCTCTCTCTCTTGAACACACACACACACACACACACACACACACACACACACACACACACACACACACACACACACACACACACACACACACACACAGTTGCCAGTAGTGAGATTAGAACCCCTACCTATCTAGTTATCTTTTCTATAGTGTTACTCAGTTAACAGATGCACCACAGAGCTTACATAATTTCACCTACTCCCAAGGTACTTCTAAGGTGTATGACATCAGCAGGCCTAGTAAAGTAGGGTGATGGGAAGTTTACAGGGTGGTAAACAACTCAAAATGGTATAACACACACAGTATATGATTCTCACACAAACGCGCACGCACACACACACACACACACACACACACACACACACACACACACACACACACACACACACACTTGCCAGTATTGAAATTAGAACCTTTGCCTATCTAGTTATTTGTACTATAGTGTTATGCAGTTATCACATGAGCTACAGAGTTACTGGTTGACAATTGGTCAAAGGTGCTGATAACTGCACAGCTGAGGTAAACTGTTGCAGGTGCCAGAAAGTCTGCCTCCAGTTTTCCCCTTAGATCTTGCTAGTTCTTTCTGTTCTGCACTTCAAATAGTCTAACAGCTTTGCTCTTCAAAAGTTTTTTTTTATAAATTATTCTAGCACACATGAGAGCCATCAGCAGTAGTCATTCCTCACTGAATTAGCTCCAGTACTTAATAGTTATGACCAACCCTCCTGGCATGATTAAAGTGGAGTTCTCTGTGCTTTTGCCCATTAACCTGGTGCACTTGGGACATTCTGAGACATTGTTGTGACTGCCTCATGTACACAGACAACCCTCTCCTCTAAACTCTGAATACTCAGACTTGTAACAGATCCCCCTATATCACCGAATTGGATGATATGCACTCTCCAGCAAAGAGTGGACTATCTGGTCAAGAGGAGAAGGGTCAATATATACAGCACACCACATGGAACACATGTCCAGAGCACCCACTATCACAGCTCTGACATACAAACAATAACCACAAACCCACCTTCATAGAGGCACTCAATAGACATTTACCAAAACAGCAGATACCACCAAGACAGAGACCCACTCAAAACCACAACACAGCACACACCGCAGGACACATATCTCACTGACACAGTGTGACCCTCAGCCTAAGCCCCAAAGGCCAACCACCTTGCCTGATACAGTAATCTTAGTTGAATCAATAATAAGGCACGCACGTGTCCCACTCACTAGGTTGAACATGGAGGAAATAACAGTCAGCTGCCTTTCAGGTTCCAGAATCCAACACATAACACACCCAGTCAGGTCATTCCATAACAACTACAAGTATAACTCTGTCATTGTCCATGTGTGTGTGAATTACCTAAGATGCATCGCCATGGACTATATGAAAAGAGATATGGCAGCGCTTTCAGATTATGTGGCCCAGGTAGATATGACAGTAGCCCTGAGCAATATACTGCTGTTACCCAGAATTATATGACAGTACAAACAACAAATGATTGACTTCAACAATTGGCATAAGTGTCTGCTGTCACTCTCATAGGATCCAGTATCTGTCTGCTTGGGTTGACATGATTGACAGACTTCAATGGCTTGCCAGAGATGGCCTGTATCTGTCATCCCTGGGTTTCTAGGTACTGGCTAAGTGTTTTGCCACCCCTATAGTGTCTTTTTAGGTTGTGTTCCAAATCAAATTACCACAGTAACAGCTATAAATATATGCAATCTGAGAGTCATGCTGCTCAACACTAGACAGCTACATCTCGAGATGCAACCACTCAAAGCACTCCTCAAAATGGAGAGCATTGACATTTGTGCCATAATGAAGACCTGGTTTACAGCAGAAGACAGCACCCCTGCCCTGCACTACCAAGCTATAAACCATTCCACAAGTGTCAGCCCCAAAACATGGACCACAGCTACAAAGGTGGTGATGTCTCCATATTAATAACAGATATGCACACATCCTGAGTAGTATCCCAGCATAATTGATCTGAGATACTTCAGGCACAACTGACATTGGGTAATAGTGCAATCCAGGACATAGCCTGCTATAGATCCACATCCATGTCCCTAGACTCTCACTCCACATTCTTCAACACCCTGGAAAATATCAAGGTCCAACCCAACACTCTCATACTAGGAGTTCAACTACCCCTCCATCAACTGAGTAAGATTCTCAAGCAGCAATACACTGGCCCAACACTTCCTGGAATTCATCCATTCCAATGCCTTGGACCAGCTCATTCTGACACCTGGTAGAGGATGCAACATCTTTGACCTGTGTTGATTATTAACATATGGGACCATTGCTTGACAACAGTAGTCAATCACTACCTGGTCAGATCCAACATAAAGTAATCACCATGGAAATCCACATCTCACACACACATCCCACAAAGTTAACCACCTTGAAAAACCTCCCCAAAGCTGACTTTGGACTCATAAGAACAGAGGTGGCTAACTTCACAGCACCCATGCCAATGGAAAATACCTGCATGGCTGACAAATCATGCACAAATGCACCATATGGACATGTACATCAATGCATGGAACTAGCCATATCCAACAGAACCATGACACTCTCCTACAAACACTGGAGGCCAATCTGGTGGTCCCCTGCCTTTAATAACCTATACAACAGAAGGAAGAAACTGTTGCAGAAAAAGATGGAGTCGCAAGAGTGGTAAAACTCCCTTATTAGCCTCAACAACTTGAGATCCCTCATGAAATCATCCAAAGCCACATATGATGGCAGAATTGCAGCAGATACTGACAACAATCACAAATCCTTGGTTAGTGATATCAAAAACCTCCACACCACTACCCAGAAGAGCTCTGAGTTACTGCACAATGCTACCTCCTATACTGAACCAACAGATATTGCCAACATTCTTGCCAACATATTCAGTGCCAGCTTTACTCCCCCCCCCCCAGGGGAACAATCAGAATGCCAGGCATCCAGGATCACTGCTGCCTAGGTTAGACTTCCATTGTCCATAAGCAAGAATGCAGCTTCCATGGGACCCCACATTATTCCTGGCTGTGTTCTACATGAACTACAAAGATACCTGGCACCATATCTGTGTGCCCTGCTCAGTCACAGCCTCACCTCAGGCTTTGTCCCTCCCAAATGGCACACTGCTACAGTCATCCCTCTCCATAAAGGTGTGGCAACTACAGACCCTGGGAATTATCAGTCCAGTAGCCTGACAAGTCTGATATGTACAGCTATGGATCACATCTTCAGGGACCTGGTCAACTAGCATATAGGTAATCTCCTAACTCTGGACCCCACACAGTTTGGCTTTGTGTAAGGTAGATCATACCTGCTCAACCCGGTTGACTTCTTTGAGTCAGTCACCACGACTCTGTATGGCAGTAAGGCATTACATACAGCCTACATCAATCTGGCCAAGGCTCTTGATACCATTCCTCAGTCAGGAATTATGGATGAACCCACCAAACTAGGCATCAACCTCTATATCACTAGGGGGTTGCAAATTGGCTCACAGATAGAACGCACAGTTTGAAAGTAGTGATTCCAAGTCAGACTGTCAGCCAGTCATAAGTGGAGTCTCACAGGGATCAGTCATGGGTACTCTCCTGTCCAGCATGTACTTCTCAGGAGTCCAGGCCAACACAAAGGAACTCTGGTTGACCATGTTCCCAGGCAACTGCAAGCTGGGAGCCATCATTAACTCCACAAGTGATGCAGACATCCTACAGAAAGGCCTCTCTGAGACCACTGACTGGTGTGGAAACCATGGCCTGAAGCTTAACACCACAAAATGCATCATGGGCCCCTTTGGTCAAATCTCAAATTTCCACTAAGTACCACATCAATGGGAGCACATTGAACACTGTAGGCATTATAAGAGTTCTGGGGACACAGGTTGAAAAGAACCTCTCCTTTAACCACCACATTGCTACTGTGGTCAGGAAATCCTTCTATGTGGCACATCTCATTACCAAGGGTTTTGCATCCAGGAAGAAGGAGGTCATTGTCTCTGTGTACTCTTCCCTCATTACACCAATTATCAAGTATAATGGCCCATTTGGCATGTACCTCACTAGACACCTGCAACAGTTGGAGAGGCCACAAAAATCTGCAAAGCCATGTCTGACCCAGCTCTTTTACAAATGCTACATCTAAAGACATCCCAATCTCTCTGCACCACACACTGCAGGAACCTCAACCTCATTGCCACAATCAACACAACATGCTGGGGGGACAGGTTCCTCACCCAGAGACTGCACATGCCCTGGAATAGACTTCCCATACATGTCATACAAAGCACCTACATGACCCTGTTCCAGATATATCTTGATGAGTGGATGGGTAATAGAATGTTCACCCCAGGGATCACTCCAGTGGCTCTACTTGATGGGGTCACTGGGAACTAATGTCAGCTGGCACAATGGCAGGGCACTTCTATGAACTAGGGTTGTATCAGCTCCAGGGCCATTAGCCTAGTACACACCTATGAACCTATAAGGGGAGTGACATCAGCATGACTGATACAGTAGGCCAGTGGCTGAGTAACTTAAATACTTTTCCTACAAACATACACAGTTACAGTTACACACACACACTTGTACACCCATACATACCTTTGCCAGATGTGAGAGTAGAACCCTGCCTACCTAGTTATTTGGACCATAGTGTTATGCATTTATTGCAAGCGCTACAGAGCTTACTGGACTGACAACTGCCAACAGGTGCTGATAAGGTGAATGACATCAGCGGGACTGATAAAGTATGCCAGTGGGTGGGAAACGTATCAAAATACTTCTTCCTGCAAACACACACACACTTTCACACACACTTAGATACCCACATATACATTTAGCAGATCTGAGAGTAGAACCACTGTCTATCTAGCTATTTTTACTATAGTGGTACACAGTTATCACATGTGCTACAGAGCTTACTGGGCTGACAACTGCCCAAAAGTGCTGATAAGGGGAATGACATTAGCAGGACTGATAAAGAAGGGCAGTGGGTGGGAGACTTATCAAAATACTTCTTGCCAACATACACACACACTCACTTGCTAGATCTGTGATTAAAAACCCTGTCTATCTAGTGATTTGTTATATTGTGTTACGCAGTTATCACACATGCTATGGAGCTTACTTGGCTGACAACTAGCCAAACGTGCTGATAAGGGGAATGACATCAGCAGGACTGATAAAGTTGGGCAGTGGGTAGGGGACTTATCAAAATACTTCTTATCAACATACATACACACTTATTTGCCAGAGCTGAGATTAGAACCCCTGTAAAGCTAGTGTTTTGGACTATTGCATTACACAGTTATCACACATGCTACAGAGCTTACTGGGCTGACAGTTGGCCAGAGGTGCTGATAAGGGAAATGACATCAGCAGGACTGATCAAGTGGAGCACTGGGGAGTGTTATGAGTGGGAATGGCTTAAACCTGTTTAACCTACAAACAAACACACCCTCACTCTCACATACACAACTGTTACACACACAGTTGCCAATACTGAGGTTAGAAACCCTACCTATCTAGTTATTTTTACTATAGTGGTAAGCAGTTATTGCATGTGTTACAGAGCTTATAGGGGTGATCAGTCTCCAATGGTACTTCTAAAGTGAATGAAAGCAGCAGATCTTGTGAAGTAGGGCAATGTGAACTGTACTAAGTGGGAAGGGTCTCCTAATACTTGGACCTATAGACACACACACACACACACACACACACACACACACACACACACACACACACACACACACACACACACACACACACAGGCAGGTGATGTGATATTATAAACTCAACCTCAGTACTGTTACACAATGGGGGTCACCTTTTATGCTGGCATGTGTGATCGTTTACAAATGGTATGCCACTGTCCACAGCAGGACATCACTGTATGCCATTCAGGGTATCTGTGTGTGTGACTCACTCTGTGTTGCCCTGTGTCTCTCTCTCTGTATCACTATCTCTCAGTTCCCCACATCTATGTGTATGTATGCTTGACATATTTTATCTGTTGCCCATATATATGTGTGTGTGTATCTCACACAACAGATGCAGACATATCACACATGGGTCGCTTACAGGGGTTCCTATCATATGATCGAAGTATTACAACTTTGAATCATTAAAAAATGAACTTTAATGATCGAAGTTGTAAAACCTCGAAGCATATAATGGAGATCACCATAGAGCACAGAAGGGAAGATTTACCTTTACTGCACTGTAGTGTGATCTTGGAGTTGGTATATTTAAGTAGTGGGGGTGTGGGGGCTTCAGTGGGGCTTGCACCCCTGCATAGAGCGTTTTTTTTTTTTTTTTTACTGTATTTTCTTTTTTTTAATGTGTGTTTGAAGTTCTGAGACATCAGTCATTAAAGTTCGTCCTTTAATGATTTGACGGTTTGGAACTTCGATCATATGATATAGACCCACCTACAGCTGGCTGAGGGTAATCCTGTCTATATGTGTGTGTGGGGGGGGGATCATTGAGGTGTACATAGCTGTCTGTATGCACAGACATATATATACACAATACAGTCATATATTCTGATGTGGTTTCCAATATGTCCTGTGATTCTCTAAGTGTAGGAGCATGTCCAGTGTGACCTTCTATAGTTAGAGTGGGACTCCATTCCAGAGATAGGTGTACTCCAGTCCAGGGTTTTTTGTGCTACAGCCATACCTCTCAGGTGTACACAGGACTTTCCTCAGGGTACTTGTTTTGTTTAGCAGACATTTTCTGACATATCTTTAGTCTGAAACTGCAATGTATTGTGTCATTACATAGTGCCAGACATCCTCAGATCATCACAGTGCTTTACCAGAGGAATAGTAGTTGTATGATGCATAGACCAATATTATGAATTCAGCTATGTACATTCTTGCCCAGCAAGGCCATTTGTGAGGTCCAGCTACAGCCCCCGTGTAGTAGTGACACACAGCTGTGTGAACAGTCCAGCAACCTGGTGATATACTGGCTGGAGATCTCCTGCTTGTATGGTATCTTTCTAACCTGAGATGTCATATGCTTGTGTGTGCATACCTCTGACCTATACATTTTTGGCAGGTTGTCCAGGTGTTTGGCTACAGGTTTCATCCTTTCTACGTAAACGTGTTTTGATGGTTAGTTAGTTACATATAATTGAAGTCTGATGTTACAAAATACTACAGACATTACTGTTTCTTACTACATAGCCTTCAAACAATTCCCACTACTGCAAAGCCCTCACCCCACCAACTTTCTCAGCATGTAAGGGTGATATTTACAACACATGCCTATCATTGTGCCTTTGTTCCACTTTTTTTTCTGCCCTTGTCCAGACATCTTGCTGTCAGAGGTTGGCATTTATGGGTGTGGGTACAGAGTGCATTCAATTGTGCAAACACATCCATTATTTGTATATTTGTAAAAGCAAACATAAGAAAATAGATTATTGAGAATGAACACTGGCAACAGTACCACACAGTACTTATATTCACAAAAGCTTTGGCACCTCTGTTACACATTATTCAAGATGTCAGTAATATGTGTAGCATATTCCACATACCACTGTGACTTCCAGATATGTCAGTGGCAGAGCAGTGGGTGTCACTGACATGCATAACAGTTGGTACTGCAGTTATCTGCACATGGCCTTGCCCAAGGCAGCACTGTACCTAGGGCAGTACAAGACTGCCAGGAGAACATGCTGGCCAGTTCCAGACAGTATTAACCACACATACACATAGCTCATTGACCCCCTGCATATTGTGGCCAGGCAACATGTTTTCATGTGTATTGGTACAGCCCTGCCAATGCATACTATGCTGCTATTTCCATGCAAACATATATGTTACTGCATTTGTGTGGGTATATGGGAGTGCACACCTGTCCACTGTACACATTTGCACAGACTGTGCTGGTATTTGCTTTACATTTTGGTTCCATTTACCATACTATTGTGCCCTGTCTTGGGTACTAGAGGCATATCAGTAAAGAGCCCAGGTCAGATTGTACTGGCATACATTTGGGTTTCAGTCTTCTTACCCTTCATAGCCTTAATGCAACTACAGATCCTGCTGTGCTATCACTGTGTGAGTCTTTAGGGAGTTAATTCAACATTGCTGCCATTTGTGTGCCTTTACCAGACATTTCTCTGTGGTTTTCTACAGCTGACTTGCTGTGTGGGTGTGAGGAGTGGTTATGGGACCACCACACTGATATCCATGTCTGTGATGTATGACCCACCATTTAATTGTCCCCACACCTATACTGCAGTGGGATTTGCCACCTTGGGTACTACTGCATAGTGTGTGGAAGCCAGTTTTGGCCAGACATTTCCTGGTGGCCCACATAGCTCTCAGTTGTGTGCTGCTCTCCCAGTAGGCCACCCCATTCCCCTTGCATGTATGCAGCATTACCATAGATATGCTAGCAGAACATACTATTCCATTAATTTATTGTTAAGAAGACTGACTTACCTTGTGCTTGCAGAAGTTATGAGGATGGTTCTTCAGGGCCGCCTATGTTGGATGCACACAGTACACTGTCTATACATGGTAAGTTACAGGTAATGTGATGTGTGTCATCCATTTTACTGTGTGTGCGAGTCAGAGAGAGGTGTCAGTCCCATGGGATCCCTACAGTGTCAGTGTGTGTGCTATGCATTGCCTCTTTGCCAAGGCCTGAGCATACTGGGAACATCTCCATCCGCCTACGGGAGCAGGCTCAGAGGCCTCCTCCAGTGAGTCCCTCTGTGCCTGTGGGGACCATGGCAATGGTGGTGGGCTGTGTGACCCTTCCCCATGCTGTTCCTGCTGCAGCTGTTTCCACAGGATCATATTGTGTAGCATGGCACATACTATGAACATGTGTGCACATGTGGCTGGAGAGTACTGCAAGGCTCCACCAGATATGTCAAGGCAGCAGAACCGTGACTTGAGCATCCCAGACACACACTCTATAATGATCCTGGTCTGTGCATGTGCCTCATTACAGCATTCTTGTGTAGGTGTGTGTGCATTTCTGATGGGTGTCATCATCCACGGCTCCAGTGCATAGCCAGCATCCCCCACCAGATGGCCATACGGGATGTCCCCACTGGCAAATGCCTGGTACAGCTGTGACAAATGTCAGATGTGGGAGTCGTGATAGCTTCCAGGGCTGCCAGCACACACATTCATGATAATGTCCTGGGCATTGCACACAACCTGGCAGTTGATGGAGGGGAGGCCCTTGTGGTTTATGTAGACCCTACCCTGTTTGGGTGGTGCTTTGATGTGGATGTGCATGCAGTCTATGGCACCCAATACCTCCAGATATTCTGCTACATGGTGGAAGAGACATATTGCTGGTGCTCTCCTCACGGATGCTGGGGAAGTAAATGTGTTCATCGGCATGTGGTAGTATGGCATCCAGAAACTGGTGGAGTACCCTGGATGCAGATTCCTGTGTGAGCCCCATCATGTCCCCAGTGGGTCTTTGGAAAGTATCTGTAGCTATTATTTTTAAGGCTACACATACCTTGTTATCCACTGGGATGGGTTCCTCTCTGTTGGCTCTAGCTCTGAGTTGAGGCCGGCACAGCTCTGTGATTTGCTGAAGTATATCTCTGCCTAGCCTGTAGCACTCTATATCCAGATCATGTAGCACATGGTAGGTTACCTAGTTCTGAACTCTCTTCTCCTCCTCCTTGGTATGTGGTGGTTGTCAGCATTATCTTCCTCTCTGCCCTCAGCCTCTAGCATACACTGATAGATTAAAGCAATGGCAGCCCCTAAAATTTTTCCAGTTAAAATTCCCCCACATGTATACACCAATGGTGCAGAGTTTGTGGGAAAAACCAGACTATAAGGTGTTTCCATACTTTAGATGTTGCCTGTATGATTGGCTGACTGTAATACATTCCAGCTGCCCCCTATATTACTCATGACTTTGATTTGGCCAGTGTGAGTGTTACTGGTAATGTGTGTATGATTGCCTTTATTCTGCCCTTTTTTATTTATTTTTTACTTACATCTCCTCCCATTTTCAGCTATGCAGCCGCCTGCCAGCTGTATTATTGTGTGCTTTCCCTGGCTCATTGTGAATTGCAAGAGTCTCATATTAGTGATTTCTACTTAATTTCTCCTTTATTGTGCTGTTGCCTTTATTTTTTATTTTTTACATCTCCTCCCATTTTCAGCTATCCAGCCACCTGCTAGCTGTATTATTGTGTGCTTTCCATGGCCCATTGTGAGTTGCAAAAGTCCCATGTTAGTGATTTCTACTTTATTTCTCCTTTATTGTGCTGTTGCCATTTAATTTTTATTTTTTATATCTCCTCCCATTTACAGCTGTGCAACCACCTGCTAGCTGTATTGCTTGTCCTGGTCCATTGTGAGTTGAAAGAGTCCCATATTAGTGAGTTCTACTTAATTTCTCCTTTATTGTGCTGTTGTACTTTATTTATTTATTTTTTACATCTCCTCCCATTTTCAGCTATGCAGACACCTGCCAGCTGTATTACTGAGTGCTTTCAATCAGGGACGTCGGGAGGCATACGCACTGTACTGATTTCAGTACAACTTATTTAGAAGGGGGGTAGCTTTTTAAATGTTTTTTTTTTTGTTTTTTTACTGCACGATGACGCCAGCCCATCGGAATGGAGCTCACCTCGCATGTTATTCCCGGCCGCCACACGGGAGAGAGAGGATTCAAGTGGTGGATGGATTGATTCAAGCTATTTGGACTAATTTATTGTGGTAGTTGGGTTGTGAGTTTGTTTTTTTTGGATGGATTCAATGCGTTATGGATGTAGGAGGGATGCTTAGCTATTGGTGAGATATAGTGTGTGTGTGTGTGTGTGTGTGTGTGTGTGTAGTATATTTAGTGTGTGTGTGTGTGTGTGTGTGTGTGTGTGTGTGTGTGTGTGTGTGTGTGTGTGTGTGTGTGTGTGTGAATAATTAAGAATAATTGTAGAGTAAGAATAAGCTGAATGTTTGACCTGAACCTACATTTTGTTAAACTGTGTTTTTACACATTTGTATTTAAAACATTACACATTAACATTTTACATCAATACTAAGCATATTTTGTAATCCTTTCAGAATGTGTATCACTTAAGTAAGTAGTATTAGTCATCTGCTGTGTGTACGGCATCAATTCACTTCACGGACACAGTCAACTGCAAGAACTTTGGCATGAGGGGCATGAGTACATTTGACAATTTGGCAGAGGTGAAGGCTATTTGTCTAAAAATCAAATGGCTGGCAGTAGTTGTGCTTGTGTGCCATTGGACACCATTCAGCCCTGAGAAGCTTATTGAATGAAAAAATGAAAAGACAAGTTTTTGTATAATAAAATAAATTAATCTGTTGGTGTTAAATAAATGTATATAATGACTAATGATACAGCATGAACTGTTGGTCAGCTGCATGCTCATTAAAGAAAACAATGTAATAAGGATGTACCCTGATGTAACTTATATGTGAGTCCCCCATTTGTATAATAACCTTTTCTAAGGCATATCCATCACATATTTATATATTAACATATATTGGCTGTAATGCACACTATATAAACCTCACACTATATAAACCTTCAGGGTTAGAGTTAAAGCATATGTTGTAATTAAAAAAAGAGAAATAACGTTAATAAAAGTATGAATGCATATTTAATACATAATGATATGAATGCAGAGAGAATATGACGACGAAGGGATGACAAACTGGTCTGTTTATTCTAAAAGAAATCAAAATAATCCTTGAATCACTGATGTTAAGCTAGGAGGGATGGGCAGAAAATCAGAAGACACATGTTTGGCAACCAGGAATCTACTCCCGGTATGTTCCAAGTAAAGTACCCATAGAGCCCACTGGGAAAGGCCTGGCCAGACAGACTACAAGGACATATATATTGTTTGGAACGCTTGGGGATGATATGAATGATAAACTCAACTGTGTACTCATCTCTCCACCTTTCCACCATCACTTTCACTAAACACAACAGAAAAATGGATGGATGAGGCTTTTAGATGTTTTTTCTGTATTATTACATAGTTATATTTTTCACTTTAATTTTTTTTTTTCTTTTTAAAGCTTTGACTTTATTGTTTTTTATTTGTTGTTTGAAAGGAAGAGCAGACTAGACTAGATTTACTGTCAAAACAACATATATCCTTTATTTTATCCTTATAACACACAAAAATTTATAAATTGCAGTCTTGATCTTGAGGGAAGAGCAGCAATCCTTTGAAATATTTAGCAAAAAATAGTGGATTTTTAGTTTTCTCTTTTTACAATATATCACAAAAATAAAATCTCCACCATCCACCACTGGCACAACAATCAACAAACAACTAGCCAATATCAACCATCATATAATCATATATATAAAAGATGGATCACATCATATTCACATCATTACTTTCTGACTCAGGTATTTGTTTCTAAATTTTTTCTTAATTTGGGGTCCTTGGCCATGATTGTGTTTAGTTCTGAGATTTAATTTAATAAAAAAATGAGAAAAACTAAAAAAACAGGAAAAAAAAAAAAAAGAACTAACTGAAGAAGTGTTAGTTTATTGTAGAAGTACTAAAGTACTGCAGACGAAGCACTGTGAAATAAAGACAAAAGTTACTCAAATAAAAAAAAAAAAATATAGAAGAGCCCCTGGGAGACAGAACAAGAAAAGAGCTAAACAAATTAAGGACAAATTTTTTTTGTTTATTTATTTTTTTTCAATTTTTTCAGATTCATCAGTCACAGTAGCATCACGGGTGTGTGTGTGTGTAACAAATGTGTGTGTGTGTAACCCAGGTGGGATGTACTGGTGATTAGTCATTGGGGTGTGGTAGAGAATGCCTCAGGCTTGAACCCTGTACCTTGTATGCAGGTGTTAAAGACCTGAATTCTTACCCACCACCATTTAATTAAAAAATTTTTTGAATTTTTATTTGATCTGATCAATATCTTGATCTTATCTGTATCTGTGGTTGTGCAATATGGTGCAAAATTTGATGTAGCATGGCTGTTGATGTGCAATGTGTAGCAATGTTCTGCTTGATGTCTTGGGTTTCTAGGTTCTGGGGGTGGCTTCTTGTGGGGTGCTTCTTCTGTGTGTTATGTGTGTTTGTGTCTGTGTGTTCTTGTGTTTCAAAGTTTTTTTGTATTTTTTTTTTTTGTTTTTTGATTTTTTTTTTGTTTTTTTTTTTTTGTGTCCTTTCTTCCAAATTTGATGTTAACAAATTGACAGGCATTTAAATTTTCTTGCTTCTTCTTTCAAATTTCTTCCTATTTGGCAGTATTGTTACCACAGGTTTGCAGTGGCAGTATTGTTACCTTGGTTTTTTTCTGTTTTGGGGCTGAGTCTGGTTCCTGTGTTTGCATGTGGAGTCTGCATCTGTATCCTGTGTGTAGTAACAATTATTTTTTTCAGCAATTTTTTATATACTAACTTACTTTTTTTGTTATTTTTTTTTTTTTTTTTAACTTTTATTTTTATGATTTGTTTTTGCTTTTTTGAATACCTTATTTTTGCTTTGTCCAGGTTTTTATTTTTAAGGTTGACAGCTATGGCAAGAACTTGTTGAATTGACTGGTTTGAGGGCTGTGTTTTCATTGAATGTGCTTAGGTGTAAGTTTTTTCAGAGGTTGACAGTCTTAGTGTTTTATGCCACTGAATTAACAGAATTCATATTATCTTATTTGATATTCATGTTAAAGTTCTCTTTTTGTTGTTCGCATATGATTTGATTGACCTGTGTATGTTGTGTGAACTGCTTTTTTTGCACAGTGACCTTGGCAGTAAAATGTATGAGTCAAAGCATTTTTTAACATTCAATTTTAGCAACAGCATATGTGTTGTGTTTCTGTTTTTGACCCAATGCCCTTGTTTTTGCCCCTTGGATGGACTTGAGTTTTGGAGACTTTGTAGTTGAGTATTGAGATATAGTTGTATAAGGAGAAGGAGCTGATAGAGCTGATAGCTTAGTTTAGTGAGAAGTTTAGTGTTGATTATGGTAAATTGCATTGGCAAATGTTGTCCCATAAGTTTTTTTCTTGTTGTTTTTGTTAAAGACACTGGTAGGGTTCTCCCTCCCATAACTGCTATCCATTTCACTAAAACTGAAAGTTATTAACTGTTGCCATCCATTTCCTATTTTTTTATTTACATTTTACTATTAAATTATTTTTTTTGATTTATTGATATATAATTTAGACAAAATTATTTTTAGGTGAAGTCATTAGATTTATTATTTTTGTTGTTTAACAATGAAGCAATAGGAATTAGTTTTAAAAAATTAATTGGATATTTTTATTTTGACTTTTTTTTTAAATTTTCAGGTGTTGTGCATTTACTGATAATGGTGGGTGTTGTAAAATGTTTTTTACTTTTTATGTATGATGAAATGTTCTGAATTGGGCAGTTTTTTTATTGTTTTTACTGGTAAAATGTTCAAAAAGCAGAAGTGGTAATAAAAAGCAATGTATGTTTCAATGTTTCAAAAGCAGATTAAAAGCAGCCCAGAATTAATTTTTTTTTTATCTTCCAACGGTAGTGATTATTTTTTCTTTAGTAGTAGATGTTGTATTTTTCTTTGAATGTGGGTTTTAATGTTGTTTCAATGAAATGAGTTTTAAAGTTCAGTGAAGTTTTAGTGTTTGTGCTGTAAATGCAAAATAAAACTTTCAAATGAAGTTCAAATCATCATAAAAGTAAAGCATATGCACATTATGTTATTGGGTTTGTGGAGTATGAAATGGGTGCAATGGGTATTGTGTGGAAGGAATGGGGAAACCCAAAAATTGCACGTTTTTTTGGGGAGGCTTTGGCAGGCTAGAGCGGACAGCTTCTGACAGCTGTCCAACTGATTCAAACTCCAATTAAAAATTAGAAATTGCTTCTCTTTTCTTATGTTTCCTCAATTTATTTTTTTCTCAAAAAATTATTTAAATATCATTTTTGTAAATAATCAGGTTAATTTCTTGACAATTATTTCGGAATTACTGCATGCTAAAATAAATGCTGCTTATCAACTCCGTCTTCATTTATACAAGAGCATAATTTTTTACTACTGTTTATGTTCCTCAATATATTTGGCTTTATTAAATATTAGTTGCATTAACAGGTTTTTAGTACAAATGTTGCTCTTCCCATTTAGACTTATTGCAAGCCAATAAAACCTCAAGAAGTAAATAGGTTTAAAACTTTTTGGCTCTTCCCCTAATGATCCCTGACATAAATAGCTTTTTTGAAGAAAAATTGCAAACATTTTTTTTAAATTATAAATAACTGTAATGATTATGGTCTAAGTTTACTTTTTTTTTATTTAAAACATATAAATTCTCTAATTTTGTTGTTTTTTTGCATTAAATTTATTAAGCATTTATTAAAAGCTTCTCCCTCCTTCCGCAGGTTCCTAAATGTATGTATCTAATATTTAAAGCAATTTCCTTTTTTTTCAGGTTCATTTTTATATTTTTTTTCACATTTATTGGTTTGTGGTTAATTGAATTGATCTTTTGTTCATGTGTGTGTGTGTGTTTGTGTGTCAATTTCATACCTTTCAGAAAATTGCATCAGATTTTTGACCTACTTTTTCTAGTAGTTTCCTCTTTATTATTTTTCAGAGTGTATAAAAAAAAAATTGTATTTTGTTTGGTGTGTGTGTGTGTTTTATTTATGAGTCGATTTTTGTGATTTTAGTTTTTGTCCGTTGTGTGTGTGTGTGTGTGTGTGTGTGTGTGTGTGTGTGTGTGTGTCCACATTTGTGAATGTCCAGATTTGTGTGTGTGTGTTTTTTTTCTTGTGTATGTGTGTGTGTGTGTTTCTATTCAAATCATTGAAGGCTGAAGTTGCTAAATAATGACAGGTTCCTCAAGACGAAAGTTCATAGGTATAGAAAAATCACTAGCACAAGTCCTTATTCATACTTCTTTCAACTAAGTTCAAAACATTATTTAATAATTGACCCCTTTTGTTTTAGGCTCTGTCCATGTTAGTATTTCACTGAAGTAGGTTAGGGTGTGACTGTGAATGAATCTTCCCTAATAGTGGGTAGAGTGTGTTTAGTAATTTAACACTCAAGAGGTTGGTAATCAGTTGTTATAGAGCTCAAAAGCACAAGGTACCTACTATTACTGAACAAGCATTACATTTTTCAAGAACTACTACCTTAGTTATTTCAATTTCAAGCATAGGAGTTTGGTTTGAGTGATTTTATATTAGAGAAGAGAGCAGTTTGAGTATGCTTAATGCCTTTTACTCAAGACTAAAAACACGAAGAATCCTTCAGCTTTCAATGGCCAATTGTGTATTGCAGTATCCCATATTGATCTTTGTACTGCATTTCCCTTGTCCTGCTATTTCCTTTTTCTTTTCCTATATCTTTCCTGTTTAAGCCCCAGCACATCACCCAGACCCATTTACCTAGTGTAAACAGCAAGAAATGGCCCTCCCATGGCTGCAAACATGCTCCTCCATTCATGGAATAAGACTATACAGCCTCAGACACATACCCTCGCTTAGCTGTGCTTAGCTAAGCACAAACCCAGCCACCGGAGCTCCAATGTGCTTAGAGCAAGCATGACACACCCCCTTTTCATGTAAGTTGCTCCTCCTGTCTAGCCAGTGGTGTTAGAGCACCTACATGTTTAGGTGCAGTGTGACACTTAGACGAATTTTGTGATTCAGTATAAGTCCCCTCATTAACATACCCCATTGTCTTACTCCATAGTTACTGCACTACACAAGAGCCTTCCCCCTTAGCAACCACTGTTCCCTGCCATTGCTGACATTCTGCATGCCATAGAGTATAATGGCAAAATGCAGATTTCCCTTATAATTCACTTTTCACCTTTTTTTTCCCACCCCATCCCATTTGCGTCCCACTTCCCAAAGCTTAAACGGCCGAGATCGGCCAAAAAAGAAATTTTATTTTCATAATAATACAATGGTTTTCCATGCCAATGGCCATATATGTGGCCATTGGCATGCCTAACCACTCTAATACATGCTTTTTTGAGAACTGTCATGCCTCCATTTTGTTATTTGCAGAAATGTATTCGGTTAGTAACCAAATACATTTCTGCAAATAACACTGTTCCTGCACACAGACCTGCCTAGTTCCTGGATCGCTATATCAGCTCATTTGCATGGTTTTCTCCAGCAAATTAGCTGATTAGAATACTGCATGGCTTTCTGTGCAGGAACTTTGTAGGGCCGCTTGTGCACGGCAAAACGGCACCTTCGTGGATTGTTCGGCGGCCGTATTCCATGCAGGAGCAGTTACACTCCTCCTGCATGGAAATTTTTGTTTGTGAATCCCAGGGAATGTCTTTTAATGCTCATCTTTATCACAAAATGCAGCCTGTATGAAAATGTCATGCTCTTGCTCAGACACTCTACAGTTCACAGCAATATTACTGTCAAACACAAGTGCACTGGGTATTAGAAATCCATATGTCATGCCCACAAAGTATACACAAACACACTGAAAATATGGCCCTTGTAATTATGTATGAACAAACTGTTCTGTGAGCTTGTAATAACATTCAAATGCGGAATAAAATCTTTGAAATACTGTACTTTGCAAAATATACTCTGTAATGTCTGCATTTTGCAAGATAACTTTACTGTAATGAATAACATCCACAACTGCTCTGTGAGGAAACTGACAACTTTAATCAAAACAATAAAACGTTTAAAAATAAAACGGTAAGCTCTTTCAAAACACAATGTTGCTTCTTCAGATCATTAAAAATATGCGAAATCCACGGTCTTATATAATTAAAACAATTTATAAAACATCCTATGACAATCAAAAAACAATTAAAAGATCAGTTAAAAATCAACTGTGCGTATCCAATGATTTCAGCAAACCATTTAACCAATCATGAAATGCTTTGAAATATAACTTATCAAAAGAATTACAAAGAACATAACAACCTATCAAAAATCGGAAAAAATCTTATAGTACAATTGGTAAAGTTGTCCTGCTGGTTGACTTCCATTGGTGAAACACCAACCAATAAGATACAACTCCACCTGCTAAATAACATTCATACAATAAGGTGATGTAATTACTAGAAATCATTATAAAAAATTATTTAAGAAATCTTGCCCAAAACCCAGTATTATGGCTTAATATGCATGTAACAATGCATAAAGCAATCTTGCCTAACAGGGTCAAAGATGGAAAACAGGCTACCAAACTTTGACCATAAATTACTTCAATAAGTCCTTGCCATTACTCATTACTCTTTCAGTAATAAAAAGAACCTCCCACTGAGTAAAATTTAAGTATAAACTTTATGAATTTAATTGCAAATAAAGACTTGTCACAATGCCATTAGTGGCAACATAAACAATGGCAACAAATCAAAACCATGGAGCTCTAATATTCACCAGTCAGTGAATACTCCTGGAACAGGTTAAGAACTGCAGTTGTGTGTATCTACTGGTTACAAATCTGCACTTAGCCTCCTATCAAGGCAGAATAAATTGAACCAATGAATGCCTGGGCTACAAAAAAAAATGACCAATCAAAATGCCCTAACACTTGTAGTAAGACGAATTAGTGGCAAGCCAATACATCACTCCATGGACGTGAAGCAAATCCATTTAAATGACTCTACAAATGAAATTTTCAAACTTTACTGTAATACTGCACAAACATGTGAACACTTTATACACTTCTGATAACTTGGATACCTTTGATTAATACAAAAAATATGGATTCACTAAGCATGTATTGAAAAATGCAGTCATTTTTTTCTTATTTTATTCATTTTATGCAATTTGGAATTCATTTCAAACATTTTCTGCAGTAATTTGAATATTTTATCAATATCATACATACCGGTTTATGCAAATATTGTTTAGTGTTCTGTATGCCCTCGTTTCATATTCTGCAAATGAGAAATAGTGCTGAGCAAGTTTTAACATCTGAAATTCGTTTCTAACCAGTTTTGCAAAGTATGCACATTGTAGGGAAGATTCACTTTTGTATATTCCACCAGTTCCAAGCAAGTGCCTTAAGTCAATTTAGCCATGCCTCCTCTAATACCACGTCCTTTAGATATGCCTCTTCTGGCACCATGCCCTTTTAGACATCCCACTTCTGATACCATATCGCTTCTCTTTCTGTAACATGGATGACAAGCAGGTGGGGCACTTTGTTAAGATGCTTTAATACATAGAAACACATCAGGATGGATAGCAGCATCATAAAATATAAACAAACTATTAACAGACAGACCTTACATACATACATGCTTACATCTCAATGGCTAACTACAAAATGGCAGTCAGGCTTGCATGTGCTCAGTATTTATACACTTGTGCAAGTGCTTGGCTATCTTGAAGGTATATACACACATTGATCTACAAGGGGAACCATAATGGAAGAGCAGCCTCCGAAATCAGAAAGGCTTACCATGATGCAGAAATCTTCCAAGGTCAGGCTTCCACATTGCAGTAAGTCTTTCTGAATATCAGTGAATGTCCATACAAAAATATTATGATGAATGCTTGAAAATAAATACTAAGCTAGAGTCTGGTTGCATGTAGAGACATTGGTGGCATTAACAATTGCATTTGTTTGGAAAGCACTCTGTGAATTTAATCAGTGAATTTTAAGAAGACTGCCTTTATATATAAGATTTTTAGTCTGTATGTTCATTGTGAGTTAAGCTTGAAATTATTTTTAGACTGTAATATTTGAGTAATTAAATGATCATTCATAACCATCACTCTGGAAGTGGTTAAGCTATTTCCCTGACATAGTAATTACAAACACAATAACTTTTATATTTGAAAAGAGTTTTGAGTAAACTGCTCAATGATACTAATGTTCATAGGTTCATAGGTTGATACTAGGCTATCTGCCCTAGGGCATTTATAAGCCTAGCCAGAGTGTGTTTGGCTTTCGCCACCCTTTTAGATTAGTTGACTGTGCCTCTGTATAGTAGGTCACAGAAGATAGCCCTTTTAAGGTTAGTTTACTGTGCCTCTGTCTAGTAGGGACACAGAAGAGATCCCAGGGGTAAACCTACGATCTCCCATCCACTTGTCAAGATTTCGCTTGAAGAGGGTCATTGAGGGGCTCTGCCTAACATGGATTGGGATTTTGTTCCAGAGTGAGGGGAGCCTCTGGGATATGAATCTATCCCTCCAGCATGTCCTATTTATTTCTGTGCTGATGTTTAAGTCCCTGGAGCATGTAGCTCTAAGGGATTTGGATTTCCTGAGGTGGAGCATGTCCATTAATTCTGGGTTGGACATGGCTTTATACGTCAGGCCCAGATCGCCTCTGAGTAGGTGGTAAGCAACTGAGTAGAGCTGGAGTTTCTTTAGCCTAAGTACATAGGGCATCTGTTTGAGTCCCTTGATCCTCTTGGTGAGGTACTTTTGGAGTCTTTCCAGTTGCTGCAGGTGTCGGGTAAGGTACATCCCAAATGGGGCATTGTATTCAATTATGGGCCTGATGGGTGATGAGTAGAGGGGCACAATGACCTCTCTTGATTTAGATGTGAACCCTTTCGTGATAAGGAGGGCTATATAGAAGGTCTTTCTAACCACTTTGGCAACGTGATTGTCAAAGGAGAGATTGCTGTCTACTTGGGTCCCCAAATCCCTAATTACTTCTATCGTACTTAATGGATTACCACCTATGTGGTAATTTGTGGGCACTTTGTTTTTCCCAAAGGGGATGACTATGCACTTTTTGGCATTTAGCTTTAGGCCATGACTCTGGCACCAGTTATCCGTCTCTGTGAGACCCTTTTGGAGGATGCTTGTGTCAGACAGCGAGTCGATTATGGCACCCAGTTTGCAGTCATCTGCGAACTTGGTCAGCCATAGTCCTCCAGTGTTAGCTTGCACCTCAGAGAAATATATAACGAACAAGAGAGGTCCCAGCAGTGAGCCTTGTGGGATGCCACTTGTAACTGGTTTAGAGTCTGACATGGCACCTGCAATTCTGACTATGTGGGTTCTATCCCTGAGCCAGTTTGCAACCCATCTTGTGACATAGGGGTTGATATTTAAGTTGGTGAGCTTATTTATGATGCCCGAGTGGGGTATTGTGTCGAAGGCTTTTGCGAGGTCCAGGTAGGCTGTGTGGACTACCTTCCCTTCATCTATGGCCTTGGTGATTGTTTCAAAGAAGTCGACCAGGTTCAAGAGGCAAGATCTGACCTTAACAAAGCCGAATTCAGTAGGATCCAGTGTTTGGAGGTTCCCAATGTCTTAATTTATGAGTTCCATAATGATACGCTCCATAGCTTTGCAGACCAGGCTTGTCAGGCTTATAGGGCGATAGTTTCTGGGGTCCGTTGTGGCACCACCTTTGTGGAGTGGGACCACTGTTGCTATACACCATTCCTTGGGTACATATCCTGTAGTAAGGCTGAGATTGAACAGTGACTTTATGTGAGGGTTCAGTTCTTCTTGGAGCTCGTGCAAGACGCAGCCTGGGACACCGTCCGGTCCCATTGATGCTGTGTTTTTTGCTTTGGAGAGGGCAGCTCTCACCTGTGCATCTGTGATGTCAGGGAGGCTACACTCTGTTGGGATAGACATTTGCTCTTTTGGGGGAGGGGGAGTTTGCACTGAACCAGTCTGCCAGGATGTTGGCAATGTCTGTGGGTTCAGTGTATTTTTTATCATTTTGCACTAACTCAGAGCATATCTGGGAGTTGCCACCCAGGTTCCTGACATAACTAAAGAAGGCCTTGTGATTATCTTTAGCGTCTTGTGCAATTTTTCTTTCGAAGTTGGCCTTAGATGATTTTATGAGGGATCGTAGTTTCTTGCTAGTACTGATCAGAGATGCCTTCCCTTTTTGGGATTTTGCTCTATCATGTAGTAGCTTCCTCCTTCTGTTGTATAGCTTTTTTATGGCTGGGGTCCACCAGACATGTCTCCTGCCTTTGGAGGAGTGAGTCTTGGTTTTATTTGGGATAGCATGATCCATGCATTCCTGTAGGTGTCCATAGAATGCATTTGTAAAGGATTCTGCGGTTTGGGCCATATTTTCCACTGGCCCGGGGGCTTTGAAGGATTCCACCTTGGTTTTGAGAAGTGTGAAGTTTGCTTTTGAGAAGTTCTTCACCATGGTTTCCTTGGCTGGTGGTGGGGATGGGATATGGATGTCCAGTGAGATTAATTTATGGTCAGATCTTATAAATGAGGGGTATACCTCTGGTATGGAACATAGAGTCCTCATGTTGGTGATGATCAGGTCCAATATGTTTTCCCCTCTTGTGGGAGTGGTGACCAGTTGTTCCATAGCATTTGAGTTTATAAATTCTAGGAACCATTGGGCGAGGGTGTTGGGGCTTGAGTAGTGCTCCCAGTCTATGTTTGGGTAGTTGAAGTCACCCAATATAATGGTGTTTGGAGAGACCTTCATATTCTCCAGTGTTCTCAGGAAAGCCAAGTGGGGTTCCTGAGTTTGGGAGGGTGGTCTGTAGCAGGCTACAAACTGAAAGGCAGTTTTGCCCACTGATAGTTGCACATGGATGGTCTCTGATGCTTCGTGCAGTGCCACTAACCTGGAGGTGTGGGTATCTTTGATGAATATGGATACTCCCCCTCCTTTTGTGGTTTGGTCCGAGTTTTGGGGCCGAAAAGCATGGTATGAGGTATAAACTGGTAGTGCTGGGGTGCTCTCAGGAGCCTTGAACCAGGTTTCTGTTACTGCACACATATCGATATTCTCCATACTGAGGAGAGCCTCGAGTGCATGCATCTTGAGGTTTAGACTTCTGGCAATGTGATGCATTTCTACCTATGAAATGATAAATTAATCTGTGTGGGCAGAACGTAATGCAGGAAATTGCAAGGAATAGCAGGTAGAATTATATTATTATATAAATTACCTAAATGTAGAGGAAAGTTGGTATTTTAGAAATGAAGAGGAGGAAATGACAAAGTTTTATCATAAATAATAGGCCTGATTCTAAAAGACTTGCTGTCTGTATAAGTGAATACTTACACTGAAAGCACACTGTAAGCAGGTCTTTTGGAATTTGGCCCCCTATATAAACTTGTTTACAGGCAGGTCTTACACAGAAGTAAGTCACTTACACTGAGAGCAAGTGTTTTGGAATCAGGGCAGTCCTTCACTGAGAACAGTTCTTTTAGAATCTGGCGGAGTGGGTATGGTAGGAATGACACGGTGATAAACCGATTAAAGATCAAATAGCTCTATATGTGTTTTGAATATTTAATATTAACTACTAGGTAAAATAAAAAAAATGTGTACTAGTGTATCATCCCTTCATTAAATATAAATTTGCAATTATCCAGATTTCATTTTAGCTAAAGTTGTATAAGAATGTGGTAAAATGTGCACAGAAGTAAGATTTGTTGAAATTTTGTTTGCAGGGAAATACAAAGAAGATTTATTTAAGTCCAGGTTATTAATACAAATGATAACAACAAGATGAAATAATTTAAAATGAGTATGTGAGCTAGTTTTGACCCAAGAATAGTACTACACTACTTGAACAAGAGGGAAGTTATTACAGAGCTAAAGCTTGGATGTTAATTAGTAAGTTCATCTGGATGCTAATGAGTATAGAAAATGGTATATATTTGTGATGCATTCTGCTATTGAGTTGTTTTTATGACAGCAATAAAACTCCTTGCTTTAAAATAAAATAGAACAAACCTGATTATTGCAGTTACCTACAATATTAAATGAACTTAAATGGGCCATATCTGTCCTCAGGCATAATAAAGTCACAGGCCCAGGTCCACTCCCTTTAAACCCAGTCATCACAGGAAGCAACACGATTCCTATCGGATTCATTTAATTTTGTTATCCAAAGCAATATGGATAAGATGGTGGAAGAGAGCAGGAGAAAGTGTTGCTACTGTATCCGGGAGGTGGGTAATGAGTCTTATAGTTAAAGTCTGGAAAGGAATGATATGTTTGAAAGAAGATATGGTGTTGGTCAATAATTTGTGACATATATGCATGTAGTGGCAGCCCAGGGGGGTAAGAAAAGTAAGGAAAAAGTGAGAAAGGAATGGGAGAAAGTACTGGGCAGGTATATTAGATGCTAATACTTATATTCATAAGAGGACTATGTTAGTTTCTAGGGAGTAGGTCAGGTGACACAATTTATGACTCATATTTCATTACACTATATGCACTCTCAAGGGTTCTGGGGAAAAATCAGGTGGGAGGTTGGTGTAATGGTTAAGGTGCTTACCTTAGAAACACAAGGTGCAGGGTTGAATTCTCACATGGGGTAATTGGCTAGGCTTAAAAAGGCCCCCGAGGACAATTAGCCTAGTACTAATCTATGAATCTTTCCCAAAGGAATGTAAGGGGCTGAAGATAAACAAAAGCTGATTTAATATTATGGTGTTGACATTTAAAGCTTGCAAACATTCATATTAAAAGACAAATGTTTTGTTAAGTACTGTCATTTAAGGTGCACTTCTGTATTTATCAATATTGTACAACAATGGTTAACAACATAAAAAGAGATCTGCTTTGGTGTTTTTGAGTAATGATGGCATATGCTTTAAAATATTTAGTAAAAATATAAAAAAGAATGGCTCCCATTTACTGGATATATAATCTAGGCTCATCAATTCTGAAGCTTCAAAAAAGATGCTATATTATGTGATCAGCTGTATGTCATAAAGGGATGAAGTCTTGATTGACACCCAGATGACCCACAACTTTCTAGTGACCCTGTCAGTTAAGGAGCTAGTGTGTGAAGATAGGAATGAGCAGCCAATATTGGCTTGCTTATCCTGGAAGAAGATATATGGTCCAGACAACAGCATTACAAGCACTTATTATATATGGACTTGGCTCTGCATTGTAGCCTGCAAAGGGTATGTGCAAGGCATATGCATGTGCAAAGAAAAAGGCATAGCATAACCTTATATCTGCAACACTGCACTTCAGTTTCATGGGAATGTGGGGGAGGGCCATAGAAAGAAAAAGAACTCGATGGCTACCTGTATGATGATCTCTTGTCACTGTCTGTTACCTCACATAGAAATGATGAGCCAAGCATGATCAGAGGCACTAAGGATAAAAGGATATAGAAAAAGAACTAACATTATGACTCTTATTATTAAATGTTGACCCCGAGTTCTTTATTTCCATGCTATATATGATCAAGTCACTAATGACAGTTAGTCAGCCAAGATTGACAGGATGCATGTACTCCATGCCATGACAAGGTAATTCTTAAGAAATTCTCTTATAGACATAATCTATCAGAAGCAAATTCTCTTTACTTTTATTGTTTTTGTTCAGACAAAAAAAAATAACTTCTAAGATCAGAACTACCTATTTCCAAGACTGGTGCTCATTATTTACAATCGTAAGCACTCTAGCATTACTAGAATCCATAGTACCACCTTTGATTAAACATAAAGAGGAATCATTCATCCATTTATTTATTAATTCATCCTTGAAATACCCCCTTAATCCAACCATTATATTAAAATGGTCATAGCCAGGGCCGTAAATTTAATAAGAGTTACTAAACAATGATAAACACTGATCACTTTTTGTTGGTTTTAGCAAATGAGCTCTTTGCAATCTTCATCGAATAAATCAAGGATTTATCACTACTGTTGTTCCAGAAGAAATAATACCTCTTTTTCCTAATGGAATATTGATTTTATTAATAGTAAATAGTGCTGCAATTGTCAATGATACCTTATTTTTGTTACAGCACTCAGACATTAACTTAAACAACCTGTGGGAAACAATACAACAATGTATCAATAGTAAATGGTAACCTTTATTAAATCTGCAACCGTTGTAATCAGTTTTATGCCTAATGAAGGCAGTAAGAAGTGTAACATAATGTTGAAATCTAAGCACAGATTGCTTCAACTTTAGAAGAAAGCAACAAGGTAAACTATAATTTAGGTGGTACAGGTCAAACAGGAAAAAGAAACAGCTGTAAAAACACATACATGAGTCTTCACTATGCAAGTAAATTCAGCAAAGACAGGGGTGGGTGGTAGGTGGGTTAGTCTGTAGATATGTGTCGATTTGTGTGTGTGCATGTCTGTAAGGGCAGAAGTGAGTGTATGTGTGTGTCATAGCTCTCAATCATCCCAAATTAACCGGGAGCACCCGGTTTTAAGCTTAAATAAGCTTACAATCCCGAGTGCCTGGTTTGGGTGCAAGTACACCCGAGATCTACAGTAAAACACACTCTGTTCTGGCTGTAGATATCTCAGCCAATCAGAGCATTGCTTTACTGCACCTGTTTTGCATGCAGCCAGCCAGCATGCACCTTCAAATGTTTATGTTTATGTTTATGCAGAAGCGGAAGTTGGGAACTTATGCGGCTGCAGCGGACCTGGTGGATGGAGGGCTCAATTAGGTCCGCTCAGTCTGCATATCAGCAGCATCGATGGATGGTGGAAGGCTACCAATCTCTGGGGATTGGATTGAGTGAGCATGGCATGCTAGTTGACAGGAGGAAGGAATATCATGCCGTTTTACTTTGCACAGCCTCTGAAAGAAGAGCTAGCTAATTTATCTTTGATTGACACTTCGAGAGGGACACTGAGAGCGGAGGGGGAATTTTAGAGCTCCAGCTTGCTTTGCTGTGGTGGTGGTTCATCGTTTCTGTTCTTTGTGCCTGTGGGGTTTGGAATTGTTCCTGGGAGGTCTATGGTTTCCAGTCATTCTCCTTCTCCGGACTGTCACTGTGAGTTTGAGCTAATAAAGGATTTTATTTTATTTTCAAACAGTTCAGTAAGTAAGCAGCTCTACAAAAAGTCTTTTGTGGTTTTTTTTACATATGCTGTTTTTTTAATGACATTTCTTTCATTTTTGTGCTTATGTGTCTGTGAAACTGGGATATGTAAGCTCAGGGATGTGTGCTTTGTATTATTTGTCTGAGCAAAGGTTTCAGTTGGTTGTTTTTGCCAGTTCTATGCTTGTCCAGATGTAACTTTAGTCATAATGGAAGATTTAAAACAGGGAAGTCCTTTTACTTGTGTTTTTCTGTTAAAATGCAGAAAACAAACTCATTTGATTTGTGAACTGGTTGTTTTAATGTCAGTGCTTTTTTTCTGTCAAAAGTGAAATGTTTTTTACAAGAAATCTGTTGTCTTGTTTACTTGCCAAACAGGTCCTGATATCAACTTAGATGAGACTGTTAATGATATTCCAGTCATCCATTTGTGTGGATTGGCTGGGTATCTGTTCTCTAAATGTCAGAAGCAGAAAATATTTCACTCTTTGTCTTAACAGCAGAGGTTACTATCTCTCAAATATTACAAATATTCTGTATATTTTCTCATTGTTCTTTCTGAAGTATGTCTGACTGATCTGCAGTTAGTTTGAAATATGTAAAGTAAACAAATGTCTACATAAAAATCCCTTCTTATGTGGAAATGGATTAGTATTTATTTATAAGGTTAATGTGTTCTTTACTAGAAACTGACTGATTTCTATTAAGCTAAACACATTCCGCCATGAGTAATGAAAGGAAACAGACTATTCATTCACTCTGGTAGTGTAGAAGAGAGGACAAATGATATGAGCTCCTTAGTTAACTTTGCCTTACAGTGCAGAGTTTGATTCCTCCAGGCATTGTTTGCATAGAGTATTTATTTATTTTTTTCCATTTGATAATCTGGGTATACTAGAGTATAAATCTGAGCAAGTCACATAACTGGACAGTTCTTTCAGAATGCTCCTGCAAATAAACAAATAGCTTAAATTCTGGCACAAAAATCACTGGACTGAATTAACTTCAGTCTGTTACTGTTTGTTTTGCCTTTAATAAAGAAATCCTGTATCCAATTTCCTTAAAAAACAAACATATTAAAATACAAAAGCTGTCCATGTTGGTGTGAACGACTTGAGACATACCTGTCTGGACTGTATGAAGAGAGACATGACTAAGCTCTTGGATTATATGTCTCAGACAGGTACATCCTTAGTATTAAGCAGCATTTTACCTTCACCTTGGATGAGGCCTCACTACAAACAGAAAATGATTAACTTCAATAATTGGCTTTGTTTCTGGTGTCATTCTAAGGGTGTCCAGTATCTGTCAGCCTGAGATTACATGATTGACAGACCTCCACCAGAGCTGATCTTCATCTGCCCCTTGGGATTTCGACTACTGGCTAAGGCTCTTGCCACCCCGTAACACCTTTTTTAGGCAGTGTCTCAACCTGTTAGTGCAAGAAATCTGGACAAAGCCTGACAAAATGGGGGGTGGCCTAAAAATAGGGGCAGAATTCAAATATTGCTGTTATAAACTTAGAAAGTTGCTAGAGTAACAGGGTTTGTGTTAATATGCATTTTCTTAAAGATTTGAAGTGTGAAACTCAAATGTGTCATTATTTACTAACTTCTATACTCTGCCGTGTATGTCGTAGTTTGTTTTTTAGATCTTTGTGCTTTATGGGTTACAGACATTGCAGAACCACAACATAATCTGTGTTTCTGACTTCTGGTAGTGGTATCACTGAGCTGTTTGTTTCCCTCCTCCTCTGCATTTTAGTGTTTTGAGCTTTATTCTGGATTTAGTCTTTTGACATCTGTGTTTTATTTTTCTTTACTTTTTAGATGTTTTGTTTTATTTTTTGTTTATTTTTCACTATGCTTAGTCACATTTTCTGTGGTGGTTGTGGTAGTCAGAAAATATGAATAGCCTGCTCTAAGGATAACAGTACATTGAATGATAATGCTTTACAGTGATGAATCGTGCCCTTTCTCAATGGCATTTCTTCAGATGATGTGCTTACCTTGTTGCTGAAAAAATATTGCATCTTATCTAGCAGTTTTAGTGAACAATGGATTATTAATTTGTTAGTGTCATGATGGACTACTTGAAAAACTCTTGATCAACCTCTGGTTACTGTCTGTATATTTTAAACTCTGCTGACAGTGGGGCTGTGGCCAGCAACTGAATAAAGCAAACAAAATAAGCTTTGGAACTGTTCATCATGTACTAGTAACAAGATATACTCCCGTGACTTCTCAAGCATTTATTGCTTCTAAAAGTTATTTCATATTGAAAACATCTGGTCAAATCCAAAAATAATGGGGGAGAAGTGACAAATTTTAAGTATTGATCTTATGAAATGATAAAGTTGCTAGAATATGAAACTGAAATGTTGTCATTATTTAGTGAATTCAGTCCTCACTGATTTGCCACAAAAGTCATGAAAACCACAACGTTTAAGAGGAACAGACCAAAGGTATAGGGTAAGCATTTGAAAATTCAACGAACTTCTGGACAGTTGATGTATGGACACAGTTGCTGGCGGAACTGGCACAGTAATATAGCTTCTGAGTTGATTGACAGGAAGGCCCTGATTTTTGGCAATAAGAACTAGGTTGATGCTCTGCAGAATCGTATCCATGATTTCAGTTGTATGACATGCTCCTTGTTTTAACTTCCTGTGTGCATTTTGAATCATTTGCAATAATGAGCTTTCTCTTTGGCCTCATATGAATCATTTGCAATAAGTATTTTCTTACACATGTTATGAATCATTTGCAATAATGAGCTTTCTCTTGGAAATGTTATGAAACATTTGCAGTAATGATCTTTTTCTCTTGGGTCTCTTATGAGTCATTTGCAGTAAGCATTTTCTTAGACATGTTATGAATCATTTGCAACAATTACCTAGGGTGCATTTTGAATTATGTGCAGTAATGTCTTTTTCCTTGGATTCATAGTCATTTGCAGTAATGACATTTTCCTGAATATGTTATGAATTATTTACAATAATTTTTTTCTTGGATGCATTTTATTACCTTGGGTGCATTTTGAATTATGCGCAGTAATGTCTTTTTCCTTGGATCCATAGTCATTTGCAGTAATGACATTTTCCTGGATACGCTATGAATTATTTGCAATATTTTTTCTTGGATGCATTGAGTTATTTTGAATATTTTTTTCCTGGATGCATTATTGATTTCCAATAATGCTTACTCACATTTTGAGTATGTGCGGTGCTGTGTATTACTCATCTTATTGAGTTGCACACACATTTAGAGGTTCCTAGATTGGATTCTCATCTTTTATCTGAATCAATAATTTTCTTCAGAAGCAAAGGCATGGCTGAATCACAGAACAGCATGGTACAAGCCACAATGGAAGGTGGTGCAACGCAAAGTTTCTTGCACTGTTATAGTGCAACAACTCAGAAGGGTAAGAATTTTTTGACTACTGTTTGCCATCATACCAGCTTTGTTTACTGCAAGTAAAAGTGTAGCATCACGGCACACCTGTGAATTACCTTGAAGCCTTCTAATTACACCCCCTTTTTTTCTTCTCTGAAGATGCTGCCTCTGAAAAGAAGAAGAGAATAACCACATTCCAAAGTAGCTGGGTAATGGAAAGCAGGCGTGGTCCAGGCTATGCATTTTGCAAGACTTGTGCTACTAATATTAATGTCGGACATGGAGGGAGGAATGATTTGCAGCAGCATATGGACACGGAGAAGCACAAGATGAGCACCAAGCATTTGACTGGGAGGAAGGTGACAGAAATGTTTGCCACTCAGCAAACCAATGCTAAAGTTCTGGAGGCTGAAGTAGCCTTTATGGGCCTACTTGCTGAACACAACTTGCCATTTACGACTGGGGATCATTTCCTGAAGTACATGAAGAGGTACTGCATGGATCCAGAGGTGGTAAAAAAATGATCTGTGGACCAACAAAGGCTGCTTGCATTTTGAGAGATGTAATGGGGCCTAAGTATCAGCAGAATATTGCACAAGCTTGTCAAAAGTGCCATACTCTTTGTACATCGACCAAAGATCAGATATGGAGGATGACAAGTTGCTTGTGATTTTACTTATTTTTTTTGACTATGCCACTGGTAAAAATATTGTAAGATTCCTTAATCTGCTTGCTTGCATCAGTGGAACTGGCCAAGCCATTTATGACTGTGTAATGGAGACTCTGAGCAAGTTTGACATTCCTGTGACCAACATGGTGGCTTATTCATCAGGCAATGCTGCATCCATGATTGGCAAGAGGAACTTGGTGCTATCCAGATTAAAAGAGGTTAATCCACATATTTTCAGTATGGGCTGTTTGTGCCACATTGCAGATTTATATATCAAATCTGGTGTAAAGGCAATAGCTGTACCTGTAGAGGAATTGATATCTGACATTTATTGTCACTTTTCCAGCAGTGCACAGCGTCAGCAGAAGCTGAAGGAATTTGCACTGTTTGTGGATATTGAACTTCTCAAAATTATCAGGTATGCCCCCACTCGATGGCTGAGTATGGCAAAAGTCATAAAAAGAATGCTTGCCTTGTGGCCCACCCTGAGATCATACTTCTTGTCATATGAACCACGGTCTTTTAAAGTGGATCTAATAGCTAACAGACTACAGAGCCATGACATCAAGCTGGTATTCTTCCTCCTGCAGTATGCCATTGAACCACTGCATAACTTCAATATGCTAATGCAAAGCAGGGAAAGCAAATTACTCACATTGCATAATGAGATCCACAAAGTACTGCAGGCATATGCCAGTAGGGTACTGTAACCACCAATTGCAAGGCAGTTTTGGGGCAATATAAGTAGTATTGATGCAATTCTTGAAGTGCAGGACAACATCTTAGAAGACGGCAAAATTCATATTGGTCCTGATGCCGAAACATATTTGGACAAAAATTCGGATATCAGGGGTACTACAGTGGAGCAGAAACTATTCAAGAGTGCCAAACAATTTGACAGTGCTATTAAAAATGAAAAAGCATTTCCCTGAAAAAGATCCCCTTATGCAGAACATGGCCAGTTTATTGGATCCAGCTATGAACCTCCAGCTTTCTTCAACTGTGATAGCAGATATTGGCACTTGTCTCGGTTTTTGTAGCTCACGAGTGGAGCGATGCAAACTGATAGATGAGTTTTCAGTATATCAGATGACTGAATGGTCATATGAATGTGACACATCTAATTTTTTAAAGTACTGGTCGATGGTGCTTGGGAGCCCTCCAGTATAAGACCTCCCAAGTTTTCAAAAGCTAATGAGAAGTGTTCTCTGTTTGCCACACTCAAACAGTGAAGCAGAACGGTTATTCAGCATGGTTTGCAAAGTAAAAACTGAGCTCAGACTGTCACTTGGCCCAAAAACATTAAACTCTTTATTAGCAATAAAGATGAATGAGGACAGTGACTGCTACTGTGTAAAGCATCCTAAGGACACGCTGGAAGCAGCCAGAAAAGCAACAGCCGCTTACAACAAAGAACATTCCTGCACAGCATCAGCTGCTGAAACTACCTCTGCCTGCCAAGATGCTGAAGTTGAATCAGTAGTTTGAATATACTTGCCCTATTCCATGTACTGCTTCTGTTCCATATAAGCACCATTTTGTAAGGGTATTTGTGAGGGGGGGGGGGCTGAACATGTCTGACTTTAATTTTTATACAGTTTTCATGAAAAATATGAATAATCCTCTATTTTGATGTGTCAGTGTATATAATTCTCTAATACAAAATGCTTAAAATGATGCCCTGTCTTTGTGTAATTGCAGGAATGGTGGGCATGTCCATTAATGCGCTTATTTAAATATGCATATCTTATGTTAATGAGGTGTCCCTGAATGTCCCTGATTTTAAGGTCCTTTGTCCCTGATTCTCTGATCTGGAGGTTGAGAGGTATGGTGTGTGTGTGTGTGTGTGTGTGTGTGTGTGTGTGTGTGTGTGTGTGTGTGTGTGTGTGTGTGTGTGTGTGTGTGTGTGTGTGTCTGTGTGAGAGAGAGAAAGAGAGACACATTTGCTAAACACAATGTATTCCATAATAGGAAAGGTAGAGAGACCACTAGAGCACTCAGACCTGACAGAGTAGTTTTCAATTCAAAGATATGCTAATGAGCTGATAATGATGTCTTTCTCACTGTGGCTACACTTGCCTGTGAATTACATTTTCTTTCTGCCGCTCTAATGAACTCACCCTCTTTTCACAATTAGCACTAGTGGTGAGAATTTTACTGAATCTCAAAGAGGATCTTCCTATTATCTCAATGAATGGGAGATAGAAAAGACCAACCAGGCTAGGAAGGATTACTGGTTGGCTAACAAAGAAGCTAAGAAAGTTGTAATAGCAAAGAACCGGGCATTGGAGGCACTCTACTAACTTCTGGAAAGTGAGTCAGTAAGTGGCACAAAGAAACCATATCAGGTTGCAAGGCAAAGACAGAAAAATAAAGAAAATAATCAGCCACCCTTCATAAGGAATGTCAGCAGCAACCTGCTCACAAGGCCACAGGACATCAAAGGTAGATGGATGGAGTATTTCCAGCAGCTTCTGCATGAAGAAAACTGCATAGAAGCTGTACTGCCCCAGAAACAGCATATAATGAGAGAAGAAGAGGAGCCTACCCCAGAAGAAGTAAGAACAACACTAAGGAAGTTGAAGTCAGGGAAAGCAGCAGGCTCAGATGAGTTCACAGCAGATATGGTAAAGATGCTGGGTGAGATAGGGGAGAAATGACTCCTGAGTATACTCATAGCAGTGTGAAGAAAATGACATATCCCAGATGACTGGAGAATAAGTGTACTTGTGCCAGTGTACAAGAACAAAGGGGACATCTGCATCTGTGGGCAGTACAGAAGCATGAAACTCCTATCACATTGCATGAAAGTCCACACCAATACTGCTAACAAAATACATACAACAGGAGCCAAGCTGGTCTTTCTGCTGGAAGTTTATTACTGGTGCTTCTGGTATCTCAGCTTAAGCCTTCAAGGAATAACTTTTCTTACACCACACAATTAACTAAATTGATTAATCAATGATGTGATAATACATCCAAATTCCAAATTTAAAACACAATCTGTGTAATGAACAGTTCCTTCATGAATCACAAAACAATACAATAAAAACATATCAAACTTTTGAACATTTAACTTAAATAGTTTTTACAAAAACCTTTACATATAAAATTTACTGCAAACAATATTTATACTTTCAAGTTGACCTCCAGGTTCATCCCTCTCGGTTGCATGGTCCTATCATTTAAAATAAACATACCTTCCAGCTCTATAATTTTTGACTAAAATCACCTCATCTGCGTAAATGTGGTTTAGCTAGCACACTGAAGAAAAAGTATCATCAGAACCTCCATGGGCCTGTTGAAAATGCTCTGCCACTGGCTATCCAACTTGGAATTCCTAATGCCTCCAAGATGTTCCAGAATATGTATTTTTGCCACTCTTTTAGTTTGTCCCATGTACCATTTAGTAGGCATACACCCACAACCAAGTATGTATGCTACCCCACATGAGTAAAATCTATCTTAGGAACTGAGCATTTTCCCATTTATCTTAGCAACTGATATTTTTTTTCTTTCTCTTGCAAACCTTGCATCACCCATATGCAAAAAACTTTTCCCTGCCCCTCCAAAAACTATAATCTTAAAATTCAAAAGTTCTTTTAGGTTCAAAAACCTTCCATAAGAGAAAGTTACTCACATGGGAAATAATTTACCTATTGTCTCATCTTGACTCACTACTGGCCACAAATTGTTGTTAACCAGGTTCCTTAAAATATCAGAAAAGGGGGAATATTTGGTGACAAAATTAATTTCATTATCATGCTCTCTGCTCTCTTCTTTTAAAAATATAAATCCACTCACAAGAACCAAGAAACAAACTGGAAAAATGTTAACCCAGAAAAAAGTCCTCAAATAATCAAGTGCACACAAAAGTCCTGGGAACATATACCAGGCAGAAACTTGCTATACCAAATAAGTCTTTGAAAAATGTTCTCCTTGAGCAAGTCTTGTAGAATATGGTGGCCTAATGGTTAAGGTGTTTGCCTTACAAACACAAGGTACAGGGTTTGAATCTCACTGGGGATAATTGGCTAGGCTTAAAATGTCTCGCAAGGGCAGTTAGCCTACTACTACTAATCTATAAACACAGCTTTATTACGAAAATGCAGTAGGTAAGCGCGTTCATGGGACTACCTCCCACTTCATCAGACCATTACAATAGCAGTACTATCCACTTATTTATAAGGCAAGTTAAATTGGTAATACCAATTAAATAGTAATTACCCATTCATTTTAAAGAGATATTCATCTCTACTTGAATCACTTGCATTATTTCTATTCAAACATTACTAATATAAAAACACATATACAAGTACATAAAAATGTAAAATGCATACATAAAAATAATAAAACAAATCCTTTAACTGTTTCCCATGTCATACTTCAGTTTCATCCTAAGTATGCACCATTCTGTTATAAACTTCATAACTTTGATTTAACATACATGGTTAATACTACTGCTAACATAATTCCTATTCATACAGAGTCTCGTTGACGTAGAGACCTGTTCTTTAGTATAGGCTTTAATGGTATCCTGTCATTTAGTCCCTTACCTCTGTTGCCTCTTAACCTGACTAGCCACCTTACTTCTGACATTTCTGTTTTGTTGATTATATCTCCCCCCTCTATCATTTTCACTAACCACTTCAATGGCCATAAATCTAAAACTATGTGTGGAACCCATTTTCAACACATGTTTGTCCAGAGCATTAGTTTTATCTAAATTCCTGATGCTTAGTAAATGCTCTCTTATCCTTGTTTTAAATTCCCTATTCGTCTTACCTATATAGTAAGATGAACACACGTTACAGATAGCTAAATATACTATATTTTGAGTACTGCAAATGGCCGTAACTTTAAATGTAAACTCTATCCCTGTATCAGGGTGTTCAAATTTATTACTATGATCTATCCATTTACATTGGTTACACTTGCCACATGGTATTGTTCCTACATGTTCTTCTTTTTCTTTTGCTTTCTTCTCTGTACTAGCAAAACAAAGGTGTCTTTTAAGTGACTTCTTATTTCTATAGCAAAATACTGGTTCTTCTCCAACCAACTCTCTTATATGCGGGTCACTTGTAAGTACAGGCCAGTGTTTCCTCACAATATCTTTCATAATCCTAACATCAGACATATAATCCGTGGTTATTTTAACTTTATCTGAGTGGGATATATCTGTTTTTCTCATCATCTGAATTTCTCCTTGTGAGAAATAAAGTTTGCCCTTTGTGGGCCTCAAAGTCTTAACTTCTGTCATTACTTCTTTTATTTCATTGTGATTATAACCTCTTTTTAAGAATTTCCCACTCAAATCTTCTATCTCATTTTTAAATATTGTCTCTTCTGCTGTTAATCTTGAAATTCTTAATGCTTGCCCCTTCATAACATTTTTAAAAATATGTTGGGGGTGCATACTCCCTCTATGTATATATGTATTCTTGTACCACTCCTTTCTATATACTTGGGTTGAGAAACTCCCTTGTGGGTCCCTGTTCACCATTACATCAAGGAAGATGATGTTACTTTCTGAATGACTCATCTCAAATTTTAAAAAGGTAGTGCTCTCATTCAAGTTCTTGTGGAAACACATTAGCTCTGGCTCTGTACCCTGCCATAACAAAAAGAGGTAATCTATAAAGTGTCTATAGAATTTAACTTGTTGCCACTTCTCAAATACTATCCACTTCCTTTCCCAGTTAGACATTACTATGTTTGCGTAACTATTCGCACTTGAAGTGCCCATGGCTACACCTTCTTTTTGTCTATAGGTCTTATTACTGAATATCATGATGTTGTTCTCTAGTACTTGTTCCATTAATAAGCATATAAGTTCTACTCTGCTAGCTGCATATGCTCCATCTAATGTTAAGTATTCACGTAACATCTCTACATCCATGTCATTAGGGATAGAGGTGAATAGGGAGTTAACATCCAGTGTTACCATTAACAGTGTTTCACTGGACCTTGAAAAAACTTCAGTGTATCTAAATAACTCAGTTAAGAATTGCTTGGTATCTGTTAGAATCACTTCATTTGTATTAACTATAGGCCTTAACATTTTCTCCATATAAATAGATATGGGTTCCGTTATCCATCCCCTCCCTGAGACAATGGGCCTTGGGTGGGGGGTGTATTGGATCCTTGTGGATTTTCGGAGTACCTTGTGTTATAGGAATTAATATTCACATATAATTTTTCATATAGCTCATGCTCACATAAACTGTTGAAAACTTCTACAACTGGGTTATTTGGAGGAATATATGTACTGGGTTTTTTCAAAACAGATTTATCATGCACATTTTCATTACCAAACAACAATTTCAGTTCTACATTTCTTGTAAATTTCTTAATGTCCAAAATATTGTTAGTTACCTCTGTCCTCTGGGTGGGAATAAAAGATAAGCCCTTCCCCAAAAGTTCCTTTTCATGAACTGTCAATACTATGGATGAAATGTTCCATACCAGTGTATCCGCTTCCATTAGTTCTGCCATTGGCGCTTTGCATTGCGGGTTTCTGATCGATCCTGGAAACCTTTCCTCTTCACTCGGCCAACGCTGTGTGATCTCCCTCTCTCGTGATCTAATCTCCCTGATGCTAACTTGATCGGTTAAAATTGGCAATTCTGGTGTTTCTGTTAAAAAATTACTTTCTGGTAGACTTTGAATGTGTTGCTTACCAGAAGTGCTCATAGGCTTATCTGCGACCTGGCAGTTATCAGTATTCACTTGTTTAGAAGTGCCTTCACTCAACTGAGTAGCATGAATTATATGCTGGTCCGCCTCAAACTGTTTTTTAGTTTTCGGTCTCGCCACTGTAGCTACGTCATGCGCTCTTCCTTCTCCTCTCAGTTGCTCTTTATTTAAGGCAGTATCATCACATTCAGAGTTCCCTTCAACATATCTTGGCCAAACAAACACATGGCCCACCTTAAAATCATTTCTGTCCCTTTCTAATTTGCTGAGTTTCTGCCTCACTAATCGTTTTTCAAACAGTGAGACAGAATCAACTACAATTTTAAGTTTTTCATACACAATGTCCCTAGGATAACTTTGATACAAGTTCAGTTGTTGTTCAGTAATTTTTTCCATCAACAAGCTCTCTTCTTTATCTGAATTATCAATAAGAAGGCGGATATAGTTAAAGCTTAGTTCAAGGTTTAATTGCTGCCATTTGAGTAATAAATCAGGCTGCCGTTCACCTTGGTTCGGCATCTTTATCACTCTTAACCCTCGTGGTATCACTTTATATTTAAGACATGCTTACAGATGGTGTCGCTCTGCTTGTATCCTTTCAATTTTATATAAATTATCCTCCACTTGATGTATTTCCCTCATAAAGACAGGGAAATCAATATCAACATTTACCAAGGTGCTGGTATTATCAGCATTTACTCTATTAAACAGTGTATTAGCCTTATGTTTGGCAAAACTTATAGTCTCTTTGGATGTTTTCAACATTCACAACATACATTTCCATATCCAAAAATTGAATTGAATGTTTATTCACTACATAGGAGAATTTTAAGCCAAAATCATTCTTATTTAATTGATCAAAGAACTCCTCAAATTGTGCCACATCACCCTTACAAATAAAAATTAAGTCATCATTATATCGCTAGTATATGAAGTCATTCTTAGAAAAAAATGTGTGGATATATAAATCTCTTCTTGAACTCATCCATAAAAATAATAACATTCTCCAAAAAAAAGAAGCCAATCTGGTGGTCCTCTGTCATAAACAAAATCTACAACAGAAGAAAGAAACTGTTGCAAAAAAAAGAGTAAGATCCCATGACTGGAAGAACTCCCTGGTCAGCCTCAGTAATAAGCTGAGATCCTTCAAAAAATCCTCCAAAGTTAGTTATGAAAACAAAATTGCCACTAATTCTAAAGACAACCACAAAGCATTCTATAGCTATGTCAAGAATCTCAATGGCAACACTCAGATCTGCTCTGAGTTACAGCACAATGGCACTAAATATACAGAACTAACTGATATTGCCAACATCCTGGAAGATAGGTTCAGTGCTAACTTTACCCCCCCCACCCCCCAAAGGGCCCATCTCTATACCGGAAGAATGCAAAGTTCCTGAAATCATGGTTGCACAGGTAAAAACTTCACTCTCCAAAGCCAAGAACACTGCATCTATGGGTCCTGACAACATCCCAGGCTGCATTCTACATGAACTGCAGAGCAAACTGGCACCCTACCTAAGCACCATGTTCAATCACAGCCTCACCTCAGGCTTTGTGCCCACTGAATGGCAACTGTTATCCCACTCCACAAAGGAGGAGCCACCACGGACCCCGGGAACTACCGCCCCATTAGTCTAACGAGCCTAGTCTGCAAGGCCATGGAACATATCATCATGGAACTTATAAACAAAGACATTGGTAACCTCCAAACTCTGGACCCCACCCAGTTCGGGTTTGTAAAAGGCAGATCATGTCTCCTAAACCTGAATGACTTCTTTGAAGCAGTCACGAAAGTAGTAGATGAGGGTAAGGTGGTTCACACAGCCTATCTAGATCTCGCCAAGGCTTTTGACACCATCCCCCACTCTGGAATTATAAATAAACTCACAAAACTAGGTATAAATCCCTATGTCACAAGATGGGTTGCCAACTGCTCACTGACAGAACCCACACTGTGAAAGTAGCAGACTCCAAATCCGACTTCAGACCAGTGACAAGTGAAGTACCTCAGGGTTCAGTCCTGGGTCCTCTCCTGTTTGGGATCTACTTTTCTGAAGTACAGGCTAGCACAGATGGCCTTTGGCTAATGAAGTTCGCAGATGACTGCAAACTGGGAGCCATAGCTGAGTCCCCAAATGATGCGAACATCCTACAGAAGGGCCTCACAGCGACAGATGCCTGGTGTCAGCACCATGGCCTCAAGCTCAATGCCAAAAAGTGCATTGCCATTCACTTTGGTAAAAGCTCTGTACCCATGAGCTACCACATAGGTGGTAGTCTGCTTAACACCCAAAGCATGATGAGACCTTGGGACACAGTGAACAGTAGCCTCTCCTTTGATGAACACATTGCCACAGTAGTCAGGAAATCCTTCTATGTGGCACACCTCATCACAATAGGCTTCTCATCCAGGAAAAAAGAGGTCATTGCTCCCCTCTACTCATCACTCATTATACCCATTATAGTGTACAACACCCCTTTTGGTATGTACCTCCCAAGACATCTACAACAACCGGAAAGGCCACAGAAATACCTCACAAAGAGGATAACTGGCCTCAAACAAATGCCCTATGCAGACCGTCTCAAAAAACTCCAGGTTTACTCCGTCGTATATCGCCTACTCAGAGGCGATCTCTGCCTAACATACAAAGCTATGTTAAACCCTGGGCTGTTGGACATGCTCCACCTAAAGAAATCCCAATCCCTCCAAGCTACATGATCTTAGGGACCTAAACCTTCTCACCACAATAAACAGGACATGCTGGTAGGATAGATTCCTGTCCCAGAGACTTCCCATACTCTGGTTCCGACTACCTATCTATGTCAGGCAAAGCTCCTCATTAGCTCTCTTCAATAAAAATTTTGATGATTGGATGGGAAATAGGAAATTCACCCCAGGGATCACCTCTGTGGCTCTGCTCGACAGGGACACAGGTAAATAATTTTCTTGGGTGGAGAAAGCCAGGGTACCTTTTTGGCTAGGCTTGTATAGGCTCTAGGGTCAATAGCCTAGTACCCACCTATGAACCTGTGAACATAGGAGGAACCAATGGGAGCTCCCGTTATAGTTCCTTCTTTTTGCAAAAAAAAACTTCCTTGCCAAAATAACAATAATTGTTTATAAGTCAAAAGTCTAGAATTTTTATAAAGAAAGACATGTGTGGTCCTTCCCTATCACATTCTGAATGGCTTCAAGACCCCAACTTTTTTTTATGCTGCTATACAAGTTGATGTCTACTGTAGCCCAATAATAATTTTCTTGCCATTCCATCCCTCTGATACTATTGCAAAAATCTGCCATGTTTCTAATATGAGTTGGGATTTTATTTAATTGCTTCTTTAAATGCACATCCAAAAAGATACCTACATTCGGCAAATATGAATTCACTCTGGAAACTATCAGTCTTTCTGGTGGTTCCACTAGAATCTTATGTATGTTTGGAATTGCATAAAAAAATGGGTCTTTGGGACTTCTGATGTGCACATTTTTGACATCCATCACTGATAGAAAACCTAACCTCTCAGCTCCTTCCAATATTTCCAAGAGTAATGAATTGAATTCAGCCTGGGGATTGTTGGGCAACTTTTCATAATCATTCTTGTTCAAAAGCAAATCAAAAACCATTTTGTTGTACCCATCTGTCAACATTATTACTCAATTTCCCCCCTTGTCTCCCTGCCTGAATACATAGTCATTGCTTTAGCCACATAGTGATTTAAAAGCTAACCATTCCTCTTTCTGCAAGTTAAAATTCTTTCTAGACATGATAAAGTTTAAATATATAATTCTACTTTTTTTGCATAATATTTTTTCAAAACTGATTAAAGTTGTAGAGAACCTTTGTGGCATGAATGTGCTATCACTAGAAAATTCCAGATCAAATAATTTCTCATACCCCATGCAAAAACCTTCAGACATTTACATTTCTTTCTTCAGGTGCATATATATCATATAGTGGTCCTTGAATCACTCCATTGTAGTGCATCCAGCAGTCTTTCTAGAAAGTGGTTTAGGCAGTGAATAAAGAGTTTTATGCATATCTCCCTCTGACAATGCAATTAAGACTTGTATGCATTTGTTATGTTCATAATATGCACTATAATTCAATTTTCACAACAACTGGTTGATACCTTTTGCCTCCAGATGATTATTAATATTTTTAAAAATACAAAAGGAATGACTGTTCCATGACATTTTGTAATACACATTATAGCCTGGCTTATATCAGATATAGAAGAATGACGTGTTTCAAACTGTGTGACCAGACACATTTAAAGCATACTTGTCTGCTTTATATGCAAAACACCACATTCATATACATGGAATATTAGAGCTCAGCTCATACACATTTTTCAAAGACAAGAAAGTCTGATACATATCTACATGCTTATACATACGTACATACATATATATATATATATATATATATATATATATATATATATATGTGTGTGTGTGTGTGTGTGTGTGTGTGTGTGTGTATGTGTCTACATCTACATCTATATCTAAATCTATCTAATGTATCTATATCTATTCTCTCTTTCTCTGTATATATATATATATATATATATATATATATATATGTGTGTGTGTGTGTGTGTGTGTGTGTGTGTGTGTGTGTGTGTGTATACATCTATATCTAAATCTATTGAATGTATCTATTCTCTCTTTCTCTGTATGTATATATATATATATATATATATATATATATATATATATATTTATATATATGTGTGTGTGTGTGTGTGCATGTGTGTGTGTGTGTGTGTGTGTGTGTGTGTGTGTGTGTGTGTGTGTGAGTGTGCGCGTGTGTGCATCTTTACATAAACTAAAACTGAATACTAGGAGGAGACCTGTAACTTTCCTCAAGGAAACAAATTTATTTTTGAACCTTGTTATCTGGGTTAGACTGTCCTCCATTAGGCATGTACAGTTTTGTCTACAACATTATTAATGCAGAAAGAAAGCTGACTGTTTTTTTCTGTGCTTCACTTCAAGGCTAAGAACCTTCTATCTTCAATGACACATTCTTTATCTAATATAATAGTCATATTATTGTGCTTAATTACATAACAGAAATGCAAGTCTCTACAAACAAGTGGGGAAAAGATCAAACAGCTCAATAAGAATTTATCTATAACACTGCTGATAATTAAGACTACATAACTGCAACCATCTCAGAAATATAGCTTTGAATTTAAAAATTCTATTTTACAAAAAAGAAATATGTTAAATTCAGCACTAATGATCAAACTTTATTCTCTATAAAAGAGTTGTAGTATTTGCATCCATGCAGCTTCTTTTTCAAGTTTCATTGTCTTTCAGTGCAGCAGTCATTCAGCTTAACAATAACATGTTTATTATTATATTTATTTATTCAATACCAAAAGTTCATAGATTCACAGTTTATTCCTAGGAAGATGATTAGGCAGATCATTTGTAGCCTAGTCAGAATACTACCCATTTCTGTAAGGGATTAGGAGGCAAACCTGGGGAGAACTTATTTTTACCCATCTATTTATCTTGCTGTGCTTGAAGATGGCTAAGGAGCTATTTTGTTTAATATGAAGGTGTTGACTGTCCCAAACAAGGTGGATTCTTTTGGAGAGATATCTATCCACCAACAGGTTTTGATCATATTTCACTACAGGTTTAATTTGCATGTATGACTGTGTGTAGGAAGTCACACTGGAACATAGAGGTCTGAAAGGAAAAATGATGAAATCAGCAAGCAAAGGAAAGTAGTATTGCTGGAACTGACTGAAATTGTCAAGTGTTGGTGAGTACCTTCATCAGGTTGACCCCGTTTTTACAAAATTTCAGCAAAGTGACACTGATATATAGACTGTATTTTACATAACATATATTATGTACAGAAGTAGGTTAAAATAACAAAAAAGACAGCTGGGTGCACAAGTCCCAAGATAAAACAGTGCCAAATTATGGTATGTGGACTGGTGCCAGGAATATAAAAAATGACAGTGTAGAATCCTCAAGACACTGAAACATTCCTACAATGAGGCTAGACCCGGATCAGGGGAAGGATGCTCCCTCTGTTGTACAAGGAAGTAGCAGTCCAAAAAGACCACAAAAACTGACATGCCAAAAAAACAACCATAAAGATGACAGAGTGGACTATTGAGGATAAGGAAGTTATTAGGTATGGTTACTATTATTGCAAGAAACACAGAATTTCCTGACAGATGATATTCAAAAAGATTAAGAGAGAGAGAGAGAGAGAGAGAGAGAGATTAGAGGAAAGAAAAATACTTGCACAAGAAAAACTGTCAAAATCTTCAAATACAAATTTGTGTTCATTAATACAATAGATCCATAAAAAACATATAGACCAAGAAACCCTGGGTTGTTTGGAAAAAGAAGTGAACGAGGAAGTGCAAAAATATAACGAACAAAACCTAGACATTTTTGAAAGGTTTAAAAAGATACATGAACTTGGGAAAGAATGAGAGCTCTGATATGGGATAATATTTATGCAAAAGAGAAAGCCAAACTAATCAATACAAAAAAGCAGCTCCAAGGATATTTGAAGAGAAATACAGGTAAAGGCATCAGATATGGACATTTTCACAATGCAAAAAATAAGATCATAAAGGGGAAGGTAGAACAGAAGATTAGTAAAGAAGAAATTAAATAAATTGAAGCTGGAGTTATGGAATATCTGCAAAGTGGAAGATTTAATTTAGAATGTCTAACACAGGATATGTCACAGCATGAAGGAGCAATTAGTCTGCAAAGGAAGGAGAAAACAGGTGGAGTAGGAGACACCTGAATATGAAATATGAACATAGGAAAGAAAAAGAGATTCAATATGGTGCAATATTTATGCAAAGGGGAAAGCCAAACTAATCAATATGAAAAAGCAACACCAAAGATATTTGAGGAGAACTACAGGCAAGGCATCTGGATATGGAAAATTTCACAATACAAAAAAATAAAAAAATATGGAATATTTCACAATACAAAAAATAAGATAACAAAGGGGGAAGTAGGAAATAGGATTAGTAATGGAGAAGACAAAGAAATAGAAACTGAAGCTATGGATTACCTGCAAGGTGAATGATTTAGTGTAGAAAATCCAACTCTGCTAATGTCACAGCATGATGGAACAATGACTCCCCAAATTAAGGTGGAACAGGTGGAATCGGAAGCATTTTATCACTTGCCATATGAATATACTCTGGAGTGTTCAGTAGAAAACCAGTACAACATTTCAGCTGGAGTTGTCACAGCAAGGAAAGGCGCAGGAAACAGTATACCTGTCATCTGTCCCTGATTTTCAGGGACATCCCTGCTTTTGACTCAAATTTTAGGTCTGCCCTCTTAATCCCTCCTAAAACTGGTGACTGTCGGAGAAAAGGTGGTGAACTGCACTTAATAAATAATGATAGTAATTAGAGTTATAGACTTCTCTTAGTTCAGAAAATGTATATTAATTCATATTCTCTTATTCTGTCAATGTCTCAGTTTAATAGCAATGCCTTTCGTGATCAGCTGGGCTGCTAGATGAACTTTCTAACAATAGTAGATATATTGTGGTTGAAGAAAAGTTTATTTTCCACATAAAGTGCCTAGAATAGATCCCTGCTGAGTGTGTCATTTTTAGGAGGGTGTTGTTTGTATGTTACATGCAGATGATGTTCTTTTTACCAAATGACATGATACTACACTTTTGGGCATTTAGACCTTGGCCTTAGCAGCATTTACTTGCTTGTCTCTCTTGTAAGATCTTGACATCATCTGCAAACTTTGTCAGCCAAAGAGCCCCATATCAGCCTTAATATCAGAGAAGCAAATACCAACAAGGAGGCCCCAACATTAAGCCCTGGGGAACCCAATATGAGCATGATTTTATAGAGAATGTGTCCACAATTCTGATTTGTTAGTTAATGTCTGTCAGATACATTGCTATCCAGCATGTTTACATTTAACCTGATTCTTTATCTATAATACCTGAGGGGGGAATGCTATCAAAGGCTTTGGTCAGGTCAAAGTAAACTGCGTGCACTGATTTGCCTTCATCTAGTGCCTCAGTAACTTTTTCATCAAAGTATTTTAGGTTAAACGGGCAGGATCTTCCTTTCATGAAGGCAAAGTGGTTTGGTTAGGGCAATTATAAGCTTCAAATAGCCCTTTTATAAGTTCCAAAATGATTTCATCTATTGCTTTAAAATAGCATGGTAAGGGTTATTGGTCTGTAGCTACCAGAATCAGTTCTGGGGCTTCTGTTGTGAGGGAGAGCAGCCAGAAACATTCTCCATGTCTCTGGCATGAAAGCAGTTAAATGGCTGAGGTTGAACAGATTAAGAAGTGGGTTAGTGATACAGTGCTTCATGCTGACAAGGAAGCACCTCGGACACATTGTGAGGGCCCATAGAGATAGTGTTCTTTGCTTCAGATAGTGTCTTTATGATTTGGTAAGATGTGATTTTAAGAGGAATGAGGACAAAGTGCCATGCAGGGGAAAGCTGGGGGGAGGGAGGGACATGTTTCAAGTAAATTTATTTGTTAATGTCTTTGCTATGTCTTCCAGGGTGAATGAGTGATTTTGTTATTTCCTAACTCTTATTGCACTATTGAGTATTGTTTCTAAGTTTCTTGACATAGTTGAAGATGGTCTTATAGTTATCCTTGATTGTGGAGACAAAGTTTAGATTATAATTCTCCTTGGTAGATTTGATTTTGTTCCAAAGTTCTTTGTTTAATTTCTTATGTTCATTATTAGAATGTAGGCCTTTTGGTTTGTTTCTATTGGCAAGGGGTTGTTTTCTTATGTTATATAGCTTGTTTACACTAGGATTCCACCATAAAGGCTTGTTTTTGAATTTGATGTCGTATTTGTTTCAGATTGGCACTGATGTCTTAAGGTAGGCAGTGTTGTGAAATCAATGGTGTAAGCTACAGAGCCATCAAATGCAATGGGACTCCATGATGGTTTAAGTCATCAGCTAACTACAGTAGATTGTCTTTTGAGAAATCCTTGAAGATAGTAGGGCTTTTGAGCATCTTGGGTTGGGTACTTATAGTAAAATCCAGTTAAAGGTGGTCAGATTTCACAACTGATGGGGCAACTATAGGTGCAGAGAATAATGATACAGTATTTTTAGGGACGACTAATAGTGCAGTGTACTAGGTGGTCCAGCAAGTTTGAATTTATTTAAATAAAAAATATTGCATTTACTTATTTGTAGTTGTGTAGGTCTTCCAACTGATGGATGAATGCTTAAAGTCACCAAATATGAGACTGACAGTGTTTGTTTCAAGGCTGAGGAACTCAAGTTTCTTTAGATAATCCTCATGCATTTTGGATGTCATATAATGGCTTCTGTAGTTGCAAGCATGTGATATTTTTTGTTTGTTTTTATAATTATGAGCTATATTGGTATATTGGAGGTATATATATATATATATATATATATATATATATATATATATATATATGAGTCTAGACATGATGACATTGTGAAGGAATATAGACACATCACCACAGGTAACAGAGGTACCCTTTACAAAGGGCCTGAACAAGTGGGAGGCATTGGAACCTGGCAAGAAACTTATCTTTTTCAAAGTACTGGAAACAAGTTTCAGCTAATACATTTCTCTATTTTCCAGGGTTAGTATGTCTCCTAGGTAGTGCAAGTTCTAGTTATGGCTTCTAGCACTGTTTGCCTTGAATTGGTTTCCTACATTGGTAGATTGACTAGACTGACATAACCTAAAAAAAAAAAAAAAAGCATTAGGGGTGGTGAAATATTTGACCAGTATACGAAAGTCTCAAGGTCAGAGGTGCAGGCCACCTCTGCCAAAACAGGAAAGACTGTCAGCTATCACCTTCAGGGATGACAGACATCTGACCCCCTCATGTCGAAGCTAAGTGCTGAAGTCAATGACCTTTTAGTCACAAAGTGACGTCATCCTCAACAAAGGTAGGATGCTGTAAATATTAGTCATATCAACCTCAGATTAATAGTCAGAGTTCCATTACATTTTTGTTCATAAAATCCAAGGATGTGTGTGTGTCTTAAGTCATTTACTCCCACATGGAGAGGGACCATGCCATATTTGCATGAGTATCTTGGGTGAAACAACTTATGGACCTCAATGACCTGTCATAGGTTCACAGATAAATACTGGGCTATCAGTTTGCAGACTATTGCAAGCCGAGTCAATAAGAAGAAGTCAGAATCAAACACTCTACCATGTATTTGTAAGGTAAAGGCTTTAACCATTATGCCAAATCCTCCCCCTGGCACCTGAGAGGCTGCTCATCATCACCCTTTCATTGCTTCGCTTACTGAGTGCTGTGTCTGTGTGTCTCCCTATGGTATCATCAACGAGTAAGACATTACCTTTTGCAATGTCTGGAGCACAATGTCTTTAAGGTTTTCATGTGCCATTTTGGTGACCCTTCCTTACAATGTTTGTGTTGGATAGTGCAGTATGCGTTGTTGGTGTAGTCATTGTTCTGCTGAGGGATCTGTGCATCCAATCTATGTTTTAGAGGTCACTGAGGTTTAATTTAGGGAATTTCTAAGTGCCTTAGTGTAAGAAGACTTATTCTGTCAAGCAGTTATAAGTCTGATATATTCTCATTTTTGAACCATTGAGCATCAATGCCACTTGAACTATACTGTACATTTTCAATAATCCAGACTAGTTTTGTGTTGATTTTGGCTCTGTAAATAACACTTTTCCAGTTCTGCTATTATAATTTTCAAAACTACATACTCTTTTCTGAACTAGATCAAGATCGATGTCGTTTATGTTTTCAGTGCAATTTTATCAGTTTGATGATATACGTTTGCATGATATTCTTGTGGTCACTGCAAAAAATCTTGATATTCTGTAAATCTGGCTTTTGAGATATTTTACTGTGATACATTACACATTATTTTTTTATTACTGGTCTGAAAATATTCCAGATATTAACTCCATCAAATTTCTTTTTGCATATTTACTAAAATCTTCCTTTGACCATGTTTATAATACACTTACAAATAGACAGCAGAGGAATGAAGGTCAGCAGGACTAAAACATAATATATGTGTTTGTAAATGAGAGGGAGGATAGAGGAATGGTGAGAATGCAGTGAGTAGAGTTGGCAAAGGTGGATGAGTTTAAGTACTTGGGATCAACAGTTCAGAGTAATGGTGAGTGTGGAGGAGAGGTGAAGAAGAGAGTACAGGCAGGGTGGAATGGGTGGAGAAGAGTGTCAGGAGTGATTTGTGACAGACGAGTACCAGTAAGAGTGAAAGGGAAGGTCTACAAGAGGGTAGTGAGACCAGCTATGTTATATGGATTGGAGGCAGTGGCATTGACAAAAAGGCAGGAGTCAGAGCTGGATGTGGCAGAGTTAAAGATGTTAAAATTTGCACAGGGTGTGATGAGCGTAGACAGGATTAGGAATAAGTATATTAGAGGGTCAGCCCAGGTTGGACGGTTTGGAGACAAAGCCAGAGAGATGAGATTGCGTTGGTTTGGACATGTGCTGAGGTGGGATGCTGGGTATATTGGAAAAAGGATGCTAAGGATGAAGCTGCCAGTTAAGAGGAAAAGAGGAAGGCCTAAGGTAAGGTTTATGGATGCGGTGAGGGAGGACATGCAGGTGGTTGGTGTGACAGACCAAGATGCAGAGGACAGGAAGAAATGGAGACAGATGATCCACTGTGGTGACCCCTAATGGGAACAGTCAAAAGAAAAAGAAAAAGAAGAATAATACACTTAAAAATGTATCAGACACACTTGTGTATTTATTTTCTGTTTTCACTTTGGTAATCACGAGGTATAGTAGCTCACATTGCTCCAGGCATATCAGGTTTCTTGAACCTCATCCCACTGAAATCGAATCAAAGAAAAAAAACATCTGCAATCAAACAAAACTGCAGTCACCTTACAGTGGACAATCTCAGCAAATGAAAGAGACAAAGGTAAAACAGCACAGCAGAGTACAGCAAGTGAATATATAGCTGCATATTTTAAATATTTTTGATTTTGTAACAACTTGTGCGGCAATCCATTATTTCCCTTTTGAAACAGTCTTGGCTGTTCATTCTTCTTCAGTTGATAATTGCCATGCATCTTTCCTAGAATACAGTTTTGATTATTTACATACTGCCATGGACAGTGTGATGGTAGTCATAACCTGTTGTATAATCCTATTGGGTCGTTATTCTACATGCAGTTGTCTAGAAAGTGGCTGCGGAACTGCTGTTTGGTTGACACTTCTTAAATGGTTTATTTATACAACTTTTCCTAGTACCATGTCTTGTATCAGATGTGTACTTTTCTTGTTAAAGCCATGACAATGTTGCAGTTTCTGGCCAACATCTGCTGACCTGGGATAAAATGTCTCAATAGCCTCATGTTACTGGTAAGCTGAAATTATGTAGTGTATGCTCATCCATACCGCTTTGGTTTTAAGTCACATTGAGAATGAACATTTCATTAGAAATATAACACTGCCACTCTTGTACCGGCACTTGTTTGAAAAGGAATCCAAACAAAAAATAGGTTATTATGTTATAGGGGCTTTGTAATAGGGCTTATAGCTTTTGCAATTGTTTTTTCTGTTTTGTATAATTATGCAAATGTTTCAGCCAGCACATCCATGGATAATTGGTTGGCATTATTTACTTAGACCTTGCCAAAGCATTCAATACATTTCTACATTTATCAATTATTAAAGCTTTCTACATTCAGAGTTATACAGTACATATTCAAATGGATGCAGAACCGGTTTAAAGGATGTTCCCAGTGTATAGCTGTATGAGGCACATTTTCTAACGATCACCTTATTTCTCAGGATTTCCCACAGGGTGCCTTCTAGTCCTTTTTCTTTTTAGCTTAGGTATGGTGACTTCTCCAAACAATAGGCACTGTTGGGTTAACAAGTTTGCAGATGACTGCAAGGTGGGCTTTATGGCTGCATCTAACAATGACTTTGCATCCATTAACAAATACCTGAATAATACCTCAGAACAGGCTAAGAATACAGACTTGCCCTTTAGTGACAACAAATGCCAGATCATATATTTTGGTAGGAATGCAATAAGATTCCCTCTAAATTTTGATGGATCTACCTTGTTATGAGCACTGAACATTATCTCAGGAATATGATTGATATGCTAAACAATGACGGCAGCTACTTGAGGCTAGATATTAATGATGTAATAATAAGAATTTTTAGGGTCTATGACACTTTAGATGACTTACTGAAAAGTAATTTGATTAAAAAGGATTTCTACAAGTTTCTTAAAGTCGACCACCCATTAATTCCTATTTTGAAAGGAATCCCCAAAGTACATAAAGGGTTAGAGAACCCCCCTATGAGACCTATTGTCTCAGGACGTGGGTGGCTAACAGAACCATTCTCCCTTTTTCTGGAACAACATCTCAAAACAGTACTAGAGAGTAATGTAAACATTCTAAAGGACAGTAAACAGTTCCTGCTTGAATTATATGAATTTCTTTCAAGAGAAGAGAACATTGAAGACTACCTGTTAGTTACATTGGATGTGAAAAGTCTTTTCACGATCATACCTAATGATGTAGGCATCAATAGTGTCTCCAACTATCTTAGAACACATACAGACATGGACATCCAGTTTATAGAATTATTAACTATGTTTTTAGAAATCATACTAGAGAACAACATCTTTATCTTTAATGAGAATCTGTATATACAAAATGATGGCGTAGCTATGGGCACGTCCTGTGCCAATAGCTACGCCAACATAGTCATGGCCCAATGGGAGAATGAGGAGTTATTTCATCTTACCTCTTTTAGAAATAATGTTCCATTCTATAAGAGGTTTGTGGACGACCTCTTTTTGGTTTGGAAAGGAAATGAAAATACCTTGTTAGATTTTGAAAGGGACATTAACAGCTTAACACCTTTTTTAAAGTTTACCATGACATATTCATCAGACTACATCTCTTTTTTGGATGTAAACGTAATGAAACTAAGCAATGGAATTGTTAATACCTCTGTGCATAGGAAAACGTGTTTTAGAAATTCCATTTTACATAGAAATAGTATGCATCCTAAGCACATTTTCGATAATGTAATTAAGGGACAAGTGATGAGAGCATCTAGGTTGAATCCCACAGAGACAGGCTTCATTAATGAAGTTGAGGGGTTGAAGGGTAGATTATTAGAAAGGTCTTATGGTGTAAGAGATGTCGATAAAGCAATAGATGAAATACATGGATTAAGAGATACAAGAGCGCGTCCATACTTCTCTAGTAGAGTGGATATAAAAGATGAAAATGGCATTTATAATAAAGTAGAAGACCCAGTGGTCAGTTTTTCCTTGTATTATACAAAAGACGTTAGTGAGGTTAAGAATATACTAGCCAAACATTGGCATCTACTAAGATTAGATGATGATATCTGTAGCTTAATTGGTGAACAACCAAGATTTAGCTATAAGAATAAACCTAATCTGAAGCGAACATTATGCCACACACTTACAAGTGATCGTTTAACTCCTCAAACTCATACCATCCCTTGCAATAGCTGCAATCAATGCATTTATATTAATACAGATGTACAGTTTAAGTCACCGGCCACAGGACAAACTTTTACCTTCCTAACAGGTACCACTTGTAGAACAGACAATGTGGTCTACTTAGCTCAGTGTGGCTCCTGTACATCTTTTTATATAGGAAAAACGAACAGACAGCTAAGGGAAAGAATAAGAGAACACAATTATAGTATAAGAATAGGAGATGAACGGAATGCCCTAGCTAAGCATGTTAAAAAGAAAGGGAGTAAGCACACTTTTACATTTTTTGTCATTCAATGTATTAATCACACGCTGAGAGGAGGGGATATAGAAACACTTACTCTTGAACATGAAACTAGGTGGATTATCCGATGTAAGTCTGACCACCCTCCAGCTCTGAATGACAAAATAAATATATACCCCTTTCTCAAGAAAAGGAGAATGGGAAGAGTATTTAAACATTGATGTTAATTATACACATTCTTTGCTCATTAACTGTTTTACATTTAAGGTATACAATGATACTATGGTAAGGTTTCTTATTATTTTCAGCTTTGATAGAGATGTAACAAGGCACTGAACTAACAGTTCTTGCTAATGTACATATTTATGCCTTTCTTATGCAGTGTTCTTCTATGAATTTAATGTTGTTTTTAACATTTTTTAAAAAATGTTTAAAATTAATTATATTTTACTTTCCACAATCTGCATCTGTGGATAATATTTTTGCACTGACCATTATTTGAGAAACGTATTATATAAGTTAATAGCACTGACACCATCTGGTGGTTTGAGGAAAGCATTACAACTGCTAAAAAATCTTTAAAGTAGTTTTTATAATAACCAACAGACATAGAGGCATGCCGAGTTAGTTAAGTATTAGTTCACAAATATTTTAAAAGTAATATCTAAGCTTATTATATAGAATTATTGTGTGCTATGATGCAGTTTTAATTGAGTTGGCGTTTTACCATCAATTCTTTGAAAAGTTGTCCTCTATTTTAAGAATTTTAATAATGTACTTAAGTGTTTAATTACATTTTTAATTGATCGAATATTTAAGGGCTGTGCCTACTAACAATTTTGTACAGTCTGAGGAAGCCCTCCATAGGTGAAAGCGCTTACTGGTCCTAGAATAAAGAACGTTCCTTTTTTACACTTTGTGGAGCTATTGTTCTTTTTGGACGAGCAGATCATTTTTATTACGTATATACTTTGAAGAGCTAAGCCGTTGTGTTCCTGCGCATTTGTCAAGGTTTATTCATTTATCAATTTACAGCAGGAACACTCACTCTCTTGGCTGGGACGCCGAAGCAGCTTGATTATTTACATGTATATTTAATTGAGGGATGACATTAATATAGTTATGCTCTATGAAACATAAAGTAGGCCATTGTTACAATATAACAACTCTAAATGTATGTACACAAGCTCTCAACTAATTAGGATAGATTCTATACAAAGAATGTTTGCTTAGCACATTCTATTTGTAAAAGATATAAACTATAGAGATAGATGTATTGATGTACTTAATTTGTACTCTTTGCATTATATGTACTTCAGGGAACCAGCAAAATGAGCATTGTTAAACTTAGATATGTGTCCTAACTCTAACACTGAAAACTACAAGAATCTTTTTTTTTTTCAAATATAATGTTTTTATTTCAGTTTCCTTTTTACTACAATGAACAGTATAGTACAAGGTGAAAGTACGAATAACAATAGGGTTACATAAGATTTCAAATACCATATGATGCATACAGATTACAAGGCATATATGGTGATTGACCTTGATATTTTAAAAAAGCAAGCAGAAAAACCACATTACCCCAGGTATAACTTCTGTGTCACTGTTAGACAGAGGCACAGTATACTAACCTCAAAAAAGGGCATAGCAAAATTAATTTAAAATGGGTGGCGAAAGCCAAACACACTCTGGCTAGGCTTATAAAATGCCCTAGGGCAGATAGCCTAGTATGAACCTATGAACCTAAAAAGAAACAGACATTCTTTTCATTGTAATAGGCATTGATAAAAGGCAAGTATGGCTTGTAATGTTAAGTATGACTGATAATTCACACAAGATATCATGCGACTGACCATTTATATAGACAGTATATCTTTAACCATTGTTATTTTCACAAGAGGAAGAATATAATTATATACCTGTATCTATCAAAGCAACTATTATTTACATTATTTACACTGAGTTGTCACTCATGCAAGATGTTCTAGAAAAGTTTACAAGTTAATATTTTTACGGTACTTACGTATTATCGCAACCACATTTTCACGGTTGCGAAAGTCGCCTACTTCAAGTGAAATGAGGCCATGAAACAGTGCGAGATATTGATCAAAGTCCTTAGTGCTAACGGGAAAAGGTTGGATTAGCTTAATCAGGAGAAACCAATCAAAAAAGTTGCCTTCCAGATTTGCGTGCATTACAACCGCATAGGTGAATTGCAAAGGGTGCTATCTTACTGACAAATGGAATCTGTAAGAACCGATTTCTCCACTTTGTAAAAGGGGTAAAAGATCATGCTTTAAATTATGTCCCTGTATTTTGTTGGCCAGAATTCACAAATGTGATTTAGTAATAGGAAAATTCAGAGAAGAAGGGATGAATGACTTTACAATGAGGAACTGTTCATGGATTCCATGTTTACCGGCCTTTTTTGTAAACATGTGTGTCTGCATTACCCTGAATGCACTTGGCCATACTGATACCTCTCCAGTGTCCAGATTTCTGCCTCATATTTTTACATTATTCCCTGCAAGTTGCAGTTGTGTAGTTTTCATGTCATCACTGAGTGTTATTGTCAGTATGTCAGTAAATAACGGCATTTGTTTCTTTTCGAATGGAAAGAATAATGGCAGCTTTCGAAGCTGCTTGTGAGGACAGGTAATCGCATCAGTACTACAGCGTTTAGGATTCCAGTGTGTGTAACTGCTGATAGACACTAATTGTGTATGTGTACAGCTTAGTGTGCCATTGATACTTAACCACTGTAATGTCACAGTAGAAAACACTTGGAAGATCAATTCTGACTCGTACATGCACTTGTTTCACTTAAAGTTTTTGAATTTCGCGACCGCAAAAATGTGGTTGCGATAATACGTAAGTACCATTTTAACATATAATAGCGATAAGTACAAATTTCTAAGTACTAGAGAACACTTTGCTATATCTAATGTATCTAGCACAATCTTTTTGTGAAAAAGTTGAATTAGCCTCTATATCAAATTAAGTAGGAAAGTTAGTATCGGTGGGGAGTACTAAAGTAAAATAAAATTCTCTAGCTGACTTAGTGAAGATCTAACTAAGGACCTCTATAAGTTTTTTCCAGTCTTCTTCTTTTGGCTTTTCCCAGTTAGGGGCCGCCACAGCGGATCACCTGTCTGCTCATGATTGGCAATAGAGTTTTACAGTGTCGAGTTGCCAGCCCACCGCCCAACCTTCCACAGAAGGCACACATACACGCATTCACACCTAGGGCCAATTTAGAGTGTCCAATCCACCTGCAGCATGTCTTTGGGATGTGGGAGGAAACCCACGTGACCACTGGGAGGACATGCAGACTCTGCACAGATGGCACCCCAGCCGAGGATCGAACCGGAGAACCTCTTGCTGTGAGGCAACAATGCTAACTACTGCACCACCATGGCCGCCCCTCTATAAGTCTTTTCCAGTTTTTCTTAAAATAGGTTAATTTCTTGTGGCTTACTGTTCTTAGTTTGTTTGCTAAAACATATTTGATAGCTATAGATTTGAACTCTGCCCAAGAAGGTTTGGATCTGTCAAGCCAGTTTAGGGATATATAGGATTTCAGTATTCCACACAGTGTTACAATAATATGTTTGGACTCAAATGTATAGGAATTGGTGAAAATGTTCAATATTGCCATTTCCCATGAGAGGGTAGAATTCATATAACCTGTTTTCTCCAGTTTTGCTCTTAAAGAGCACCATAGTTTATAGATGTTTTTGCAAGACCAGAATATGTGTAGAGTGTCTGTTATTGAATTAGAGCATGTAGGGCGGAATGGTGATGTATTTGCATTTATTTTGTTCAGAAAGAGTGGTGTGTGATATGCGTTGTTATTAATCATAAATTGAGTGTAAATTAATTTTTTTAAAGGGAGTTAGTTTTATAGTTATATCAATTGCCACTAGTTTTTGTTCATTAGTCAACTTATTGTTTTGATTCATCCAGTAGTTTGAATATAAGATTTCATCTTGGTATTTTATTTGAGTAATTAGTCTATAAGTATTTGATAACATTTTAGTCCTCAGTAGTAGAAGAGAAATGATTTGTTGGTATAAATGAAAATCTTGTAGAGTTACATTAATTTCTGATGTCATCAAAGTTACTAGATATAGTATTTGTTTAATAATTAAGCAGTATTTTTACTTGCTGCTAGAGAATCTACACTAGAACTCAATGGTTGACCTTTTATTTGATAAAAGTCCCAGACTATACAACTCTTTATGATTGGATAACTATCTAGATTTAGCATAACATTATTTAGTCTGATATTAGGGTTCATGTGAATTTGTTGAGCCATAATTAAGGAGTTATTTAAGTTTAAGGAAGTTACGAGCTTTTGGAAACATGTCACAATATTGACTATGGAGAAATGCATTTTGAAGTCTCTTAGAGTCTTGTTATTGAGAAAAGGTATAGCCTTTGGATTTATATTGGAGGAACTTAGATGTTGGTGATAACTTTTTATCCAAAGAGGGTGCCATGATGTATCAGAAGGTTCATAGTTGATTAGGCGTATAATGTGGTCGGCATTAATAATAAGATAATATGTCTGAAAGTCGGGGAGGCTCATACCACCCTTTTCTTTGGGCAGGGTTAACTTTGTATAACTAATTCTAGGTGTTTTGGGTGCCAAATAAATTTGCCCAATGTTGCTTTCATTTTAGAAAAAAAAAACTGTTTGGAATGATTTGGTTGACAGCATGGGAATGATTTAAAATTTTAGGGAGAATATTCATTTTTATGATTGCCGTCTTGGAGAGAAGGGAAAGGTTTAATTTTTCCATCTATCAAGGTCTTCTATAACTTTTGACCAAACGTTATAAAGGTTTTTTTTTATAGTTTCCTTGTGCTGGTGAGTAAAAGTAATGCCCAGGTATTTGAGTGAGTAATCTACTTTAATCTTTGATTCTGGGAAGAAAAGCTCTTGGTGGCTTAAAGGGTTTAACAGGAATATTTTTGATTTACTTGGATTCATGGCATAGTTTGAGATTGCAGAAAACTTGTCAATGGAGCTTAGGATCTTTACTAAGTCTGTGGAGGGAAATTCAAAGTTTATGTTAAGATAGTCAGCAAACGCAGTGTATTTAACTTGGACTTTGGAAATGTAAAAATAATGATTAAATGTTTTTTGGCTTAATTTCAGGAAGAAGGCCTCTAGATAGAGATTAAAAAGATAAGGGGAAAGCGGACAGCCCTTTCTTGTGCCGTTAACTATTTGGACAGGGTTTGATTTATTTTTATTTATGTATAGTGTAGTAGTAGCTTTATTATATAGGACTCTGACCATAACTATAAATTCTTCAGGTAGAGCAAACCGTTTCAGAATCTTGAAAATGAAATTTAGGTTGACTCTGTCAAAAGCCTTTTATGCATCAACGGAAAGTGCATATTTGGGGGAGTTATCTTTAACTGTCATGATTGTTATTGCTTCTGTTGTTAAGGTATTGTCCCAGACTTGCCTATTACTCATGAATCCTAGTTGTTCGGGAGAATTGATATAAGGAAGTTTTTTATTAAGTCTGTGAGCCAATACTGTTGATAATATTTTTATATCTAAGTTAATTAGTGCAATTGGGCGATAATCATTAGGGTTATGGTCATTTGCATTGGGGTTTGGTATAAGAATCATCTTAGAATTATTTATATACAGATCTGTAATGCTGAATTTTATTTTATAATTATATACTTTGAGTAAAAGTGGGACTAGTTGTTTCTTAAAGGAGTTATATAATTCCATTGAGTATATGTCAGGGCCTGGGGCTTTCCCTAATTTCAGTTTGTTGATGGCTAGGGATATTTCTTCAATAGTTATTGGTGCTTTAAGAAGATTTATTTGAGGGCCATGTATTTGTGGGAATTGCAATTCATCTAGGAAGTTATTGGAAGCTGCTTCATCAACGAGATGTTGAGGGCCATAGACCTATGGATAGATTTCTTCAAAAACTTGAATGATTTCCTTGTCTGAGAAGAATGACCTATTGTTATGGTTAATTTGTTTTATTCTAGGAGAAGTTTTAATGTTAATAATCCTGGCCAGGATTTTAGAGGGGGTTTGGGCCCATTCAGCATATCTATGCAGAAGCCTGAGTTCAATGAGAGAAAGCTGATTTAATTGTTTTTTTTTTGTAATTGTTTTTGTAGGAAGATTATCTGTTTTTCTAACTCTACTGTGTGTTTGGTTTGCAGTTCTAGCTCTAGGTTTTTTATTTTGAATTCTAAAGTGGCAATTTGAGATTTAGCTTGTTTCTTGAGTAAAGATGCTTTTTGGATTAATATTCCTCTAAGTGTTGCCTTGGTCTTGATCTTTCTAGGTTGTTGTTAGTTTGGCTAAGAAATTGTTTTACTTATTGAGAGAGTTCCCTGTTTGTAAGGAGGTTTGGGTTTAAGGTCCAATTTAATGCAAATTTGTTCATTTGTGTTTGACTTGGTCTCGTTTATTTTTAGATTAATTTTGGTATGATCAGATAAGGTTCTAGAGTTGTTGTAGTAATCTATGTCATATTTTGAGAAACTTGTTGAAATTAAGAAAAAGTCTATTCTAGACCATAATTTGTGGAAGGTTGAGAAGAATGTGAATTTACTGATTTCAGGATCATTTCTATATAATTCAAAGGGATTGAATATATTAAAATCCTCTATTGATTCATTTATGAGCTTAGTTAGGCCAACAGGTTGCTTGTTTTCCTTGTTCGTTCTGTCTAGTTCAGGTCTGATAGTCATATTCCAATCCCCACCTAGTACCTATAAATTATTTGGGAATTTTTCTAAAATTGTGTAGACTTCGCATATAAAAGTAGTCTGGTACATGCATGGACTGTATACATTCAAAATTAAAATGTTTTTATTGAAAGATGGGAGGGAGCATATTAGGTAACACCATCTGCCATTAGGATCACAGTCACTTATTATTATGGTACCTATGAAAGAGTTTTTAACCATTATTGCTACTCCTTTAGATACAGTATCATCCCCTGCAGCTATTATTAGCTTTACCCATTTCTTTTTTGATTCCTTCTCCCGTTGAGCTTTAGTCATGTGAATCTCTTGAATAAGTGTTGCCTCAGCCTTTGATTTATAAGTTAGATGCAGGATTAGGTTCTTTGTTTTATTATTTTGGAGACCTGTAACATTCCAGTATTCCAGTGACACTACTAAGTCTTTACTCTAACTATTGAATAGCTGTTAATGTTTTGAGTGAAGGGTAAGTTGGACAATATAGAGGAATGTAGATGTTTTGGCATGTGATGTGATAACTCTTAAAAAATAATACTTGTAGTAGTAAGGTGAATGAGTGACAACCCACCCTCTTCAGACCACCCCCTGTGCGTAACCACAACCTACCATTATCTGGAAGAGGTATTAGAACCATATTTACAAAACTAACTAGTATACAAAATTCTACTGATATTCTAAGATGCATCAGACACTTAGCACAAATCTAACTTCATATCCTGCATTGACTTTTGAGAATATGTCATAAATTATAATTTTCCTAATGTCTAATTGGAAGAAGTTTTTAGTTGTAGTCAAATACTGCTAGTTGGGGTTCCAACCTGTTTGAAAAATATATAGAAGGAGAAGCATATATTCAGGTATTCAAGAAATGGAGCAACAGAATTCAAAACAACAGTACTTTGAATAAATGCCTGTAACCATCTACATAACTTTCTTATAAAACATGTATAACAAATCATTTAAAGTCCAGTCATGTCATAGCATATTTGATGGATTATATTGCATTGATATCAATGCCATCCAATATTTGAACTGCTTGACCATTTTGTTATAAAATATAGTTCTGTAACCTTAAGGTGGTACATTCAGTCAGCTGGGCATTTTCAGAGAAGCTGCCTGCCAAGGCAATAGTCTAACATCTTGAAGTGGCTTAAGCTATGCTATCAGCTATGATCTGTGAGTTCTGCAGATATAGTCTTCATATTGACGGTACGGCTGCAGTCAATTCCACCTCAGGAAGCAGATGCCAAGCTATCAGGTCTACTAATATAATTTGTCAGTTTCAGTATAAACTTTCTACACAAACTGTATGAAATATATTACCAGTGCTGCTTATTAGCAAGCTGTGTATCCAGTGTGAAATATGTGTTTTTCATTATAAATGCTGCAGCATTCATTTTTTTTTTGTAGCAGGGTTGTCAGTGGAAAAATGTTTAGAATAATAAAGTATTTTCAATAAAGGAATGTAAGCTCGGTACAAATACACTACTTTAATGTGTCTAATTATGTCCATCAAGCAGGGCCAGTAATTGCATATCGGAATTACATCTAATGTTATTGCTGAGGAAAGTATTCCAAATAGAACAAGTCTGGGGTTTCTATCTTGAGAGCAGTAAGAAAGCCTTCAGGGAAAGCATAGCTTAATTACTGCAAGGTCTACAATGTATGCAATGGCAAGGAAAAGTGAAGGGTCTCATGAAACATACTCGGAAAGAACAAGAAGTACCATGGTGGGACCTCAGGAGAGTTTGAATTTATGTTATTCATTAACATTATGCAGAAAAACTTATGTAAAAAGCTTTATTTGTGACAACTCAGTGATAATCTTAGCATGAATATTTTTAACAAATAGAGTGGTAAACATTACTGTCACACTGCAATCAAAATGACTAGTTAAACTTTAATAACATCTATAAGAGGGAACATCTGTATTTGTATGAAGACCCGAAGGCGACAAGCTGTCATCAAAGTAAAAAGAGTACATTTACTGGTTCTTCTGTTCCTTCCCTCGATGTCTGCCTATAACAAGAAACTCCCTTCACCAGCCAACATCATTTTAAAGCCCGGTATTCCATACAGCATTTCTGGTCTGTTACTACTAACTCTCAGAGTCTTTCCCTTACTAATCGTCTTCTGTCAGCTGCTAATAGATCCCTGTCCTTCTCTCTCTCTCTAGCTTATCTTACATGGAGATAGCAATCAGCTCATTGAGTCAAGATTTTCCGACCTACACCACCTCTTCCAACTGCCCCCATCTACTCCATACTCTAGACCCTATTCTATGTCCTAGGATGCCCCTATTAATCCCCATCCAATCTGAACAAGACAGTTTTTATTGTCGAGGGGATTATTTGTTAACAGCTAATATTGAAAAAACTACAAGATATAGTAAAATGCGTTATATTGGTGTAAAATGGACAATATATCATGCAAATAAACAAAGGCCACAGTATGCCGATTTGCCCATCTGTGACACACCTGTTACTTTTCAATCACTATGCGACCATAAGTGTAAGTATGATCACCTAGCTTCAAACTTTCAGCCGACAAGTAACGGCAGTCCTGTAGTTCTCTCTGCCTGGCTGTGTGTCATCATCCAAGAGTGCAACAACTGCATTACTGTCCTTCAAGCGTCCCCTAGGTAATAACTTATAACACAATACAAATCTTTGTTTAGCAGGCAGCCTTCCTGATAACTCCTGAATAGATATTTACGATCACTGTATGAGACTAGGTAGATAGTAAGTAGTGCACGCGATGCTTGTGCTTCAACAAAGTATTAGTTTAAGGGTGTGCACACACAACAAAGTATTAATTTAAGGGTGTGCACACACAACAAAGTATTAGTTTAAGGGTGTGCACACACAACAAAGTATTAGTTTAAGGGTGTGCACCCACAACAAAGTACTAGTTTAAGGGTATGCACCCACAACAAAGTATTTGTTTAAGGGTGGGCACACACAACAAAGCATTAGTTTAAGGGTGTGCACACACAACAAAGTATTAGTTTATGGGTGTGCACACACAACAAAATATTAGTTTAAGGGTGTGCACACATGGAACCAGCGTATTGTACATTTTTTTATTTTTTATATTTTTCCGCTAACAGATTTGTTTGTTTTCCAATTGAATTGTACAAGTTATAGGTTACAATAAAGGTGGAAAAAGTTTTGAAATGATTTATTCTGGTCTCATTTTTTTATATAAAAAACTGGCATTTTAATGGGTATGTATACTTTTTATATCCACTGTGACTTTGTTCCTTGGACTCCTAAGTTACTAATCCCCCTAGGATCTACAATAAATCTGCATATACTCCTTCATATGCAATTACTTACACTGCTAGGATAGCAGAAGTATTACTGTACTACCTTTTGCTAAGAATGACCAACAAAGCAAGAAATGAACTGAAAGTATTTGCAAGGAACTAACGATTTGAGAAAATAATGGCAACCTGAAACAAAACGTTTCAACATTGTAATTAAACTAGCAGTATGTAAAGCAAGGGATATCTGGAAAAACTACAACAATCTTAGTTTTACAGTAGCTCTTCTTTAGATATCTCCAAGCAATTCCTATAATTTGGAATAATTAGCATCACACAATAAGAGAGTCTTGTAATCCCATAATATCTGAAAGTCAGCTTGACAACTGGATGGGTAATAATGTACTTGATCCTAATTTTAAGGAGTCAGTGTATCCAAATGGCTCTGCAGATTAAATATTAGTTTTCGCAGCTTATCAACTTATGGTGAACTAACTAAATAGATTGGTTAATTCCATTTTTGCTTTATAAATGCTGTAATATTATAATTTGCACAGACATGCTGTTCACTGCAAACACTGCCCTTAACAATGGCAACACCATTTTTGATGTCAACCATTTCATTTAGAAAAACTGAGAGCTGGAAGGCATCTGTAAAACCAGTATAACATGTTTTGTTGCTACAGATGGCTATTGCCAGCAATGCATGGGTATTAGTACTTCCTGTGGCAGGCTAACAGTCCACCACCACTGTAATATTTCTGTGCTTCCCAATATTAATATCATGGTGTTGTCTTCCTAGCCACAGGGGAACAGCATTCTACCTGCACCACAGTTATTTTGGATTTTCATTCTCTTGGGATGGATATTGCAGTGAGCAGTGACCTGCATCAATGTAAATCTCTTTCCTCGAATGCACTGGCAGAATCTCCTTATTCTTCAGTTAAGGTAAAGGGTGTTTCAATCGTTGTGGCTGTAGTTATATTTAGCTTCATTACTCATGATGATTCATATGCAGTGGGCCTCATTGTAGCATCCTGCAGATAATGTAAAAGAAAAATTCCAGTTACATAAGAAAAAGTATCACTTGCCAAACTTACAGGTAAAGCTGGGTCTGACATAACAATTTTTGTTTCCCTTTACAGGATTGTTTGCAGTTTTCTATACATTTCCATTCACTACCCATTATGTAGATATTCATTAGGTTCTAGCAAAGTTAAGGCATTTAGTAACGACTTAGGGGTTATTTTTCAGTCCTATGTATGCCCTTGTCTATGACATAGTCTGGGGCCATAGTGCATTTAGGGTAGCGTTCAACTTATCTGGAGAACTGAAAACTTCATAGTTCATTTTATCACACATTTCTTCACGGTATAGCATTTCATATTTAAGATATTCACAGCTGTGTTTATTTAATGTACTTGCACCTATGTATGCTAAGCAGAGCAGTAGCTAGGCAAATTATCAACCTAGCATGGCTGGATTAATGGGAGCTGATGAAACTGCAGATCCAGGCCCATATCTGAAATAGGTCCTGCAGCATTTACTACCTGTTTAGTTTGAAATTGTGTGCTATTTTCATATCAAATTAAAGGAACATTTATAATGTTCAGTTCTAAGCCAATACTCTAGCACTGCACTCTGGGCAGAGTCCAGACTGATGTCTCCATTAAAATAAAAGATATCAAAAGGAAAAAGAAAACACTCTGAGGTGAAAAAAAAATTGTGCTTGAGTATGGCCCTGCCACAATTACAGTTACACAGGACTGATAACACTAGCTAATTCACTAATTTAAACAACCACAGCTGTTTAAATGAATGAATAATACCACATAGTGGCATGTGCATATTGAATAAATGCCTACAATATATTGACAATTGCACTCTCTTACAGTTTGTGCCTGGAGCAACTACCTCCTTTCACCATCCTCCCTACAATTCTGACTCTAAACCCATATTCTTTTGATTATGTCTAGGATAATCTATAGTTTATCCTGCTATTTGTCACTCTTCCTTGTCAGCAGGAAACAGGGGCGGCTCATGCTATTGGGCTGCAGGACTGCAGCCCCCCAGCTGTAAAACAAAAAGAAAAAAAATTATAAAATAAACAAATCATGCATCTGGACTGCTGCTGAACCAGTTTGGAGCATGCGCACAGAATGTGCAGGAAGGAATACTTGGGTTTATTGACTTTGGATTTTTGGACTTTAAAGTGTGTTTATATAAAATGCCCCAGTTGCTATATGGCGGTTGGTAGAGAATCAGACTTGAACGCTGTACCTTGGGCCCACGTGTCAAGAGCCTGAATTCCCTACCCACCACCATTTGTAAAAGATTTGCAGATTTTTGCCTCATATTTGTTCTTTTCCTCATAAAATGTATGGTTTCTGATTGTATTTTTGCCTTTAGACAGTCAGTAGTGCAGTGGTAGCATTGTTGCCTGACAGCTACAGGTTCTCTGGTTTGATTCTTGGCTGGGGTGCCTTCTGTGTGGAGTCTGCATGTCCTCCCTGTGTTTGTGTGGGTTTGTTTTGGTGTCCTCCCATCTTACAAAGACATATGTCTGGAGTGTTTCTCCCTGGGCCTCTGCTGAAAATTGGCTTTTGTTCCAAGTCAGACTTTCCTGGTTAACAAATGTGTAATAAATAAAAATGACAAGCATTTGAATTTCAGACGTCATATTCTTAAGAAAGTACATGGTAAGACAAAAGCTTTTATTCTAGCAATTTTCTAAGTTTATAAGATTGATATTTGAAATTTGTCCCTATTGTTGGGACTGTATTCCCCCAATATTGGCTTTGTTCAGGTGTTTTGTGCTAAGAGGTTGACAGCTATGGTGAAAACTGAATTCACTAAATGGTAGCCATTTAAGTTTCAGTCTTCCTCTCTTTCACAAAATAGCTGATCTGGCATAGTGGTATGTTGCTCTGACTGTTTTGCAGAGGGTCCTGGGTTCAAGACTTGGCAGTGAAATGTATGGAGGGAACACAGTGTTTTATTCTAGCAACTTTCCAACATTATACAAGCAATGTTTAAAATGTGTCCCTGGTTTTTGCCCCCCCCCACCAATAAATTGTGGCTTTTTTCCAGATTTCTTGTGCTGCAAAGTTCAGAGATACAGCTGAGTGCTGAGTAAATTTTACAAGGAGCTGAGAGATGCAGGGAAACAAAAGTTTAGTGCTGCTTATGGGTAGTCTGCTTGCACTGTTAATAGCACAACAGGTAGTATACTTGCTTTTGATGCAGAAGGCTGTGGGTTCTACTCCCACTGTAAGTAGATGCATTGCTGATACTGTACTGTGTTGCAAAGGGGGTGGATGCTGTAGCCCTTTTGGCAAAGATGCCTAGTAACTATGAACATGTTATCAGTTTGCCATCCATTTCCTATTTCAATATTACTAGCTTATCATTTTTCTAGTGTAACACAGGCAATTTATTCCTCAAGGTCAACAGGCACTTTGTTTGTAGATGAAACAATGACATATAAAGTTGTTTGCTAGCAGCAATCTCTTCATTAGTTACAGATCTCTTTAATGTGGAATTATTTAGATGACTTTTACTTTTTCAGAGATTGTGCATATTTACTGATACTGGTGGACTGTAGAAGTTTGAGTAGACTTTTATGATAGAAATCTTCTGAATTGGGTAGTTTTGTCATTATTGGTGCATACATTCTGTTTCATTGTTTACAGAAAAAATGTTCGAAACAATAAATTTAAAACGCCATTTAAAACTGTACTGTATTGTGCAAGGAATATAATTTAATACAATAAGGAAGGTGTATCAAAGCGCATGTGTATGTTTCAATGCAAGGGGCCTGTGATTTGAAAACAGCCCAAAGTTTATCTTTATCTGCCACTGGCAAAATGTATTTTCTTTGAATGTGGGTTTCAATGCTGTTTCAATGAATGTGAGTTTCATGGGCAGAGATGTTTTAATGCTAAATCTGTTTTCATTGTGAGACTGCATTGCTTTGTTTGGCAGATATCTATTAGTATTTGTGCTGTAAAATGCAAACTAAAACCTTCAAATGAAGTCCAAATCATCGCAGAAGTAAAGCAGTATGCACATTATTGTTTATGGTAAATGGGGTGGAATAGCCAAGTAATGGTTCATTGGAATGACTGCAGGGGGGAGGCTCGATTTGACCATGATTTTGTGAGGGGGGAAGTGCAGCAAACTCAAAGACAGCTCCGGCTGAACTATACCTCTCAACTGTGCAGATTGTTGCAGAATGAATAGAATTTTGCTTCTTATTTTTGGTTTGCTCTTCATAAACTTTGTGGTTTTCTGGCAAGTCATTTAGGAATTAAGTCACTAAATAATGACAGACACTGAGTTTCAGACTTCATAACCGTCAGAAAAATGCATGCTAAAGCAATACCTGTTATTCTCTCAACTGTCTCATTTTATACAAGAGCAATTTTTAGTACTGTTTATATGTTCCCCCAATATATTTGGCCTTGTCCAGATTTCCTGCATTAACAGGTTGAGAGGTACATGCAAATAAATTGCTTTATAGAATTAGGCATATCCAAACCTCTCAACTGTCCCCAATTTTGGCTCAAAATGTTGCTCTTCACCTAATAATCCCTCCGCAAAATGGCAATTTTGGAAGAAAACATGGAGGGTTTACAATTAATAAATAACTGTAATAATCAGAGTTATAGATTACTTTTATTTCAGAAATGCATGTAAATTCTTTTATTTTGTCAGCTGCTCAAGTTAGCAGTACTAATATTAAAAAGTGCCCCTTCTTTGACAGGTTCCCAGCTGTATTGTGTGGCTATTTTATATTTTTGCATCTCAAGTTTGGTCCATTTTTTATAAAATTATGTTTTTTGGGAAAATTAGTGGCAAATCATTAAAGACTGAAGTTAAAAAATAATGACAGACATTTGAGTTTCAGATTTCATACCCTTCAGAAAATTCATACTAATGCAAAGGCCTACTATTCTATTATCTTTCTAAGTTTATAAGAGCAATATTTAAAAATTGTCTTTATTTTTGGGCCTTTGTCCCACTTCTATGTATGGCTTTGTCCAGATTTCTTGCTCTGAGGTGAGAGGTATGACAAATGTGTCAGGGCCATCACAGTCAGCCAGAGAAATTTCAGATTGTGACATACTTGTTGCACCCCACTCCCCCATGTAGTGACTCTGGATGTGTCCAAACAAGGCAAGGAACAGTTATGCAGTGTAAATGTGCAGAGTATCCCCCCATCCAAGATAGACACAAATACTACATTGGCTTTTCATATGTCCTTGATTTTGCAGAATGTTCTGGTTTCTGTCATATATTTATACTGTTGATTTAGGCTTATTATTATTCAGAAAGTGCCTGTTGCTCTGTGTTTAAGTAGCAATGCTTTAATGACCATCAGGTAAGCTTGTCTGAGATTGTAAGATGTAAGTAAGCTTTAATAAGCATACTGTTAAAGAACTGCCAACATTGAAAGCCTTTCTGTTGTTGCCATGCAGAGAATACTTGCATAACAAGATAACGTATAAGCCTTGGGTATTGAAATGCATACAACAGTATTTGTAATAAAGGACAGGATTACATTATTTTAAGAAGCTCATTACATTTATTGGAGACTTGCAGTCATCTTTGCAGGCTTTACCTGTAAACTAAACAGAATGCCAATCTATCGTGTGTGGTCCATAACCTGTTCAGTAATCCTTTAAGCAATGTATCTTGAACTTGTTTCTTGTTTGCTTTTCATTTTTTACTTTGATCATGTTTTCCCCATGAAACAAGTAGATAGTTGTGGTCAGGCAGCAGGTCTTCTTTGGATAAGAAACATTTTTACAAGTGGGGGTATCACATAGATTGCTACTTTCAACATGTTACTTGGTACTTTAATAAAGCTGAATATAAATTATAATTAGAACTGCAGTGCAAGGAGAAGTGGTTTTGAGTTGAGTGCTGCTTGTTTTTCCTATACTTGATTTTGACTGTCATTCCAGTAATGTATTTAAAAATTAATTTATTTTTTCATGCCTCACAACCTTTTTGTTTCCATCTAGATATTAAGTAAGGTGTCATTCAGCCAATGCATTGAAATATTTTTTTTCTTCTACACTTCATTCTGTCTTGATTAGACTCTCATAATGACGGTTTGGCACCCAGGGCAGCGTATTTAATTAAAGTTACAGTTTTTGTGGTTTTGAGCATAGCTCCTCCCCTTTATAGTTGGCCACACACCCTCCCATTGACCCCACCCATTCAGCTGTCTCCTGCAGCCCCCCTGTGATTTGAAGTCACCAGCCACCACTGGCAGGAAATAATCTTAGTAACACTATGCTGAAAATTCCTTGTAGTGCTTTTGCCCGCTGCTTGTTTCCAAATGCAAAGCAGTGGTATCACTCTGAAAATCAGTATTTTATCTTGGAAGAAGCATTTTTGCATGTAATTGGTTTGGAGTTCTCTGGAGGATACTTTCATTTTCATTTATTTATGTTTGAGTCATATTGAGCTTTGTGAATCACTCTTACCATTGGGAAAGCAAAACTATCTTCAATACCTATCAGGGAACACAACACGGTTCTCATCATTAGGTCAGTCACTCACTTTTGATGAGAATGGACGACTATGAGGTTCTATCACACACCATGAACATGAATTAATTTTCCAGTACTGACGCTACAGTGCAGCATAAGGGGGGCATTACTACATGCCTGAGTGTGGTATCCTTCAGATGAGACATTAAACCAAGGTCCCATCTGCCAAAGTTGGTAGTATCTTAACTCATTAACCCCAAGTATCCTCTCATGGCGCCTGTGTGCTTAAACCTGAGCACACCATGAGAAGACACAAATTGTAAGCCGTTACCCCTGAGTGCCTTCCACAAGTGAGACAAACTTTACTGCAGAGCTGTACTCCACCTTAATGTAAAACATGCTGAAATCATAACTGAATGTGTAATTTACCTTCTTTAGTTAAGACTCAGCGTGTTTTTACATTAAGGTCACATTAAAATTATATTAGAAAATCTGGTTGCAAAGTTCCTGATAAAGCATGTGGTGGCAGCCAATCAGATGCTTGCAATCCATGCCACCACTTGCATAACACCTCCACCCCCCAACTAATTTCTTTTGTTTTTCTCCAAATAAAAAGAGGGTCCAGCAGCAGGTATTTCCATTCTTTTTGCAAAGAATTGGAGATTTCACCTGCTGCTGGATTCTCTATTTTATTTTCTGCACTCAAGAATTTTATGGATCGCACAGCAAACAGTTCCCATTCAGTTTGGACTTTTTTCTGTTTCCTCCAGTAAGCTTTTACATTTTTTTAATCTATTTTTCCCTTCCCATGCCTGCATTTCCTTGTGTGCATCAGAAACTCAGCAGAAGTGGTCGGACAATGTTCCGACCTACTTGTTTATGTACCATACCACTGTTGGTTGAATTCAACCAAAAAAAAAATAGGAATAAGGTGCGGAATATTTGTAATTGTTCACAACAAATGGTTGTCCCTCCAGATCATATGCAAACTGTTTACTTACTTTAACTTTTGACTTTGACTTGCAAACTATAGCTATTCCACAATAATACCAAAATAACCCCTTAGTAATCTACAGCTTTTCCACAATAATACATCAATTGTTCCCTATAAAATATGGTGATTTTTCTTGGTCTACTGTGGTTGTGCAGTAATCCCTGCCATGACAATAGAGTAATATGCAGAAAATTAACAAAGCAAAGATTTTAGCCTGCCTTCCATATGAAATGGAATGGGTGGCGCAGTGGTACAGCGGTTAATGCGGTCACCTCACAGCAAGAGGTTCTCTCATTCGATTCTCGGCTGGGGTGCCTTCTGTGTGGAGTTTGCATGGGTTTTCTCCGGGTACTCTGGTTTCCTCACACATTCTAAAGACATGCTTCTGGAGGATTTCTCCATGGGCCTCTGCTGAAAACAGGATCTGTGGAACCTAGTCGGACTTTCCCAGTCAAAATATGTTAAAAAAATAAAAAATAAAAACAAATGTATTTCAGGGATGTCTGCGTGGTCTATATAATCAGAAAATTAATACAGTAAAGCTTTTAGCCTGTCTTCCATATGAAATGTATTTCAGGGATGTCTGCATGGTCTATATAAGCACATTGCTATTAATGTTGCCATGCAATTTTTTATGTAAACGTCGCCACATGATTTAGGCAAGTAGGAATGTAGGTAGTGACAATGACTGTGATATTGTAGGAAGATAGAAACATGAGTTCCTTCGGCAGATAGCATGACCTACAACAGAAAAGAAAACCTTACATATTCAGTTGTGTTGTTCCTGTACACCCACACAAATCAGAACAGTTCAATCAGCTGTCTACCAAATGTAATAGTAAGATGTGACAGTTGTCTTTTACGCAGTGCTCCTGGTATATGTACCTTAACTAAAAAACAGAATTACAGCATTTAGAAAGTAGGCCAAGTCACAACGATCCCAGAAAGGGGAATTTACATTTATTGTGAATGCGTGGAGGTGAATGTAAAAATGGCATGAATTTACAATGGTCGAGCATTCTTTGTTAAAAATAAACCTGTGCATTGAAAAAATTAAAAAGTAACCATATAAACAGTGCTGTACGTGGTTTAAGTTTAAATTCAGTGTAAACAGTTGATAAGGGGCGTTCATTAATCATCAATTATATCCTTTTATTCAACATGACTTATTACAGTAGGAAAATGTGGTAGTCCAATGCTACAATTTCTTCACAGTCTTCTGGACAGCTTGTTTTCAATTTATAAGCATGCCTAACTTGAATATTGTGTAACTGTTCAATGATCAATTTAGACTGTTTAGGTATTTCATGATTCTTGCTGATCTATGTAGCAAGAAATGAAATATACACAATTGTTTAAATAGTTATTTATTTTGCTTGGTTAAAGGGTTTATTACTATAGCAAACATTCCATTACAGAACCCACCAATAACGTTGTGCTACAGACTTTTGATCTGTACGTTTACGATGTCTGCGCGGTCTGCTTTAACATCTTGTGGATATTGCATGCCTTGCCTCCGTGGTATATGAATGTGTTTTATGTGGAAAATGAATTTAGTTTAGTAACTTGGTAAGTTTCATTTTTGTTTTTGTTAAAAGAAAGGATTTCATCCATTATTACATAAAGATATTTCCGATGGCTAGCAAATGGCATTTCTGCCTTTTTAAAATCCTTAATTGATGGGGGGTACAGTGGCAAAATGTGTGTTCTAAATATTATAATTGTAGATTTCTGAATGTTTGTGGAAAACATAATGTTACATATGCAAATCCACACTATACTGAAGTCATTTTGTAGGGATAGGTTTAGGTGCCCTTGGAAGCATCACATGAACTGAATGCAAAATAGGCTTCTCTCTAGGGATGCCTATTATCTCTAGACTATGCACGCTTAAAAACATCAGCTTTGGCCAGCTAAGATCTAGGTGTATTCAACTGGACGTATAAGAGAATTTAAGTACCTTTATCTGCACTTTTTTTCAAAGAATACAGTATTTAAATTGATTTAACTGTGTTGCAGGAATATATATTAACTGAACTGGAAGTTTTGACTCTGCTCTTCAGTCAGTGCTTGCTGAATTTTATTGTTTGTTAGTAATTACGGGTGTGGGGTAGCCACATTCTTTGATTTCCTGTCCTTGCCTATTTAAGTGGTACAGTTTGAAATATTTTCTGCTTAAAAACCTCAGGTTTGGCCGGCTAAGATCTAGCTGTATTCAACTGGATGTATAAGAGAATTTAAGTACCTTTATCTGCACTTTTTTCAAAGAATACAGTATTTAAATTGATTTAACTGTGTTGCAGGAATATATATTAACTGAACTGGAAGTTTTGACTCTGCTCTTCAGTCAGTGCTTGCTGAATTTTATGTTTGTTTAATTATTACAGGTGTTTTGACTCTGCTCTTCAGTCAGTGCTTGCTGAATTTTATTGTTTGTTAGTAATCACAGGTGTGGGGGTAGCCACATTCTTTGATTTCCTGTCCTTGCCTATTTAAGTGGTACAGTATGAAATATGTTCTGAATTTAAGTACCTTTATCTGCACTTTTTTTCAAAGAATACAGTATTTAAATTGATTTAACTGTGTTGCAGGATATATATTAACTGAACTGGAAGTTTTGACTCTGCTCTTCAGTTAGTCCCACCCAACCTCCCTGTTTTTGTTTTGGTGTTAATCTTTGTGGCCTTGAAACTGCCCTCCCCTCTTGTAAATTTGTGTTTGTATACTCCTTCTGGGCCCATCTCATTTGCTTACTCAACTGAGTGCAGTGAGATCATATTCTGATTTCAGACACTCCTACAGTGTACAAAGAGAGCATCTGGGAAACAGAATAAAAAAAATTAAGCTTGTTTCCTGCCTTTCCTGTTAAGTGGTATAGACTGTTTGTAGGCTTCTGAGCCCCTAAGCCCTTCTGTGTTGGAGGGAAGCCTTCTAGCTTAGTTTTTTTTTTCTTATAACTAGCCAGTTTTCTAGTTTCAGCATTAAAATCTGTTTCTTTGAACTCAGCACTTGTTCAGAACTCATTGTAAGCACTACATAAGCTGCAAATTACTACAGCACTCAACTTTCCTCACTTGTCTAGTGGGAAGCAGTTTTTAGTACTTAACAAATAAGCACTTATCCAGGCATGTCTAAGGGTCTGGGCATCTTGGGGCAATGCAGCAATTGCCTCATGTACACAGACAACCCTTTCCTCCTACCACCCAACACTACAACCTGTGAGAGATGCACTTATATAGCCAAACTGGAAGCAAAGCTCTCTTCACCCAAGATGGACTAGACAGTCAAGAGGAGAGGGTAAGCACTTGCACCACACCACACTCATCATAAAGTCCCTCAAAACCCACACCACCAAAACACACACATAGAAACACAAAACACATATCTACATTCGTGGAGGCTTTCAATAAAAACCTGCCCAAGCATCAGGGACATCCAAAGCATAAACACAAGCAAACTCCACTCCCCCCAACACAACCCAAATGACACATAGCCCACAAATTCAGTGTGCCACTCAACCACAGCCCATAAGGCATAACAACGTACCCAACACTCTAGTCATAGGTGACTCTATAGTCAGGCACACTGGTGTTCCACTCACTAGACTAAACAAAGAGAAAGTTACTGTCAGCTGCCTGTCAGGTGCCAGGATCGCCACATAATGCATGCACTCAGGTCACCCCATAATAAGTACAAATATGACACTGTCATTGTCCATGTTGGTGTGAATGACCTGAGATGTACCTCCCTGGACTACATGAAAAGAGACATGGAGGAGCTCTCCGATCTTGTATCCCAGGCAGGTGTGACCCTAACCCTGAGTAGCATCCTGCCATCACCCAGAATGATACCACAGTACAAGGGCAAAATGATTGAGTTCAACAATTGGCTAAGCTTCTGGTGTCATTCTAAGGGGATCCAGTGTTTGTCTGCTTGGGACGACATGATCGACAGTCCATGATGCTTTGCCAGAGATGGCCTGCATCTGTCGCCCTTAGGATTCCGGATACTGGCTAAGACTCTTGCCACCCCTATAGTGCCTTTTTTAGGCAAGGTTCAAATGACAAATTCACCACCATAGCAGGTACAAGCAAGCAAAATCTGAGGGTAATGCTACTCAATGCTAGAAGTCTAAACCTCAAAAATGCACTCACTCGAGGCACTCCTTAAAATGGAGAACATTGACATCTGTGCAGTGACAGAGACCTGGTTCAAAGCTCCAGAGAGCACCCCTGCATTACCAGGCTTCAATTCATACCACACCTTTCGGCCACCTAACCCAGAAAGAAGCACTAAAGGTGGAGGCATGTCCATATTCATTAAGGATATCCACACCTCCAGGCTAGTTGCACAGCATAATGCATCCGAGATTATCCAAGTGCATCTAACTCTGGGCAAGACCGCAATCCAAATTGTAGCTTGCTACAGACCCCCCCACCATGCCCCAGGATTCACACTCCTCATTTCTTAATACACTGGAAAGTATTAGGGTACAACCCAACACCCTAATAATGGGCAATTTCAACTACCCCACCATTAAATGGGAAAACTACTTATGTACCAACTCTTTTGCTCAACGTTTTCTAGAATTCATAAATTCCAATGCCTTAGATCAACTTATTCACACCCCCACTAGGGGCAGCAATATCCTAGACCTGGTCATCACCAACATGGGAAACTGGTGTTCCACACCAGAGGTCAATTCCTCGTTGGTCAGATCTCACCACAAGCTAATCAGCCTAGACATCCACATCCCACCCCCAGCCCCAATTAGGGAAACCATCGTAAATAACTTTTCAAAAGCCAATTTCACACTTCTTAAGACAGAAGTGGCAAACTTCATGACACCCATGCAGATGGACAATAGAGGTATGACTGCCGAATCCTACACAAATGCACTTTATAAGCACTTACATCAGTGCATGGATCATGCTATCCCTAATAGAACCAAGATGTTATCCTCCAAAAAAAGGAAGTCAATCTGGTGGTCCTCTGCCATAAACAAACTCTACAACAGAAGAAAGAAACTGTTGCAAAAAAGAGTAAAATCCCATGACTTGAGGAACTCCCAGGTCAACATCAGTAAGAAGCTGAGATCCCTCATAAAATCCTCCAAAGCTAGTTACGAAAACAAAATTGCCACTGACTCTAAAGACAACCACAAAGCATTCTATAGCTATGCCAAGAATCTAAATGGGAACACTCAGATCTGCTCTGAATTACAGCATAATGGCATTAAATATACACAACCAACTGATATTGCCTACATCCTAGCAGATAGGTTCAGTGCTAACTTTACTCCCCCTCACCCTCTAGAGGGCCCATCTCTATACCAAAAGAATGCAAAGTTCCTATAATCACGGCTGCACAGGTAAAAAACACACTTTCCAAAGCCAAGAACACAGCATCCATGGGACCTGACAATATCCCAGGCTGCATTATACACGAACTACAGAATGAACTGGCACCCTACCTAAGTACCATGTTCAGTCATAGCCTCACCTCAGGCTTTGTACCCACTGAATGGTGCACCGTGACAGTCATCCCACAAAGGGAGAGCCACGATGGACCCCAGGAACTACCACCCCATTAGCCTGACGAGCCTGGTCTGCAAGGCCATGGAACGTATCATCATGGAACTTATAAACAAAGACATTGGTAATCTCCAAACTCTGGACCCTACTCAGTTTGGATTTGTAAAAGGCAGATCATGTCTCCTAAACCTGATTGACTTCTTTGAAGCAGTCACCAAAGCCATAGATGATGGTAAAATGGTTCACACAGCTTATCTAGATCTCACCAAGGCTTTTGACACCATCCCCCACTCTGGAATTATAGATAAGCTCACTAAACTAGGTATAAATCCCTATGCCACAAGATGGGTTGCCAACTGGCTCATGGACAGAACCCACACTGTGAAAGTAGTGGATTCCAGATCCAACATCAGACCAGTGACAAGTGGAGTACCACAGGGTTCAGTCTTGGGTCCTCTCCTGTTTGGTATCTACTTCTCTGAAGTGCTGGCCAACACAGAAGGTCTTTGGCTAACAAAGTTTGCAGATGACTGCAAACTAAGAGCCATAATTGAAACTCCTAACGATGTGGACAAACTACAAAAGGGCCTCACTGAGACAGATACCTGGTGTCAAAGCCATGGCCTGAAGCTCAATGCCAAAAAGTGTATTGTCATCCCCTTTGGTAAAAACTCTGTACCCATGAACTACCACATAGCTGGTAGTCTAATTAATGCTGAAAATGTGATAAGAGACCTTGGGACACAGGTGGGCAGTAGTCTCTCCTTTGATAATCACTTTGCCACAGTGGTCAGGAAATCCTTCTACATGGCTCATCTCATCACAAAAGGATTCTCATCCAGAAAAAAAGAGGTCATTGTTCCCCTCTACTCATCACTCATTAGACCCATTATAGAGTACAATGGCCCTTTTGGTATGTACCTCACAAGACATCTACAACAACTGGAAAGACCACAGAAATACCTCACAAAGAGGATTACTGGCTTCAAACAGATGCCCTATGCAGACCGTCTCAAAATACTACAGCTTTACTCCATCGCATATCGTCTACTCAGGGGGGATCTCTGCCTAACATACAAAGCTATGTCAAACCCAGAGCTGTTGGACATGCTCCACTTAAAGAAATCCCAATCCCTCCGAGCTACATGCTCTAGGGACCTTAACCTTGTCACCACAATAAACAGAACATGCTGGAGGGATAGATTCCTGTCCCAGAGACTTCCCATACTCGGGAACAGACTACCTATCTATGTCAAACAGAGCTCCTCGTTAGCACTCTTCAAGAAAAATCTTGATGATTGGATGGGAAATGGGAAATTCACCCCGGGGATCACTTCTGTGGCTCTGCTCGACAGGGGCATAGGAAAATAATTTTCTTGGGTGGTGAAAGCCAGGGTACATTTTTTGGCTAGGCTTGTATGGGCCCTAGGGCCGATAGCCTAGTACCTACCTATGAGACTGAATGGCAGATCATTAATGAACATATAGTGGTAAGAACCCAGTACTGACCATTGTAGCAACCACTTTGTGGTTGTGCCACTGTCAGAATGTGTATTTGCTTGTCAAATAAATGTTCAGTCAGAAAGTCAGAAGATAAAGTGCTTGTAGTATTTCTGTAGTAAAAACAATATTGTTCACATGATGGCTACCGAGTGCAGTCAGAGCATGACACAGATGATGACTTGCTTTTATCTGTGTTCAAGAAAGCACGTGGTATGACTGACACAACTATGCAGTCCTCCACAGTGCATGACACTACCAGTGCTGACAAGGGTGTGGATGTGCCTTTTACTGTGCATGACATGGAAAGCAGTCCAGAGTGTGGTGATTGGGATGGAGAAAATCCACTAAATATGAGTCCAAGTAGCTCCTTGTCAGGCAATGATATGGTTGTGCCTCAGCAGGGAATGTCTGTTAGTAGTTCACTAACAACTCCATGCAGTACAGTTGCTACTGGCATTGAGAGAGCACCATCACTCAACCCTTCAGCCCTTTCCATTCCCAACTGTTCCGTGTGATCCAGTCGGGTACACAGAGCATGCCCACCACATAAGATCACGTGGGAAAAACACCTCCAAACTTTACACATTGAGGAATTTGTAGGGCCAGCATGACCAGTAAAGCACTTGAGCTCAGGCAGCACAGAGATGGACTTCCTGAATTTGATGTAACCAGAGGAGCTGTACACCCTTATTGCTAATGAAACCAATCACTATACTGCACAGAGGCAGGCCACAGCAAGCAAGGTTGATACAGGGTGGAGTCCTGTTTCCCAGGAGACATATGCACATTTCTAGGTGTCAGAATATAAATGTCTATTGTACATGTTCTTGAATACAGGCAGTACTGGGAAATGCACCATGTATATGGTCGCTTCCCAATAGCGGAGTACATGACCAGAGATAGGTTTGAAAAAATTCAGCAGTACATCCACTGCAATGAAAACAGACTGAGGCTACCCCAGGGCTCTGTGGATCATGACAAGCTACATCATGTACGGCCAATACTGGATGCAGTACTTCATGCATGCAAGACACATTACAATGTGCATTGTGAGGTGGCTGTAGATGAAGCCATGGTTGGCTTTCATGGACACTTGACATTTAGACAGTTTATGCCTGGTAAGCCCCAGAGGTATGGCATTAAGGTGTGGGTGTTGGCAGACTCTACCAATGGGTATTTACATGAATTCCAGATATACACTGGAAAAGTGGAGCAGAATACAGAAGTCGGACTGGCACACAGGTTGTGGTTGACTCAACTAGGGGACTGATTGGAAAGAAGCATCACATTTACTTTGATAACTTCTTTACCTCTGTTCTGCTGGCACAGCAATTGCTGAAAGATAGTCTATACTGTTGTGGAACCATGTGCACCAATAGGTCAGGATGGCCTCTAACATTCAACAGACAGGCCACCAGAAAAGCAGCTCAAGGCCACTACAAGCAATTGCAGAGTGGACCACTGCTAGCTACTGAATGGAAGGATAGCAATCCAGTATTCCTCCTGTCAACTTACTGCAACCAGACCTTGTCAGTCTCCAGCACACACAGGAGAAAGCATGATGGAAGCAAGGCATTGATGCCATGTCCACCAGTTGTAAACATGTACAACAGTTACATGAATGGGGTGGACTGAGAAGATCAGCTCAGGACACAGTATCCTACTGCCAGAAAGGCCCGCAAATGTTGGCTGTACTTCTTCTGGTTCTTATGGGATGTGGCCATTGTCAATGCTTTCATTATATTCTGAGAAATTAACAGCCACCAGCAGCTGTCATGCTCTGGACGTGTTATTCCAGCAACACAGTTACAGTTCCGAAGGAAGCTAGGCTTGGCAGTTACATGAAGAGGAAAAGATGCACTGAGATTACTGTCCTAGAGGCTGTGAGCTGATTTGAGCATGACTCTCACTTTCCAGTGAAATGGCATAAATCAAGATGCAAAAACTGTGCCAGCAAGGGTAAACACGCTGAGCCATCATGGGGGTGCCCGACTTGCAAGGTCAACCTGTGTGTCAAATGCTTTGGTGAGTACCATGGCCATATATTTCTAGTGGGTTACTGATGTCAGGAATGGCACATGTTGCAATGCACAAGACAAATCAAGATGTACATGCTCTTATGTTGGTGGATACATTGCGGGAGGCATACAAAGCCAACATGGATCTTATGATCCACCTGGATCACAGTTGGGAACTTGGAGACTCTTCAGCTTAGTCCCGTAGTGCTGCTGTCTTAGGAAATGATGGCCTCAGGGGTGCCACTGTGCACCATTTCCCTCTGGGAAAGGACACATGCGAAACGACAAAGCCTGGGTCAGGCTTGGTCTTTTCCCATATTGTCTTGATGTAGCTCTCCACTCAGTCTCCCTCCCTTCAGGTGTAGTAAATGTATGCAGGTCAGGGCAACAGGGTTTACATTAGCTCCTCCCTTTCACTACTTATGGCCATTACCAAAAGGACACATGTAAATGGTAAAGGCAGAAGTAAAGCAGAGTGCCTTACCCTGCTTTTTCCATGTACATGTGCCCTTACTGTGCCCCCTTGTCAGTTACCAGCCAAGCCCTTCAGCACCAAGGCCAGGAAAGTCCTCTTCAGTCTTTTTTGCCAACTGCTGTTGTATTGGTGGATGCATCATGGGGAGCATACCCAGCCACCATGGATGTTATGATCCACATGGATCGCAGTTTTGAACTTGGAGACTCTTCAGCTCAATCCCATAGTGCTGCTGTCCTAGGTAAGCATGGCCTTGGGGATGCCACTGTGATGCAATGTTTCCCTCTGGGAAAGGACAGATGCAAAAAGTCAAAGCCTGGGTCAGTCTTGGTCTTTTCACATGTTGCCTTGGTGTAGCTTTCCACTCATTCTCCCTCCCTTCAGGTGTAGTAAATGTATGTAGCTGAGGGTAGTAAATGTATGAAGGTCAGGGCAGCAATTAGTAAGTTTCTTCCATCCATAATTCCTGAGGTCCATTGCAGAATGGGCACATGTAAAGAGAAAAGGCAGAAGTAAGGCAGACTGCTGACGCTGAAGGTCGCGAGACAGTAGTGGTATCAGCAGTCTGAGTGGGCAGCCAGTAGAGGTATGGGACACTTCAGATAACCACCAGCTGGAGACCCATGCCTGTCCTTGGCATATTAGTGGAGCAGCAGTCCTTACCCTGCTTTTTTTCTTTACATGTGCCCTTTCTTTGCCCCCTTGTCAGTGTCCACCCATGCAGTATTTCAGGTAAGGTAAGACTGTATCTTCTGCTGTTCTGGGAATCACTGGAAAGTGGTGTTTATCTCCACTCAGTCTCCCTCCCTTCAGGTGTAGTAAATGTATGTAAGTCAGGGCAAGAGGGTTTACATTACCTCCCCCCTTTCAGTCCTTATGGCCACTGCTGAAAGAACACATGTAAATGGAAAAAGCAGAGGTAAGGCAGAGAGCTGGCATTGCATGCAATCAGGAATCATTGCTGCTGCCATCAATCTGAGTGGGTAGCCAGCACAGGTATGGGACACTTCAGATGCCCACGACCTGAAGCCTCATGCCTGTCCTTGGCATATTAATGGACTAGCAGTCCTTACCCTGCATTTTCCATTTACATGTGCCCTTTCTGTGCTCCCTTGTCAGTCATTGTGTGTAATTTGGTGTTTTCACGGGTAGTAGACATGTACCTCTGCAGCATCATCACCACTTATGTACCTAATGCAAAGAATACTGCCCCTGTGGATAGGATGGAAGATTTGGATGGGCTAACCAGGTAATGCATATGATATACATATATATGTAGTCTTCCAATACATCTGTCAAACATCAGTAGTAATCTGTTTGCATTTTCTTTCCTCTGCAGGTTTGTCCACCTTCTGATACTGACATGGCTTCACGACCAGGAGAACGGCAAGCGAGAGTTTGGGTATGTGGCCATTCCTACATTCACTGGGCTGCCAGCCATGCCTCTGAAACTGAAAACCAGTACAACTTGAGCTTCCCCACATCTAGTGTGAAGGTATACTGGATTGCAAGAAGAGGCATGCTTTGGAGCAGAGTACTGCAGTTGTTGGAAGAGAAGTGCTCCATCTACCCTGAGCCCGACATTCTTGTGTTGAACATTGGAGGGAATGATGTCATCAGTCAACCACTTGGAAGGCTACGGTTTCAAATCACAGCAATTTTTGAACACCTGCAGTCTTGGTGGCCATGTTGTCATTTTGTGTGGTCTCATATAATTCCTTCACAGATATGGAAAACAGCAAACAGTCAACGGGCAGCTCACAAGGCCAGACATTTGCAGAATGGGTTCATGCATGGCTTGATGCACAGGGTTGGTGAATCTACAAACTGCCATGACAACATCACTGTGGAAGATATTCACCTGCTCAGAAGGGATGGTGTTCACCTAACTGAGGAGGGCATTGTGTTGTTCTTGACTGACCTCCACAATGGCGTGAGGAGAGCTATGCAGGATTGGTAACATGCAGCTTGTGAGAATAATAGAAAACACCCATGACCAAGTAGGACCAGTATAGTAAGTAAAACTCTATTATGAAATGTGTTGTGTAAAATATATTTTTCTGAGTTTGGCAAATAAGTGTGGTAAGGAGTTGGTGAGGATGCTGAGAAAGAACAACTGTTTCAGGAGAGTACCACCATGTACAATCTAATATGTCAGTGACCATCTTGCAATACTTCTTTTTTTAGTCTGCTTTTATCAGGCATGTGTAGAGTTTAGATGACAGGAAGGGCTTACTAATACAGAACTTGATCCCTTAGGTCCATTGCTGAATGGACACTTGTAAAGAGAAAAGGCATAGGTAAGGCAGACTGCTTACACTGAAAGAGGTCGTGAGACTGCAGTGGTATCAGCTGTCTGAGTGGGTAGTCAGCACAGCTATCAGACAGATCAGATGGCCTTACCTGCCACTGAAGTCCCATGCCTGTCCTGGGTGCATTAGTGGAGTGGCGGTCCTTAGCTTGCTTTTTTTCTTTACATGTACCCATTCAGCAGTATGTTGGCTAAATCAAGAATGTGTATATTTACAATCATATGTATCTACATGGTAAAACAACTGGTTCTGAATGCTGTACACATGTACAGATATCAGTTTTGTTAGGACTCAGGTTATGGAATTATGATTTTTTCATATTTTGGTAAATAACTTTGTAAGGGAGCATGTCAGTGTGCGAAGTAATACCTCATTTTGAAGACAGTATTGATAGTTCCATCATGGTAAAATAACTGTCCTTGTGTATTGTACACATGTACAGATATCAAAGTTAGTTTCAGACTTAGGTAATGTAAATTATGATTTTCTTCATATTTTGGTAAATAACTTTGCAAGGGAGCATGTCAGTGTGCCAAGTAATATATCATTTTGAAGACAGTGTTATTCCTTACAACATGGTAAAAGAGCTGTGTCTATGCACTGTACACATGTATAGATATCACAGTTTGTTTAGAATTGTAGGATTATGAAAATTATACATTTCCAATACTTCTCATTATTATGCCTATATCTTTGCAAGAGAGCATGGTGATCACACAAATGATGCATCATTTTGAAGCTGACATTGAGACTCACTTCTACACTATGTAGGCTCTGTCTGTTACAGGTGATGATATATTATGCTTTGTTTATTTATCAGTTATGAGAAATATTATATTAATCATATTTCTGTGACTATCTCCATAAAGGAGTATCACACAGTAATGGTTAAGTTATCATTTTAAAGCTGACATTCATACTAACAAATTAAATACAAATTGTATGGGTCACCATGGTACATTGACCAAGATATTGTGCTTTGCTTTTCCAAAAAGGTAAAAAAAATATGCACAATATCAACATTCCTTGCCAAATATTTAATAATGACTTTGATATGCAGTGAACATGTGCTGTTAGATATTGTATTGCCATATAATTTATTTATGTTCAATGATGGCTATAGCAGCAAATGGTACTCCAGTTGCTGATATACATGCAAATTTATCAGTTTCAAACAGGGAAAATGCCTGTGTTTTTAAAAATAATAGTGTGTATAGTTCTTTCATCACCTTTTACAAATGATTTGTGGATGATAATGTTCTTATTTGGGGGAGGTAATATTCAACTTTTATATGACTGGGTGACATACTTGCATGGCACTGCCAATTTTTTCACTTAAAATTAATTTTTCTTACACTGAAAAGAGCTTTCTAGATGTACTAATTTCATGTGATGATGGAAAACTTGAGACTAGTATTCATATAAAATATGTACAAGCTAATAAATATTTTCATTGTAACGGTATCCATCAAAATTATACATATAAAAGTATTGTTAGGAGTCAACATCTAAGAGCAATATGGCTGAATACAAATGAACAAAACTGTACTAACACAATAGATGAGAGGACTAAATATTTTAAGCATACCAAAGTGATGTTGAATAATAACATGAATACAGCAATATCTGAATGTATGAATATAGGTAAAACACATTTCTCATTTAATTTATATATAACTGTTGCTTGACAATAGCAACATATTTATACTAGAACAACTAGATTTATTAAGAAGTATAATTGAATAACTTCACAATTTGCAAAAATAATGTCAATTGGTTTGTATTATGTCAGCTGTGTTGGTGCAGCGGTTAGTGTTGTCACCTCACAGCAAGAAGTTCTTTTGTTTGATTCTTGACTGGAGCACCTTCTGTGCAGAGTCTACATGTCCTTCCTGTAACTAAGTGAGTTTCAAAGATATGCAGTAGGTGTGTGTGCCTTCTGTGAAGGTTGAGTGCTGGGCTGGCAATTCAACACTGTAAAAACTCCACTGCAAAGCAGTCTGCAGACTGGTGATCTGCTGTGGTGACCACTAATCGGAGAAGCTGAAGGACATTGCTATTCGGTCAGTATTAAATTCATCTCAGTGGTGAAATACCATTTTTAGGTTAAAGAGGGAAAAACCTAAAGGAACAATCCTGTTATAAAACTTTGGTTACAGGAGTATGAAAAAGTAGAAAATAGGCATGGCATCTTGCTATAATTGTCACTTTTGTAATACAATATATTTGGACATTTTCTTTATTCATCCTATCAAAGGTCATAATTTTCAGAGTTTAAACACATCTTTAACTAAAATGTGCTTGTTTCTATGTTGGTGCAAGTAAACTTGAAGAAAACATATACAAACATCAGTCAGATATTCATAGAAAAGTTAATTTTTAATGCTTAATTCAAACACATTATTGAAATTGTAAAAGCAAAAACAGGCACCAATGGAGGGGAAATAGATGAGTCTGAATACTGATAATGGAAAGGACAGCTAGGTTTATTCAGTACATTGTACTGTAATGTAATGTACTGAATAAACCTAGCTGTCGTTTCCATTATCAGTAATCAGACTCATCTATTTCACCTCCATTGGTGCCTGTTTTTGCTTTTATAAGTTGTTTTTTGGGGGTTTTTTTGGGCACTGTACCTCAATTTTTGGCTGAACATTAATGAAATTGGTAACAGTCATGAGTTTACATTTTGGGTAATATAGAACATTTTTAGACATCTAAGAGGAAAAGTTATTGTTCCGTGGACACAGTTAGGAGAGTATAGATGGATTACTTATTTTAGAGAAGATGACTATCTAGATTTAAACATAACTCTTAGTATTAAACCTCTACTTAAACAAAAACATATATAGATTTTTTTTATTTAAATGAAGTGTGTGTGGGGTGTTATATAATGTATGTGTGTGTATATATATATATATATATATATATATATATATATATATACATATATATGGGGTCTATATTAACTAACTGAATGCTTAGGTTAGCGAATCTAACTTGATCGACCCACATTAAGCAAATGAGCAGTTCAATGAAAGCTGTAAACAACAAACATCAAATGATCAAACTGCTATGGTTGGCCAACACCAATGCACCCATTGTGTATAGTAAAATCGATAAATGCCGTAAACCCTGAAATCCCTGAAACACCCACGCATATCACCTATAATGTAAACTGTAAAACACACATGATGGGAAACATAATTAACGTAAATTAATAAATTGTGCAAAGTAATTTACAATGAAACCCCCAAAGAAAACCCTGTGTAACTGGAATGGTTTTGCACTACACCTTCAGAAGCATGGTAGTAGAACATAAAAAGTCATCCTGAGTGTATGAAGCTTTATTTTGAAGTACAGTCTGCAACCTATCACACCGCTCTATTGTTCTCCTTTTCTTCGGTGAAGGTGGTACTGCAGATAACAACCTAAGTCTAGTCTCATTCACCTTGTTCTGCTCCTGTACCAAAACACATAGAACACACGGTATGTCACAAATCCACCTGCCTAACAGACAGTGAACCCTCCTATGCCATCCCTCTATGTGGTTTTGTGTATGCGGCAAACATAACCTATTTAAATCAGACACGTTCCAAAACTGAACTGAAAACATAGGGGGAAATCTGCCCAAACTGCTGTGTCTAGTGAGCTGTTTACGGTACTTGCCTAACACGTATACATCTGAGAAATATGTCAATAACTCTTCACCTGATCTAGGGAATGATTTAGACAAGGTCTGAAAGGTGGGTACAACTTCATCAACATTCAAAAATGCAAGTGCAATGAACTTATTCACACTTAGTTGAAAAGTAACACACTTCCCATATAAGGTAGCTAATCCTAAAGCCTGCACCTTTCGCCAAATGGCTTGTACAAAATGGAAGAAGCATCCTTTACTGGTGACATCAGTAAAGCTGTACTTAATACTCCTAATTGCTGCAAGCTCAAAGTCTGACAGGATGAACTCAACACATACACGTAGCTTTGCTTCATCCAATAGATCAAAGAGACACTCTCACAAGAAGTTATAGGACTTGAAACACTTTTTGGACATCAGACAATACACGAGCGGCAGACATTTAGTATTCTCCCCTACCGTAACTAAGGCAAGTATACTGTATAGTTGCCTACATAAACAAGCTTTGGTTAGAAATATCCTGTCCATTAACCACATCCTAGCCTGACTCAGATAACGTAGATTGTCAGCTGTTATAAATACCAAGACGTGTAAGTTGTTGTGTATGTCAACGTTTTTGAAGGAAAGTACCTTCCTTTAGGCAACAGCTTCTGGGATCAATGTTGTCTAACATAGTACACACCATACTATAACTCTTGATATGCCTACGTCTCACCCTATTAACTTGCTGCAGCAGCGATCTACGTGAGGGTGAAGTGAGAATAGATTCTACTGATGTACTAGCCAGGACATCGTCTACTACTAAGGCGGGTTTGTCCCTACACACCCATGCAGTCTGTTTCAAATTTTCACAGGCTATGTATTTCTCTACCTCTGTGATAGCTGGAGGATGGTGGTGCCCTGTACACTTCAAAAGCATTTCCCCGTCAATCTGGGTACTACTGATTGCCCTACCTTTACATTTCTCTTTTGCCTTCAGCTTACAACACCAATAGTGTTTGTCCTTGACTGACTTCTTCAGATTAAACAAATAGCCATCCACATTAAGCATTTCCCTGCCTTTCTGTGACTTTACCATTTTGTAGCATTCGCCTACCACTCCGGGTGTATGCAGTGTATTATTAGCCATTTTACGGTCTGGCGCATGTGCAAAACACACACATTCACGCCTTTCTTCCCTTTATACATTCATTGCAAGATAAATTTCACATACTTTACATTCTGTTTATTTTGCAGCCAGTGTAAAATTAACCTGGAATCTGTTTATATATGCATTAGGGACTGAATTTGTTCATATATGCTGTCTCAGACAGTTCACTACAACAGTCTTTACATAACTACGTTTCTATTTGGTATGCGTGCCTGGGCCAACTAAAGGATTTCGATTTTCTGGATTTCGGCATTACTACTGTTCAGTGTTATGCTTGTTCACTTAATGTGGGTCGATCAAGTTAGATTTGCTAACCTAAGCATTCGGTTAGTTAATATAGACCCTATATATATAGTAGAAGTACTGTCATTTTAAATATTAGGGCTTAATTTTGAAATGTTATATTAATTCATTAATTGCATAATTATAAGGCTCTGTTCTTGCTCAACACCAGGATAAACTATATTCCTCAGTGTGGACAAATACTTCTTTATAACCTACATCACTGTACTCTCCCTCCTTCACTCACTTCATTACTTCTATCAATTTCTCTCCCTTGGCTTTCTCTCTAAATACCATAAGCCTGCTTTTCTCTCACTTCATATTGCAATTTTTGTTTGTATTATACTAACTTACCTTTAATTACTGTATAAAGTGACTAAAATTTTTATGACTATTAAATCATTGCCATATAACTTGCATCTATTCTTAACCAATGTTTGCATGTTATGTCTAATTTAGTATAATTATTTAAACTGTATTTATTCTTTGCATTGTCTTTAAAGATCATAAATTTATTATTCTCAAAATGTTTTCTAATATTTTAAAGCTTTTCTCCCTGGGTCAGCTCAGCTCTGCTGAAAATGGGCTCCTAGTCAAACTTTCCCAGTAATCAAATGTCAATAAATAAAATAAATGTAGTAGTTAAGAAGGTCTGTGCATTTACCAATTTGTACCACTGAAAAGCTTTGCTATGTCATATTTAATAAACATTGATACTTGGTGTTTTGGAGTTCCCTAGTTGTTTTTCTTGATGATAATTAATTTTTGGTGTGCTCCGTTTGGATGTTGGACCTTTTTAGTTGATCTTTTTTTGGATATAAAAAAATCTCATAGCACTTACAAAAAAAAAGAGTGCGGCTACATTATATTTACATTATTTACATATTTTTGCAACACAGTATCAGTCCTATTTGCATAATTGTTTGCAATTTCTTCATCAGTAATACAACAAAACTTAAGTACATACATCTTCCATTCCTGTTTCCTTATTTTTATCAATCTTCCCCAATGCTTTCTCTACAGTCATTTTCATAATTGTGCCAATATATATTTGTCCCTACTATGTTTGTTATACATTAGTCCTTCTCACTCTCCACAATACCCAGAATATAACAAATCATATTTTATCCCAGTTATCAATTTCCTCCTACTTGACTTTTTCATATTTACAATGCAATACCATTTCTATATTCACTTCTTTGAAACCTTCCCATCTATAAAACTTTAAAACATTTTCCCCAAAAAATGTATTAATTTTACATAAAGAAAGCAATGTTTTAGTTCTTTTACCTGGTAATCATAATATATTCATTCTACTATTACTTTATATTTTACATTTCCCTTAACAAGTACTTTTTTAACAAAATTCTCTACAAAAAGGCTGCAGCTTAATAGAAGTCTTCAGACCTTTTGCTTCTTTACTTCTATACTTTATCACATTTTTAACATCATTTGATAAACCACCCCATCTTCATAATGCTCATATAACAATTTCCAGCCATTTTGTTATCCCTGTTTTTCAGACTATTCTTCTTCTTCTTTCAGCTTTTCCTGGTTAGGGGTCACCACATAAAATCACCTGTCAGCTCATGTTTGACATTAGAGTTTTATGGTGTCAAGTTGCCAGCCTGGCACCCAACCTTCCACAGAAGGTACACACATGCATGCACTCACGCCTAGGGCCAGTTTGGAGTGTCCAGTCCACCTACAGCATGTCTTTGGGAGGAAACCAAAGCACCTGGAGGAAACCCACATGACCACAGGGAGGACATACAGATTCCGCACAGAAGGCACCCCAGCCAAGGATCGAACCAGAGAGCCTCTTGCTGTGAGGTGGCAATGCTAACCGATGCACCACAGCAGCTGCCCCCTGTTTTTCAGACTATCAATAACCCAAAATAGGTGAAATGACACTAACAAATACAATTATTTAGATTTAATCCACATTTTCCTGTATTATTCCTATTTTAATATAATCCAATTTCAAACCTCATATAAGACTGAAAAAAAATTCTAGCAATTCCTTTGCCAATTTTCTTGAAAACATATAAACTCCCCCAATATAAGCAAATTTACCCATGTGTGCATTTAACACACACACTTTATTTACTATATGATAAATTAAAACTTTTTCACCATGCCAGTAATTCCTTTTGTTTCTTCTAGTTTCACTTTCTACTGATTCAGTATATTTTCATGTTTACCATCTCTTAACTCTAATATATAAATTTCCTTTATATACATTCCATCCATCTTCTTTATTTCACCAAGCCCCTTACTTTTTATTTATTCAGTCTTAAACCTGCCCTTTTTAATAACTTTTCAATTTTTAATGACATTTTTTTCCATCCATCCTCTGTTTTTTTCTGTAATAACTAAAATCATCGGTATAATATAGACATACTGGTATCTTATTTCCTTTCCCCATTCTCGAACAATGCTTTATCTATTTCTGACATAAAAGTTTAAATAATTGCATTCATTGCTAGAACAAAAATGTATACTTAAGGAATGGCCCTGCTAATTTCCCTTCTCACCCTAATCTTTTTTCCCATCCCTCCATTTACCATTACTTTCACCCATGAATTTTCATAACATTTTATAGTTTCCACTATCTTTTACTTATTCAATATGCTTTTATAATTTCCCACATTGCCTAATGACTTATCAAATGTCTTTTCTACATCACATATAACTAATCTTAACTATTTTTATCAGAATAAAACATATTTTCTTTAATGTTATTAACATTTTCTTTACTCCTCCTACTTTTTCCCCCCAGCACATCATTTCATATTACTTCATTCAACACTTCTTGCATCCTTTTTTGCATTATTCTCATAGATATTTTATAATTATTATAACTAAAGTCATAGGTCTCCATTCTTTTATGTCCTTCTCTTAATTTTTTATATAAATTTTATTGCCCCACTACACACTTCTTCATGCACTATCCCTTTATCTAACAATTTATTTGCTACTTTACAGAAACCACATTTTCTTCCATCTCTGTTTGCTCATAAAACTGATAATTTAGTCCATCTAATCCTGGTACTGACACTTTCCTCCCTTGTTTTACTACTTCCTACATTTCTTCCACAGCAGTCTCCTTTTCCAGTACTGCTTTAGTACCTTCAGATATTTTTAACATACTATTCCTAGTTCTCATCTTCTTCTTTTTTATATATTCTATCTACAAATCTTTCCACTTCCATTATTTTTTTGTTTATATTTACAACATCCCTTCATCCTATATTGTATCCATTATTTCTTCTTTTAGTCCACTTGTTTTCCTAAATAAGATAGTACCACCTCTTTCTTTTTTCCTCGGTAATATATTTTTAACTTTCTCTCATATTCTGTTTCCTTTTTTTCAGCCACAGCTAGGTTTTTAATGATTTCTTTGTATTCATTTTTATTTTTACTGTTTATATTTTTTTCTGCCATTAAAACATTTCTTTATACTTTTTGTTAAACACTACCCACCATACAAACCAATGTTCGTAAAATGTCCTCACTGTCATATGTTCACATAACGTCTTACTTTTCAGCTTCATTTCTTCTGTCTTACTAACTTTACCAGTGAGGCTTTTTATTCCTTTTCCTTCTTTGGTTATATCTTTATCCTCACCCATCTTGCCCAGACAGCTCTGTGATTAGAAACCTCATCAATTTCCACACCTACTTCTATTCCTTCCATTCTGTTAGGACAAGTTACATAATCTATGTTTGTTTTAAATATATCTCTATTTGATGAATACATTTTTTTTTTCCTTTTTCCTAACTTTAGTCCTCCACATTTTGTAGGTTCCTTCAATAATTTCACATTTTATGTCACTTTCCCTTTTCTTTCCATAAATTGCAGTTGTCTATAATAATAAACATATTAATCAAAGCATATTCTAAAGCTCACACAAAATTTCATGTTTGTCATATTTATATAGGCATAAATTGCAAATAATCTTACAAATATCTCTCCTTTTTATGTATCACACATCATCATCCTACCTGGTATTAGTACTGCAATACTATTTTAATTTCTCATTTCTTATTAAAATCCCAATACTTGAACATTCTTCATTTCCTACAGAAGCATATAATCATGTTTCCCCATAAGATTTTATATCTATCCATTTTCTTTTTTTCTTTTTTTGACACAGGGTAATTTAGGTTACTGCAAGGAGTATACCTCATGAATACCTCACCAGAAGCATAGTTGAAATAGCGCCCTGTGCCAGTACCACAGATTAGTATCCTGTCCCCTCAACTCTTGAAGTGAAGAGAAAAAAAAAGAGCTTATGAACTGCAGGTTGCCAATTTTTTGGTCACCTGCAGACAGTACCCAATTCATCCCCCCCCCCCCCCCCGCTCTTCAAGAAAAGAAAAATGTCCACACCTTTTCCTGACACTCCAACCACATGGCCAGATACACAATATGTTACCCCTACCCTCTGCCTCAGCCAATGAGGTCCCCTTTCTGTGCCCTGCCACTAACCCTATAAAAAAAAAAAAAACAAGGAAAAAATTGAAAAATTGTTTTTTTTTTCTTTAAAACTGTAGCAAACTGCTTGCTTCACATGTAGCATGAAGTTGCTGCAGATTATACCCTGCATCAGTGCTATTGCACTCAGGTTTTAGTTTAAAAAATATTTTTCTATTTTAAATTTTAGCAAACTGCTTGCTACAAATCTATCAAGTAGTTGCAAGAAGCACTACAGTGCTCAGGTTTCACTACAAATGCAATACCTGCTTTTAAAGTCCAGTATGCATTAAAGAGCAATCACAATTAGCTAAACCCACCCCTTAATGCTTTGCAGCTCAGGATGTTTCTCTCTTCACTGCAACCCACAATAAAATTTTGGAATTCAGAGACAGCTCAGGAGGGTGCTCTAATATGAAGACATAAAGCAGTGTATTGGGCTGTCTCTAAGGCTGTGCCACATGCAAATGAGGCAGTCGGGGAGAGACATATGTTAATATGTCATGGGCTCTCTCCCCTGGAACTGCCTCTAGGAAGACTTTTAAGTGTTGAGTGACTCTTAGACTTATTCAACCATTAGTATGGCAACACCTTCCACATGATGGTAATGATCATGGAAGAAGTAAGTACTGTGGATCTTAATGGTAAGCTAGGGTCAGGAGGTGTGTGAGGGGCTGCATGTACATCTGTGAGTGTGTAAGGATAATTGAATGAGTATGAGAGTGTGACTATGTGGGTAGGGGGCTTTGTGTTTATGCACAGTGGCTATCATACCTCCAAATATCCCTAAACTAATGAGTATAGTGCACAACATTGGGTGGAGGAATTACTAGTCACAAGAGATAACTGTACTATGAGGATGGGAGACCACAAACCACCACAGATTATATCAGAAGACTTTGCTTAACAGCACTTAACCGAATATGGGGATTAAGGGTGAGGGAACAATAAACATCAAGAATACTTATTCTTGCACCTTAACTCACTAACACCAGTATGATGATCAGGGTGGGAGAACACTAGACACCAGGGATACTTCTCTTGTGCCTTTATGGCACTTATGCATGTATAGGGGTCTGGTTGGGGGAACACTTAACACCAGGGATACTGCTCTTGTATGTTAATGGCAATTAAACCAGCACAGGAATCAGGGGGTGTGGGAACATGCCCCAAGATTCTCACTACACCTTTCTAAACATACTGGAAAATATTAAGATACAACCAAACACCCTAATACTGGGTGATTTTTAAGCACCCTGCCATTAACTGGGAAAACTACTCATGTACCAACATCTTTGTCCAACGGTTCTTGGAATTCATAAATTCCAATGCCCTGAATCAACTAATCCATAGTCCCACCAGGGGCTCCAATATCCTAGACCTGGTCATTGCCAACATGGGAAATCGATGCTCACACCTATGGTCACCCCCTCGTTGGTCAGATCTGACCATAAGCTAATCACCCTTGACATCCACATCCCACCCCCACCCTCCCAGTAAGGAAACCTCCATAAAAAAACTTCTCCAAAGCCAACTTCATGCTACTCAAGTCAGAAGTGACAAATTTCATGACACCCATGCAGACGGGGACTGAAAGTTTGACTGCTGAATCCTACACTAAGGCACTGTACGAGCACATCCACGCATGCATGAATCGTGCCGTCCCAGATAAAACCAAGACACTCTCCTCCAAAAAAAGGAAGCCAATCTGGTGGTCCCCTGCCATAAACAAACTTTACAACAAAAGGAAGAAACTGCTGCAAAAAAGAGGAAAATTCCAGGATGCAACAAACTTCCTTACCAGGCTCAGTAAGAAGCTAAGATCCCTCATAAAATTCTCCAAAGCTAGTTACGAAAATAAAATTTCCAAAGATTCCAAAGACATCCACAAGGCAGTCTATAGCTAGGTCAAGAATCTAAATGGCAATGCTCAGATCTGCTCTGAGCTACAACAGAATGGCATTAAATATACTGATCCCAAGGATATTGCCAATATCCTGGCAGATCAATTCAGTGCCAACTTCACCCCCCCCCCTCACCCTCTAAAGGGCCCATCTCAATACCGAAAGATTGCCAAATTCTGGTAATGACCACACACATAAAAACTACACACTCCAAAGCTAAAAATACAACATCCATGGGACCAGACGACATCCTGGGCTGTGTACTACATGAACTACAAAATGAACTGGCACCTCACCTAAGTGTCATGTTTAATCATAGCCTCACCTCAGGCTTCATGCCCACTGAGTGGAGCACAGCTACAGTTATCCCACTCCACAAGGGGGGATCCACCTTGGATCCTGGGAACTACCACCCCATCAGTCTGATGAGCCTGATCTGCAAGGCCATGGAAAGTATTATCATGGAACTTATAAATAAAGACATTGTCAACCTTCAAACACTGGACCCCACCCAGTTTGGGTTTGTGAAGGGCCAATCTTGTCTCCTGAACATAATTGACTTCTTCAAATCAGTCTCCAGAGCTGTAGACGAGGGTAAGGTGGCCATCACAGCCTATCTGGACCTCGTCAAGGTCTTCAACATCATCCCCCACCCTGGAATCATAGATAAACTTACTAAGCTGGGCATTAATCCTTACATCACTCGATGAGTTGCTAACTGGCTTCCTGACAGAACCCACACTGTAAAAGTAGCCGACTCTAAATCCAGCACCAGATAAGTGACAAGTGAAGTACCTCAGTGTTCAGTCCTGGCACTGCTCTTGTTTGGCATCTACTTCTCTGAAGTACAGGCCAAAACTAAGGGACTCTGGCTAACAAAGTTAGCAGATGACTGCAAACTGGAAGCCATTATTGAATCCCCAAATGATGTGGATATTCTACAAAAGGGCCTTACAGAAACATATGCTTGGTATCAAAGCCATGGGCTCAAGCTCAATGCCAAAAATGTAGTTATCCCCTGTGGAAAAAAACATGTACCCATGAATTATCACATAGGTGGCAGTACACTAAACACTGAAAGTGTGATAAGAGACTTAGAGACACAGGTGGACAGTGGTCTCACCTTCAACAACCACATCACCACAACAGTCAGGAAATCCTTCTATGTGGCACACCTCATCACTAAGGGCTTTTCATCCAGAAAAAAGGAAGTCATTGTCCCACTGTACTCATCCCTCATTAGACCCATTATAGAATACAATGCCCTGTTTGGTATGTACCTCTGAAGATATCTGCAACAACTGGAAAGGCTGCAGAAATACCTCCCTAAAAGAATCACAGGCCTAAAGCAGAAGCCCTATGCTGACCATCTAAAAAAACTCCAGCTATACTCTGTCGCATATTGTCTACTCAGAGGTGATCTCTGCTTAACTTATAAGGCCATGTCAAACCCAGAGCTGTTGGACATGCTACACTTGAAGAAATCCCAGTCCCTCAGAGCCACAAGTGCCAGGGATCTAAACCTTGTCATCACAATGTACAAAACATGCTGGAGGAAAAGGTTCCTGACCCAGAAACTCCCCAGACTCTGGAACAGACTGCCCATACATGCTAAGTAGAGCACCTCTTTGAACCTCTTCAAAAGGAACCTTGACGATTGGATAGGAGATAGGAAATTGACCCCAGGGATCATGTCAGTCACCTTGCTAGACAGGGGTCCAGGGAAGTAAATATTGTGGAAAGAAATAGCCAGGGAATTGTTATGGCTAGGCTTGAATAGGCCCTACGGCCGATAGCCTAGTACCAACCCATGAACCTATGAACACTAGATACCAGGGATACTATTGTTTTTGCCTTAATGGCACTTAAAATACCATGAGGATAAGAGGTTTGGGGCCACTAGACACCAGGGTTAATACTCTTGTGACTTAATGGCAGTAACACTGGTATGGGATCGGGGTAGAGGAACATTAGACATCAAGGATACTGCTCTTGTGCCTTTGTGGCACTTAAACCTGCATGGGACTCAGGATGGGGGGAACACTTCACACCAGGATACTACTCTACTTTAAGTGGCACTTAAACCAGTACTTGGCTTGGGGTAGGGGAACACCAAATACCAGGGATACTACTCTTGTGCTTTAATGGCACTTAAAGTCATAGGTTGGGAAAACCCTAGACACCAGGGATACTATTCTTGTGCCTTAATGGCATTTAAACCAGTACAAGGATTGAGGGGGTAAGAGAATATTATTCATTTATTTATTGAGTTTGTTGGTTACTGGGTAATATACTGATCACAAACAACCATTAGTAGATATAGCCTTGGTGAAGAAATTCACAAAAAATAAATAAATAAATAAAAAAGATCAGATTCACAGAGTAATCAGAGAAGGTAGATAATCCCATAGACAATTGATACAATATATAAATATTATTAACAGAGTTGAAAAACAAATGTTGATTAATTTTAATAGTAAATATGATAGGAAAGTAGCAGGTAAGAAGAGAGGGTCAAAGTAGGAGTGATCCAGATGAGGAGGGATTTAGATGATGTATCTTGTGGGAAGCACTTGTAGTCAGATTTGGAAGTGTCTTTCAAGTTGAGCTTTGAATGTGGGGAAAGAGGAAGCGTTTTTAGAGGAGGTGGAGGGACTGTCTGGGTTTGTCAGCAAGAATGGAGAAGGAATGGTCAGTACAGTCCAATGTGGTTTGGGGTGTCTGGAGTGAGGGAGTTAATTGGAAGAGGTTGTGCAGGTTGTATGAGGTGGTTTTATTCTGGGGTTTGGTTGCAAGAGGTGGGAAAGGACCTGGCTGAAGTAGTTTGAAATAAGAGACCATAGGAGTAGCTCAAATCTATCAGAGACTGGTAGCCATTTAACATTGGAGAAGGTGATGCAGTAGTGTTCCTGAGAGATGAAACTGAAAATTAATTGGTAGATTTTTATTTTAAATGTACATGGGTAAGTGTTTTAGAGAGTTTGGCTTTGATGGGGAGCCCATATTCAACTAGAGTAAGGAAGACTCCTTTGCCTATTACTGCTGTAGCTGGTCTGGAGAGAGAAGAACATATTTTCCAGGACCAGAATAAAAGAGAACTGATCTTTTTCCTGGTGTTTTCAATGTGGCTTTAGAAGATAAATGACAGGTCTAGCCATAAACCTGAGTATTTAAACAGGGTGATTGTTTCTATTGGAGAACCATTGAGATCCGCAATTTTGAGAATTTTAGGAGTATTTTTTATCTGCTTTTGTGAGGTTAAAAATACCATACTTTTTGTTTTTTGCAGGTTTAGGTCTAGCATATGGTTGTTTAGCCAAGAATTAAGGCAGTGTTCATCAAACTGAAGTTCACCTTAAATAATTGAATGTGATAGACTGGATCAAAAAATAATCATGCCATTTGTATAAACAGTGTTAGGAAGGTAAGGCAGATCAGATGGTAGTTTGCTAATAAAGATTGAAAACAGCAGTGGTAGAAGTCTGAATCCAGGGACACTCCTCTGGTAAGGGGCACTGGAGATATAGGGATGAGCCTATTATGACTCTGAAATACCTATTTATTAAGAAATGTTGGAACCAGGTGATAGTGCTGGGGTTGACCACAAACTCTTGGAGAGAGTAAAGGAGGAAGAAATGGCCAATAAGACCAAAAGCTTTGCTAAGGTCAATGCAGAGCATTCCTGACATTTCCTTTATCTATGTTGAGAAGGATATAATCTGAAAGTGACCATATAGTTGTCGTCATGCCCTGGCAAGTCCAGAATCCATGCTGTTTAAGAGTGAGAAGGTAGTACTGTTGGATGTAACTGGACAGTTAGTTATAAATTAGTTTTTCAAGTATTTTTCCAAAGAGGCATTTTCAGGCAGAGGCTATTTGGGAAGGGGTGTAACAAAAGTGATTTTCCATATGTCTGACATTGTATTTTCAGTTAGACAGGGCTTATAAATATGGAGAAGAAGTGCAGTAGGTCTTTGCAGAGTGACATAAAGCAAAGGAATAGGTTGTCTGTACCAGGGGGTGCATCCATGGTCAAGGTCTTTGTCTGTATTTTCTTAAAATAGAAGAGGGGGATAAATGAGAAGGGACTGGGTGAGTTGGGAGGAAGAGGTAGCAACTACTGTACTAGGTAAGTGGTTGAATTCCTTGAGAAACTGAGAGACTGAGAGTTTGCCTTGAGGGGTCTGGATGGAAATAGGGGTGGGGGTGCAATCTGTAGATTTTTGACCTGCGGGATTTACTTCCTGCCAGAAATGTTTGATTTGCCTAGCATAGCAGGTTATTTGTTTTTGAAATAGTTGGTTAGTTTTGTTCCTTTGTATGCTTTCCTTATCTAGAATTTACACAGGGGTAAAGGGAGTATGATTTATCAATGAGGGGTTTTGTCTCCATGAAGGCCAAGCATTACCCATAAGTTTGAGCAGAGATTTCAGTTCAGTGGTTAAGCAAGGGGTTTTGTTTGTATTTGAAAAGGTGTTGTGTGAGAGGGAAGATTTTGTCTTGAATTTAAAGGTGGGTATGTGTAAGAGCCATTAAAACTGACTTGGAGTCCTGCAAGTTGGCAATATGAGAACAGTTGAATGTTGCTAGCTGTTTTGTCTGTATTGATGGTATATCTGGGTCTTAAAGTGAATCCTTAAGAAATGTAAGATCCAATTTTAATATGCTTTGGAGTCTCTATACAGTCTTTTTCAATATTTCAGTAAATTGTTCTGGAAATACAAACATTTCTAAAGTTTTAAACAAGTCCTTCCAATCTACAGAATCAAAAGCCTTCTAATTAGGGCCAATTTCTTGTTCATTCTTTTTACTAAATCTAAAATAGTTACTTCCCTTTTTATAGCATCATACATTAATCTATTGAGTATAAATCCTGTTTGATCTTTATTCATTTATCTACTATATCTCTTAACATAGTGGCAAAGGTGGAAGCAAATATTTTATAGCGTAAATTTAATCATTAAACAGATCTGTATAAGGAAAGTAACTTATTATCCTTTCCTTGTTTAAGTATAGGAAAGATTACAGAAATTTCCATGAGGGAGGAATTATTTTGTCACTCTGAATTATCCTAAAAACGTTACTCAGTAATTCTAAAATATTTAATGGACATAGATTACATAATTTCATATTTAAACCATCCAACCCTGGCGCTTTACCATTTTCCATTTTATTAAAAGTTTTTTTAACTTCTATTAGGGTAATAGGTTATTCATTTCAGATATTTGTTGGTCGTTACATTTATTAGTAACATTTTTCTTTAAATACCTGTCAATTTTGTAACCATCAGGATTATTGATTTACAAATAATTAACATACACAGCAAGAGGTTCTCCTGTTCAATTTCAAAGACATGCATCTGGAGCATTTCTCCCCAGGCCTCCGCTGAAAACAGGCTCTTTGGAACCTAGTCGGACTTTCCTGGTCAACAAATGTTAAATAAAAATAAAATAAATCAAAATAAAATTATTATTTTTATCTTTATTAAGATTTTCATGGATGTTTTTTATAAATATTATGCATTTCTTCTATGTTTGAAGTCAGCTTATTAGTGTGAGGATTTCAGATATTATTGATTTTTGCCTAGTTGCTTACCATCTTACTTCTATTAGCTAATCTATGTAGATTTTTTGAATTCATTGCAAAACTGTGCAATTTTATTTTTTCGAAAGCTGTCTCCACATAAAAACTGTTTTATATCTTGTCATTATTTTTAATGACTTCAGTATTATCTAATTTCATTGTTTCTTGTTCAAACCTCATTTTGTCTATATCCTCTTGTACTTCTAACAACTCTTTACCCCACTCTTTCATTTTATTAGTAGCCCATATTGCATTCTATATTTAATATGCATTTTTAAGGAGTCCCATAGTATGACTTAAGTAACCTGACCATTATCATTTAAAGATAAACTATTCTCAATTTCTTTCTTACGATAACTATTAAATTATTTTAATTTCATCATATATACTGGGATTCTATAAATAATCTGAAATTTTCTTATATCCATTAATATATTAATATTTGGTGCATTATGATCAGATAAAGGACAAGGGATAGTTTATAAATAATTCACTTTCTTAAGTAAACCTGTAGAGGCATAAATTCTATCTTGTGTCTCATGCACATAAGAATAATGAGTCAAGAACAATGACTTATCATCTGCTTTTACTGTTAAATTAACTAAATTATTATTACTAATCCATTTAGTGCTTTAGTTGATGCCATAATTTCAGCTATCTTATGTCCACTTGCATCTTCTATACTAGATATGCAGTTAAAATCCCCTGCTAGAGTTAAACTACCGGTCCAATGACTTTGTAATAAGTTTAAGTGATATTTAGTATCTCTTGCACCTATTCCAGTGAGCCAGTAAAACATAGCTAGTGTATAGAATTTACCATTATATTTAATTATTACAAATGTATACATTACTTTTAGGATCATTAATGGATTCTATGACCTTAGGCATCACAGCAGATTTTCTTTAAAGTACAGCAGTTCTTCTGCTCTTTTTATTAAAAGAAGTAGATGATAAAATTTCATAACCTAGGTTATTTAATTATTGCACATTTTAACTATGAAGTGAGTTGCTTGCAAAATTATAATGTCTCCTCTATTTAATTTTAGATATCTCATTAATGATTTCCTTTTGTTGCCATTATTTAATCCATTTACATTAGTAAAGAATAGATTTAAAGTATCCATAATGTGTGTTTGAAAGGATTTCTTTTAAAAGATAATGTGACACAATTATCCACCATATTAATTTAATTGTATGCAAGACTCTAATGTATTCATCCTTCACTGTCTTAACATTCCACATTTTTGAAGCCTTCCTTTTTACAAATCAAACTACTAAATCTCAGAAATAACAAAAACAAGTCCACAACTGCAACCGTATATATTACTAATGAAACACAACCTACCACAGATACCAAAGATCTTAGTTTGCCTATCAAATAGACAAACTACTATCTCTCAACTACCAGTACCTAAAAACTCTTAAAAAATAGCAAATTCTATAGTGATTTACAAATAATTAACATACACAACAAGAGGTTCTCCTGTTCGATTCTCGGCTGGAGCGCCTTCTGTTTGGAGTCTGCATGTCCTCCCACAGTCGAGTGACATCTAAAGACATGCAGGTAGGTGTGTGCGTGAATGGGTGTGCCTTATTTGAAGGTTGGGCATTGGGCTGGCAACTAGCGCCGTAAAAATCCACTGCCAATCATTAGCAGACCTGAGTTCCACTGTGGCGCCCCTTTACCGGGAAAAGCCGAAAGAAGGAGAAGAAGATATATATATAATAAGAGACTGTTAATTTAGTTATATATTTTGCCATTTAAAATGGTTCCCCTATTACTACATAAAGGTTTAATAATCCTCTTCTGTTAATTACAAATATTAAATAATCCAACAAATATGTACTATATACCTATTAGTGTAATAGTGGTATAAATTATCTAATTATTCACTCATTCACCATAATTATAACTAAATCTCAAAATAAGTAGAACAAAGTGAGACCTGAAAAGATAAAGGTACCTGTACACTTACAGGTGACAGGTAATCTAATCATACTATTTATTATACAAAAGGAAAATCAATGGACATATCTTCATCATGATAAAAGACACACGCATATTTTTAAATCTAAAAACAACTCTGAGTTAATCTTAAAAGTGCAAGTGTACTCACATATCTTTTGAAGCTTGATGTCCAATACAGACCTTTTACGTAAAGGGTAAATCTATTGTTTCAGAAAATAAAATTCCTGCAATCAGATAATAAATGTGACTTGTTTTTAAGTCTTTTAATTTTAGAAACAGTTTTCTAGGAATTCAGCTCATTCTATCTCTTGAGGGATACACTGTTTCTCCAGTGTGTCAAATATTTCAGTTCCTTCAGAAAAAATAATTTGATTTTTGCAGAAAATACAAAAGTGGCTTTAAGAATTGTTCTTTTTGAGTTCCTTGATCAGCAGTAAACAGGATTTTCTTTTACTCGTTACTTTACTGGAATAATCATTGTCCATTCTGACTACACGTTCACTATTTTAATAGGTGGGCTGGACCATGCTGTTTTTGATATTTGATCTTTTTCTAAAGGAGACATAAACTTAACATCATGGTGAGTTTTCCTTCTTTGAAGGTACTCTCAGGGATCTATGTGCCTTTTAAATTTCACAAGATAATTTTTCAGGTAGATTTACTGTTTTACGTAGCTAAGTTGTTAAGACATTTGTTATAATATCTCTCTTATATTTTTCAAGTATATTATAAATTCTAATGTTGTTTCTTCTCAGTCTACTTTCTAAATCATTAACTTTATCTATGAACCAGGTATTTTTTTAAAGAAATTCAGTCTGAGACTCACCCTCAGTTATTCTCCCTTCATGATCATTCAGTGCTTCTTCCATATTGCTGATCTGTGCACTTTGTTGGTTCATAAGAGTTTTTAAATGTTCCATATTCTTTCTGGTCTCTTCTTTTATACTTTCTAATTTGGTATCCAGTTTGTCAGGTTAATTAATACATTCTGCATACTAGTCATTAGTGACTGGAAACCTTTTTTAACACAAGAATCCTGAGTACCATATCTTGAAGGGCTCATGTTTAATTCTCTTCTCTCTTAACCAAACAGTTGAAATTCTGATAGAAAAATTACAATTTCTGAAGAACTTGAAACTATAAATCTTTTCTATATTAGTGATTAAAATTAGCAAGCAAGTATCTCCAAATTTTAATTTTTTGATTATATTTTCTGTAAGAAAAATTTTAGTCACACAGCTTTCACCAGTTGCTACTCTCATTTAGCCATTTTTGGCCATGCCCCCTCAACATTAATTTTTATAATAACCCAAATATTTCAAAACTCACTTCACAGAGCCACTCAAACCAAAATATATTAATGATTTATACTAAATACCAAATAAAAATATATCGTCCATAATATCACATCTGTTTAAAACAAAAGCCATTCCCTTAGTTCTGAGTTGCTCATGTACAGTCTGTTGCTGCATACTTCTTTCTGTTACCACAGCTGCTTGCCACCTGATTCTTACATCAACTAAGATTTTTTTCAAATTCTGTTGCCGATGTGTGCTCTTAAAAACTAGTTACTCCACTAGCCATACACACAGCAGTGATTTTTGTTCATTTATCCCCAAAACTCCACTAATTTTTCCATTTTCTTCAATTTCCACATCTATAACATGATCAACTACCTTACTCCAGCTTGCTTCTGTTCCATTTTCTGGTCCATCAAATTCAGTGATTCCTATGTTGATGACCTATCAACTTCTAATTCCACTGCAATAATTTCTTCATTTCCCTTAGTTTCAGTCACCTTTCAATCTGCTTCTTCCAAAATACATACTGCTCATGTGTTATGGCATTCCCCTTTTTGAATTTCTCACAATAAAGTCAGCAACATTCCTCCAGTGTCATCTAATGGTTGTGATGCAAAACAGCAGGAAAGAGCTTTCGAAGTTGTCTGGTGTTCATATCAAATTTCCTTAGTCAAGGTCTAAATGGTCAACAAAGGGAAAATAAAATAAATAAAAAAAATAGTAGCTGTGACAGTTTTCATTTTGAGTCATTTACAACTTCTAACATGCAATTACTAATGTTAAGTTTGTCTTATTATTTTTAAAGATTGAGACTGTGACATTTCACAGAATTTACTTTTCTCCAAGTTATAGCAACCTCAGAGTTAGTATAGATATGCGACAGTGGTATGGGATTGCATCCCTCCATACTAGGTGTAAAAGAGTGCTTTATGAGTGAAACAGTGAGTTATATTTCTCACTGTTTCACTCTAGGTTTTATAGTTAGAGATCACACTTCTGAATAATGATTACTCATTTTAAACTATAATCTTGAAGACAATTAAAGTGGCTCTGAAATCTCTCAATATGAATATTTCCTGATTTCATTTCTTAGACTTTAGCCGTATAGGTGTAGCCTATTCACTACATTCTACTTCATTTGACTTCAGCACAGTGCAGTCTAAATACTATCCACTTAAGAATGAGAACTTAATACAGTGCACTAGTTACCCGGAAGTGTGGACTATTTTTGTTCACTCTTCACCTATATGGCTGTTATCATTCTCATGCCTTTGACAAATACTTGTTTAATGGCTATCAATTAATGGGATAACGCATCTATGAAAAGTGTATTGCCCTTGACTGCCATCTGCTGCTTCTTAAGAGTGACAGTTCAATTGAATTTGTCTTATCTTGGCTCCTACCACACAATGATGACCCTTCTATATCACATATTTATGAGTATAGCTCCTGCATTTTACCTTTATATACCGTCTCACTTACAGTGTGTGCAGTGGAGGTGCACTCCTTGTGTAGAACTGCAGTGGCACCTCTGTATTACCCAGCTGTGCACAAGCTTTTACATAAAAGTCAAAGACAAGACAGATCCTTTATTAAACTTCATCTAAAATGTTATGTCTAGCTCTTATGTAGCAATCCAAATAATCTGTATGCCAGCTTGATTTATACTGCATGGCTGTAAGCACATTAGAACATGAGGTTTACCTCTGTGGATTTTGCCAGACCTTCATTCTTTCCTGAAGTTAGATGATATTCTGCCATACAAAAAACATGCTTGCTTTTAATGAAAGCTAACAAACATTGGGGGAGGAGGGATATCCATAAAACTATCCCCACAGTGCTAACAGTGATTCAGTGATGATCTCTAGTACAACTGCAGTGATAACAAGTGATTCATAGGCACACAAATCTCACTTGGAGCAAAAATTCATAAGAGATTCATCTGTATGTCTCTGAATCAAATGTTTAATGTATTTAGAACAACTATATTAAATACTTCCCCAGTGCAGGCATGTACAGACTCACATTCACAATCACACGCATTCTATAAACATACACATTCACACAGACACCAGAATATTCGCAAACATGCATATAATTCCATGCAATTCCACTCATGCTTGTACACACAAACACATTCACGAGTGCACATACACACAGAAACACTAACGCAACCTCTGCATTAACAGACATGCTGCTCATATGTTCAGACATACATACATACATGCATACATGCATGCACATACACACACACACACACACACACACACACACACACACACACACACACACACACACACACACACACACAACCTCTGCATTACCTGACATGCTGCAGTCATAGGCAGGTATGCACTTTGAAGTTACCATTTGCAGTTTTCATTGTACTGCACAAAATAGCAAGGTAGACCTTGTCTTTGAGTCATTATCCCAGGCTATTCTAATCATGGTTTCTGGCTTGGGGCAAAGCACATGGCTATTTCAAAACCATAACTAGGGTGGGACAAAAGGGGAGGCTGACCTGGGTGCAAACTGTTAAGGGATGCAATCCTCAAGTGCTGATGGTGCAGGACTTTAGTACCAAAATTGCTTTATGAAGCTGTTAAGATATTGCAGCTTTATAAATTAATGCTGAGGCTTTTTTTTCCCTGATGTCATGACAAAAGCACTAAAATCCCCATTGTATGATGACAACTGCAGCACGCTGCATGTTACAGTTTCAGAGTGCAGACAATTCTTTTCCTTTTTGGGGGAGGGAGCACCTGTTTGGGCAACTGCAGTGGGCACCAAATGACCTAATTATGGTTCTGTTTACACTAACTGTATCCTGGGATGCCACATTCACTTGAGATGATATACAGTAAGACCACTGTAGAACTTCTTAGCGGTGTCTTTATATCACTGTAGCACTACCGTGATCTTTGAATCTCTTTCTCATAATGCATTAAATAATGCTGCTTGAAAGAGGATTGAGCAATACTGCCAGTACATCCTTGCCCCAACTCTTCATTGGAAGACATTATTGAATGAACAATAAAATAGATATGCTGTCTTTTTCTGGCTTTCCAGGCCAGAAATGCACACCCTCTCCTTGCCCCCATCTCTTCATCAGTAGAGCAAAATAAAACAAAACAAAAACTTTTGTTGTTCTTTTTATTTTTAGCTGCAGCAAGTTGATTACTATATTTGCAGCAATCGGCTTGCTGCACCTTACCCCACATAAAGTGTTTATGCACTGCATTGCACTGCACTGCACACAGTTTCTATACTGGCATTCAGAAATGCCGGTACAGAAAAATGAATGCAGGAACTGCATTTCACAAACACACCCTTTGATACTTTGAACCCAAGGCAGCTGCTTCCTTTGCTCCACCATTGTCAAGCTACTTTCTGAAGTTACCAAAGTACTTATTAGTCGTACCTCTGGAATTCAATAAAAGTTATGCACTTGAATTAGCGTGATAAGCTAAACTGTAACTCAGTGCTGGATACTAAAAAAAAATAAATAAAATGGAACTAAGATCCCTCAAGCCTAACAGGAATCACAGAGCATTGTGCCCACTACTGACACAGGAATCACTCTTAATGCACTGCAGCCATATAAATCTTACACTGATGATATTATGGTATATTTTACATTGGCAGTTACTTGGCAGGCTCAGTGCTCATCAGATTATGCCAGAAATTGGTAATGCGATTTGGTTTAATGGGATTCATTTAATTACAAATGTTTCAAAAGATCACTACCCTTTCCTGGCATAGTGTGCACTCCACAGAGTCAGATAATCTTTGGGAGAATTTTTCTTTCAGTATAATATCATACCAGAGGGTATAGCTGGGATTTAGGATCAGGATGGCAGACGTTCTTCACAGTGTTATCCACTGTGTTTTAGAATTTTCCCCATTATGTTTTTGTGCCAGTTACATTCAGAATGCTGTACTTTTGTCATCTAAAACATTATTCACTATATTTATTTCCTTTTCTGTCCCAGTTTAATTTCTTAAAGTCATTTGGTTTTCTAATACCATGATGGGAGTGGACCCTATTCCTAAATCAGGGTACAATTAAATATCATGACATTAGTAATGCTTGAATCTTTGATGTTAGCCAAAAGTGCTTTTCTCAGCACCCATGTGTTCAAAAGTGTTTCCTTCTGTAATTCATACAAAATTACACATACTAGTAGCATATCAGCTGTATTTTTTTATAATTTAATTGGGTTCTCCTGCTGCTATTGGAATTGCCTGGTTATCCATTTATCACATTGATCTTGTATCTATCTGCATATCCTAGTATTTTATGCCTTTGTGTCTCTCTATACGTTAGACACTGTAATCACCAGGTGTTGCAATTTCAAAGTCAGTACTACTTTCTTTTTTTTCTTGGACTACTAGATATGTTTTTTTTTTTTTTGCATGTACTTTTAAACTGTTAGTAATGAGTGATCCCATATTATATAAACTTCATTATTCTCTAGAATGCTTTTTGGTTCATGTTTCCAGTGCTTCTCAGTTACTTTTATATTGCAGGCTTACTATGACCCCCAGTGCAACACTTTTGCCACATTATTCTGCCTATCAGTATAGAGGCCCTCTGCCATGAGTGTATCACACCCAGCAACAAGAAGTGCAGCTACTTCCAGTTCTTTTTACAGAACTTACATTTGTCTGTTTCTTCCATATGTTCAATAGACTTTGTAAACCAGTGTGTGTGCAGTCTACTCTCCTGGAGCTGCCATTATCTTTTGGATTCAGTTCACCTCTCCTTAACCATTTCTGTATCAAATCTTGGTCAACATGAGGCTGTTTCAGGAGATCTCTGCACTTGCCACTATATTGATGGATTTTCCAAATTTCTTTCCTTCTCATCTGATACTATTCCTTATATTCTTTCATTTTCTGGCACATTCAATTGCTGTCTGATTTTTTTGTCTTCTTCTAGTTTTGCTTCCATTCTCATTTTGCACCAAAATACTTCTTATATGATCAAAGGTAATGACCACTAGAGCCTTTAAAAGCCTAGCCATGCAACCCAACTGTGTAAAACAAGTTATATGTTTTAGACTTTTATATTGGGGCAATTGTTGGCTACAACATGATTTACTGACTACCTTTGTCCAGCTTTTACTAAAATAAGCAAGGATGTCATCTTAGATTTTTTGTTCCTTATGTTTTAAAACATTCACTCATTTGGATCTGTTAAGGTCAGCAGATATGTATGCAGTCTTACAATTGCAGATCTATACATGTAATCAATTTCATGGAGGTCTATGCTTCCATCAGAACAAGGAATATGTAATCTTGGTATACACTAATTTTATATATATCATTGATAAGCGTGAAGCATTTTTTTTTACTTTCCCATCTAAATGATACAATTTTTTCTGGGGCTAGTCAGTCACCCCAAAACTGTAATTCAGAACAGAAAGACCATAATGATTTATAGCCTAGACGTTATTCCTATATGTCAAGGCAGTTTTCCATATCAGTTTTAGTCTTCTGGAGTATACTTTACTAAGTTTTATTCTCATTTGCTTATGTTTTGTTGCTGATCCTTCATCTATTCACAAATATTTATACACTTCTTCCTACTCAAGTTCTTTTATATCATATTCCCAGATTAATAATTTATTGATGCTGGAGCTTTCCTGTTTAAAATGGTGCTTGTGCACATTTTTTTAAAAAGACCAAATGACATTCTTATATCATCTGAGAAAGTTTTAACCATTTACAGTTGTGCTTTCAACTCTTTATTTGATGAACTATACAATTTTAAGTCATCCACAAAATGTAGATGAGATGCCCTTCAACAAGGTTGGCTTCGGGGAGCCAACTTGTAACCATAGCCTAATCTGTTCAGTAAATAGCTTACTGGGTTAACAGCAATATAACACAGCATTGGTGACAGCTAATCACCAAGGAATATCCCCCTTTGAATGTTTATCCCGGGGATAATTTTCCCTTTCTTTGTCATGGCTCAACTGAAGAGTGGTTTGCCACTGTATCATGGTCACTGTAATGTAACTGATCAATGTAGGATGAATTTTATGCAGTGTAAGCATTCTTTTATTCATGAATTTGGAATGCTGTCAAATGGATTTTATGTAATATATCAATGTCTAACTTAGATTCTTCCTCCTTTTGCATTTCTCTATTATGGCTTTATATAGCAACGAATGCTCTTTTGTTTTACATGACTTTCTTTTGTTACTCTTCTGTTCTATTGCCATAACTGATTTTTTTTCTAAATGACTATAAAGTGTGTCTGCAACAATTTCAGTACATATCTTTTATATTATCAGGAGCCATGTCATTGGTCTATAATTGCTTGGATGGCTTGCAGGTTCACTCTTAAAGAGGAGAATAATTTTTCCCTGTTAAACAGTCTGGTGTCTGTTTAGGATGCACATATAAGTAATTCTTACTCAGGGCTAAATCATTGTGTAAAGATGTTAATGCTTTTAGCCAGAAGTCAGGTACTGTGTTTGGGCCTGGGGTTTCATTTAGGAGCTTTTCTTAATTGTGTCTCTATTTCTTTGGTTGTTACCTTATCTCATGGGATATCCTCTACATTAGAGCTCCTTATTGTTTCTTTTAATTCTTCCATCCATTCAGTATCTTTGTTATGTTCAACAGGGTCTTCATAAATACTTTTCTAAAATGTGCCTATGTGTTTTGTTTTTGGTTGGTGTATCTATTGTTTTGCTTTAGTTTCCCGATTCTCTATAAAAATCTTTTTGGTTCATCCATAAATTACTTTTTCTTCATATTTATCTACATACTTTTTAAGTTTTTCTGCCCTTACTTCCATTTTTAGTTTATTGTTAGCAATAGTACATGATAAATCTTAATATGTTGTGATATTGTGCATTGCTTTTATCATGTCTATCTTTCTAAATCTGTTTTGATTTGATAATCTGTTCCCTTTTCTATAATCTTCTAACAATGATACTTCTTGTCTTGTTTTAGAGTTTTCTCCATTCAGTGATTCCATGCTGGCATTTTATTTGCTCCCTTCCTCTCCTTTGTCACTCTATGTTTTTGTGTAACACTACCTGTTATTAGTTTAGATGGACAGTAATACATTCTGTTTACTTTTGTTATACTCATGAATTTCTCTTAATAATCCTGATTAGTGTGTTCATCTGCTTTATCAATCTTCCAAGATGTTGGGTCTAATTTACTTTCTCTAATCCATTACTTTCATCTATCTTAATATGTTTATCCATCTCTAATCATGCAGGTCTTCCCTTAAACCATTGTCTTCTGGACTGATAGTGTCTTCTTTTCCCTCTGTTTCCTGTGAGCAATCTTTATAAAGTTACATAAAACCTTTCTGTGACACATCTTCTTCTGAGTCACCCTGCTTAATATTTTGCTTTTTCATATGGGGACCCGTTGGCCCATCACTCTGTACCATTACCTGCATCAGAACTGCCATTGTTTGGGGGGGTGGCTTGGATGGCAAGCTGAAAGCAGCAGAATTCTTAAGCTCTACAGCTTTTAAATCTTTTTGAAAAGATTTATAAACTAATTCCACAAATGACTATTTAAAACTGACAAAAATAGAATCCAGGAGCTATAAGCTATCTATTGGTGTAATTTTTCAGTGAAAATCTCTATTTTTTCCTGTCAAATTCTTCAGAAGAATGGAGAAAGAAAGTATATCCTCAAAGGAAGATGAACAGCTCTAAGTTTTTCCAACAGGACAAGTCAATGAAAAAAGAAATATAATGAATTCTTACAACTGTACAAGACTTGGTGGTAAAAATATACAAACTGGATCTAAAAAACTAATAATATCAAAGAAGATACATCTAAACAGATTGAAATGCTGAATGAAGTTCTGAAACAACAAACTGCCCAGATTGCTGAACTTTGAAGAATCTATATCTGATATTGACTTGAGGTTGACTGACAGAGAGACAAATACTGATTTCCTTCTTCAGGAAAAATACCAAACTCATAGAGAAAATTGATGACATAGAAAACAGAGCTGGGAGGAACAATATAAGAATCTATGGCATTCCCTAACAGATGGAGGGAGACAATATGGTAAATTTTCTGACCACCTGGATACCTAAAACATTAAATCTGATGGAAGCACTATCCTTTGGTATTGAAAGGGTGCACAGGTCATTAACTACAGTCCCTTCAACTAGTAAACTTACTCATCTCAGATCTAGTATTGTACAATTCATCTCTAGTCAATATAAGGACTTTGTTTTAAAAACTACATGGTCTCTTGCTCCACTGAAAATAGGAGACCAAATCATCAAATTTGACAATGACTTTTTCTCCATTGTATTGCCCAAAAGGAAAGCATGCATCCCATTAATAAAATACTTGAAAAAGGTGAGGATCAAAGCACAACTGACTTTCCCAGCAAGATTAAGACTGCATTTACCAGAAGGAAAGAAAACTTTTGATATTCTTGAAGAAGCTTCTACATATGTACAAAAAATCTTTTAAGTCAACTTGAACCTATGGACTCTTCTGTTAACTTGAAAAGACAAGCATCGAAAAATGAATGGACAACAAAAGTGAAGAAAAAATCTAGAGGTAAGATATGTTTGATTTTTCTTTCCTTATAAAATAAATAAATATCTCATGTCAATTAATGTGGATCTATATACAAAGGTATTGTAATGTTTTGCTTTCCTTGATAATATGCTTATGATAATATAAACTTCTAAACCATTATATAGTATACAAATAGCTTTAAATGATCAAACTTATACAATGCAATAATCTTTTATAAATATTCTGCATTCTCATCATCCTTAAATCACTACTGAAATAATATATACAGCTGTTCTTAGGCATATTATAACTCATTTTCATCTGCACATACATCTTTTCAGTATAGTGGTTTCAGTAAACAGTACATAAAAATAGACTGAAGCAAAGCTTAACATGTTATATTTGTTTTCATTTAAAGCATTGAAATCATTACCAAAAAATATGAATATGTTTTACTTGGTCAGTCTTTTCTAAATGTTATATGTTTTTTTAATGTGACTAATTTTTACTTAAAAATAATATTTTAATACTGTTTTTTTGACTTTCATGCTTCATAGGGTTTCACTGTATAAAAGACACTTTTTGCACTGCTCATGGATTATATGTAATACCCGCAAGCATATTGTTGCTAGAAGTCTTCATTTTACTGTAAAATTCACACCTATTTACTTTTTTAGTAGTTTTGAAGCTTTTCAAAGCAAGTTCGATCTCCTAACATCTCTAATAGACGCCCATACTCATGACAGACAACTTGCAATGTCTTTTAGGAAGTATGCCTGACCTTTGTCTTGGTTTCTCCTCACTGAATGAATCAGTTTCTTTTCACTGAACATCTACAGCCAATCAGAATCAAGAATGGACATTCTGAACTGTTTTTAAGCTTGTTTAAATGAATGGCTGTACAAAAGAAGCTGTAAATACCTGATTTCTTTTAAAATAGTTTTATTGTACAGTTTTCTTTAAGAAAATAGATAATGAAGTTAAATAATAACTTGCTTTATAACAGAGACAGATTTAGATGTTATAAAAGTTTACCTGAATAATTAAAAAGTCTATTTATTTAGTAAGATTAAGTATCAGATATGGTGATGGTTATTGGATACTACAAAGGTAGTTCCACATTTAATTATTGTATGTTTTATAGAAGTTTAAACATTATGGTTAATGAATGCTTAGTGTTATAAAAAACATCTTTCTTTTCTCATATTTTAAAAGCATACATAGTTTTTTCTTTTGTATTTCTCTTATTCTGCAGTTGCTAAGAGTTGTCACTAGATGTCAAGATAGTGATAGTTTGTGGCTTCTATGTGGAGCATAACCAAGCCTGAATTAATGTTTTCCATGCAGAAGGTTGTTGAAATGTATACATTTACTATATTTTTTTATTGTTTAAGTTTATTTACTTTATCTTGTCCATAACAATTCTAATTATATTATATATATATATATATATATATATATATATATATATATATATATATATATATATATAGATGGGTCTACTTCATAACATTGAAATTTCATAACATTGAATTTCATAACATTGAGACCATAACATTGAAAATTCAAAACACTGAAAACCCAAAACTTTGAAAACTCAGAAAACTGAAAGTGTGCTTCATAACATTGAAAACTACATTGCACAAGTAAATGAAATCCCCACCACCTACAGCAACACCTAAGTAAAAAACACACTTTCTACTACATTTCTGGAGGGGGGGGCAAGCCCCACTGCACACCCCATGTGGGGGGGGTCTGCACCCCACATCTCCCATAAATTAAACATAACAACTCCAAGATCGCACTACAGTGGAAAAAAAATAATTTCCTAACCTCAGTGTATGCTGATTGTGATATAGTGAGGATAAGAAATTAACTTTTTTCACTGTAGTGCGATCTTGGAGTTGGTATATTTAATTTACGGGGGGTGTGGGGGCAGACCCCCCCACATGGGGGCACAGGGGGACTTGCCCCCCCTGTAGAAACATAGTAGAAAGTGTGTTTGTTAGTTAGGTGTTCTTGTAGGTGGTTGGGGATGTTATTTACATGTGCATTGTAGTTTTCAATGTTATGAAGCACACTTTCAATGTTCTGAGTTTTCATTGTTTTGGGTTTTTGGTGTTTTGGGATTTAGATGTTTTGGTCTCAATGTTACAAAATTCAAAGTTATGAAATTTCAATGTTATGAAGTAGACCTATACATATATATATATATATATATATATATATATATATACACACACACACACACACACACACACACACACACACACACACGCACATAGGAAAACACATTTCAGTTCTCTTAATAGTAGTATTCACTATTAAATGAACAACCCATGTAATGTTTCATCTTTGAAAGTTAATGGGTTGAACAACCCCATGAAAAGGAGTAGTGTAAAATATTTATCTTTATACAAAGCTGACATTGTATTTTTTGCAAGAATCTCACTTGCCTTTGGAAGATTTAAACAGATTAGTCTTTAAAGATTATAAAGTATTCATAAAACAAGGAGTGTCTTAATCTTATGGAGGAAATCATTAATATTACAAGAGATAGTAGATTATTACTAAAGTAGTGATTGTATGCTTGCATTAGTTGTAATAAAAATAGATAAAAGGGATGTATACACTTATTAATACTTACTGGATACCTGACACTGGTACAAGATATGTGCAAACACATGAAATACTTTTAGCAGGTGAGTTCAATTGTCTTCTGCCTTCTACACATACTACAAGCCCTAAGCCTTTTAAAATATCTTCAACAGCTAAGCATTTAAACAACCATATAAAAGCTAGAAATGTAATTGATCTAGATTGCATCAAATCATATTCTTCTTTAAAATTTCCCATCATTCTTATAGATTTGGCATGCAGACTAACATAGATAAAGTTTTAGTAACTAGTTCTTTACCATCAAAAATAGATAAGGTATTATTGGTGTCATTCCCCATATCAGATCATAATGCTATCACCTTTAAGATGAACTTTTTAAGCTGTTGTAAAAGACTGCCTACTTATATAGTGAACATAAAAGGCTTTAGGGATTTTTTTTTAATGAAATAGAAGAATACACGGATCTTAACAATAATGGGGAGGTTTCAGATATGATTCTATGGACATTATAAAGGTGGTCTTATATAGTAAAGCCAAGAGCTGATATTTAACCAAAAGAAAAGAGTGGGACAAAAAAAGTTGAACATACAAAATGAAATTGATAGGTTAAAACTGAACTTTGTACCAAATGACAGAACTGCACTAGCTAACGTAAGTAAACTAAATAAGGAATACCAGGATATCTTACAGCATAAAATTTCTGTGAACCTGGAGAAAATTAGATTGCAGTCGTATTCAGTTAATCCTAAGAGTTTACACAAAATTGCAGTTAGCACTAAATATTTAAAAGAGAAAAATCACATCAAAGAAATTGTGTATAAAGAAAATAATTAGACATTTTGAGCCACAGATTTAAAAAATATTTTACAATGCTTTAAGAAACATTACAAGAATATTAATAACACTAAATCAATCACAAAAGATAATAAATGTATATATAGTTTTCTAATGGACAACATTCAATAGAAACTATCAAAAAATAAAAATAATATAGCTATACCCTTTTCTTTTAAGGAACTGAAAGACCAAATAGAAGAACTTAAGATAAATAAAGTACCAGGATTAGATGGCCTAATTCCAAATTTTTATAAGCTTTTGACTGACAATATAGTAAAGGTTTTACTTAATACATTGCAAGAAGTTAAAAACACAACCAATGTTCCTCCCTCGTGGAAATATTCTATTATATCTCCCATTTTAAAACCTGATAAAGAACGTAACCTATGTACATCATATAGACCAATTTCTTTATTGAACATAGAGTACAAGATTGTTATGTCTGTTATAGCAGGCAGATTAAATAACATCATCTTTGAATTATTAGATGAAGATGAAACTGGTTTTAAGAATAGAAAGGTGCAAAATAATATAATAAGACTACTTTCCTTAATAGATCTAGTGAGCAAAAACAAGTAACTATCTATTATAAGCCTTGACATAGATAAAGTGTTTGATTCTTTCAGTTGGTCATATCTATTTAAAGTTTTTCAGGAATATAACTTTTTCTTAGATTTTATTTCACTAATCAAAAAACTCTAAGAAAACTCAACTTCCTATGTAAAGATTGGCTCTTTTTTATCTAGTCCATTTAAGATTTCAAAAGGTACTAAACAAAGGGTGTCCTCTTTCATCATTACTTTTTGCCCTTGCCATAGAACCTCTTGAAAATTACATTAGAAATAACAGGGCTATTCAAAGTTATAAGGTTCTGGATGAATTATCCCCTAAAATACAATTGTTTGCTGATGATTTATTAATAAGTTGTGATGACATTGACAACTCAATAGACCATTTATTGAATACCTTAGATTATTTTGCAAACATTTCAGGATTAAAATTTACTCATGATAAAATTCATTTATAATAAATAAGAAAGTTATCATGAAATTGAAATCTAACAGAAATGCTAAATGGGAGGACTCACACATCAACTATTTGGGTGTCTTCATTGAATCTAAATATAAAAAGAAAATCACTCATGACTAATTATGAACACCTAATAAACTTGACTATAGGTTTAATAGATAACTGGAATAGACTGTTTTTCACATGTGAAGATAGACTAACTTTAATCAAAATTATATTATTACCCAAAATGCTATGTATTATTTAGGCATTAATACTTCCCCTGCTATAAAAATTAAAATGAAATTAAATATTACTTTCTCAAGTTTCCTTGGTACCCTAAAAAATCAATAATTTCATTACACTGGCACACTTCAAGCTGGGAAGAAGGGGGTCTAGGATTTCCAAATACAGATTTGTATCTGAATTCTGCAATTATTAACACAGTTTTATTACCGAATAATACTTTGTATTCATCTTATTGGAAGTTAATTCATGAAAGCTTATTATTAAGCAACAATAAAACCTTACTTGAACCATATATTCAAATTCACAGAAACACTTTTATATGGCTCTTGAAAATATAGTTACTAAATTAGAAACAGAAATGTGTCTCCATTCTTCTTATAAATCAGATCCTATTGTTTCAAAGATTTGTGTTTGCCAATCATTTGATCAAAAACGTATTGATTACTATTTTTTCCAATTGCTTTTAGTAATGAATGCTTAATCTCTTTTGATATCAAAAAATGCTGGAGTTTAAGAGAGGTCATCTATTGTATTAGAATCAGTTTATATATCTTAATAAGATAAATTCTGCTAACAACCTGATTGCTATATATAGTTTACAAAACTGGAATTGGCTAGACATCCAAACTTGTAAGAAATTCATTCATAATAAGATTATAACATCACTAGATACATACAGTAAGAACACACCTGAAATCATGGATTTTATTTCAACCAATAACAATGGTGCTTTTAAGAACACTTCATATATAATTCTTAGAAATTATTTTAACAAGATAGACATATCCTTTTTGAATTACTCTACAAACATTAACAAGTAATAATTCACAATAAAAGATATAAAACTATACTTGGAATCAGTGAAATAATCTTTATCTTCTCCATACTGGAGAATATATACATGGAATTTTTTACATAGATGCTTCCTAACACCTCATAAAATGGCAATAATATATAAGACAGAAGATGTAAATGTTGGAGATGGTCACTAGATGATAATTGGGTGCATATGGTTGTGAAATGTACAATAATTTCCCCTTTTTGGGAAGAATTTAGATATTTTTGTAAAGCCTTATGGAATAACAATTGTACAATCTCTGATTATCTTATACTTTTTAATGCACCTGTCCCAGAAGTCATTCCTAAAAGCCAAATATCTTTGCTGTGGTCAGTCTTTTCTATGGTAATAAAACTGTCACAAAGAATTGGAAATCAAAGTCTTCTCCTTATTTATATCTGAATTTGTTCATTTAGCTAAGTTTAACTGTAACAATGAGATTGCTATTATAGAAATTAGAATAAACAATACAACCTACCAGTTAATTGTTTGGTAGAATTTTTTTTAATTTATTAGAAAAATATTCATGTGTTTTTCCTTTGCATGTATTGTGTTATGGACACTGTATATAGTTTGTGTGTTTTTCCATCTGTTATTATACTATTAAATTATTGTTTACAAAATGAATAAAAACATTTTTGAGCAAAAAAGAATTGCCATTGTTTCTTGCTCATTCCCATGCTGTACAACTGCAATTTGACTTTCATATTGGTCTCCTACAGAAGGTTCCAGAGCATTATCATGTTGCAAATCTTCTTCAGATGCAGCCTGTTCCACCTGTTGCTCCTTAGTTTGGGGACCTATAATTACATCATGCAGAAACATTGCCTATGTTGGATTATCCACACAAAATCCTTACCTTCTCAGAAAATCCATAACTTCAGTTTCTATCTGTTGAATTTCTTCCTGACTAATCTTATTTTCTACATCCCCCCTCTGTTTCATTCTTTTTTTTTTGTATTGCAAAATACTCACTTTGAAGTCCTTGACAGTTTTTCTTGCACAAACATTTTTTTCTTTTAATTTCTTTCATAATATTTCGTCTATCTGACAATTTGGGTTTCTTACATAATAGTAACAATATGTAATTTCTTTCTTATGCTTAATAGTCCACTTTGTCATCCTTATGGCTCTTTTATGGCCTGTCAGTGTTTTGTGTTTTTTAGGGCTATTACTTGCTTTTACAATGAGGAGGGAGGCTCAACATGGCCTGACCTTGTCATAGGAATGTTTCTGTGTTTTGAGGATTCTACACTGTCTTTCTTTCCCAGTCATAGCACCAGTGCATACACCAGGATTAGGCACTTTTTATCCTGGGACCTGTGTACTCAGCTGTTTTTTTTTTTTAACCTACTTTTCTCCATAATATATGTATAACTACAGTATATACCTCAGTGTTATCTTGGTAAGATATGTCTAACATGCAGTACCCACTGTAAAACTATATCCAAATTCATATAGTTTTCCAGGCTTCCTGTTGAAATGTAAGCACTCAAAATGCTGAGTGCTGACAAGCTGAAAAAAAGGCTGAAAACTCACTAAAAGAGAGAATTTCAAAGAAATCTCTTCTCCTTTAAACTTCTTTTTTGTGAGGGTGCAGACTCTCCTGTACCCCCGTACTTCACAAATTTATATATATCAACTTAGAGATCGCCATGCCTCCTAGAAAAGGAAATATTCCAGGAAATGACCATTTTGGACTTAGTATATATAAGTATATTTTTCAGTCATTCAGTGCCCATGTTTTGAGACTCACTGTAGTGGGTCCTGACATTTCAAATGGTTTTGGCAGAAAGATAGTCAGTGAAGGTCCATTGCAAACAAATACAATGTATTGCACTTAAGTCAGTAAACCTCTGGTGTGAAGTATCAGCTGGAAACAGTGGAACAGACAGAAACACAAACCAGGGCTCTAACAGGTTAATTCATGCCATGACAGAAGTACAGAAATCAAAATAAATCTGAAGCACGGGATCCATGGAAACTAAATATCCACTATACTTTTGATACAACAATTAGATGCACAAGCTTCCACATCAAAAGGATATTTCTAAATATGCTTACAAATCTTTCATTCATAAAAATGCCAACATTTAAATAGCAATCCAATGTGAAAACTAAACCAGACATGGCGGGGGGCATAGGCTTATATAATTGCTTTCATTCATTCATAAGAAATTCAGGAATAAAGTAGACAGCTAATTAAGGGTGTAACCAATAGCAGCATAGCAGGAAAAACATCTGGAGGTGTTGATCTCAACTAATCAAACTACCACAGAGGAAATGAAAGGCAGTGGCAGCAGCAAACAGAAAGCTAGGGTGAATCATGACATAGATTCCAGAACCAAAGAGGAAATACTTCTATTCTAGAGGACATTACTCAGACCACACCTTGAGTACTTTATAATGCCATATTAGCTAAAGTATACCAACATACTGGCAGGAATGCTGTGGGCATTTACCAGAAAGACCAACAAGATGAAGACAGAATATGACCAGGGTCTAAAGGAACTACTTCCCTTTTCCTTTGGAACTAGAAGATATTGGGGGGTATGAAGTTAACACACAAGATCTCCTCAGGGAGGTGTGAAGGTGTCATTCTTAAAAGGAAGGGAAGAGTGGGAAGGAGGAAGCAGAAGCAGCAGTTTCTTGTAACTAACTACACTAGGATGATTGTGGGCTACAACAATGGATGGCAGACACATAATCTGAACAGGCATTTAAGAGTACGTGTGAAAAGTGCAAAAAGTAAAGAGAAAGGTAGGGATGGAAGAGAGATACAATGTTAAAGCATTTAAAATGGCCGAATAGCTAAGTTTATCTCCTTCTGCTCTCAAGTTAAGTAACATCACATAACCATTTAGGTTTTCTTGTCATGTCCAGTCAAGAATATATACAATTTGTTATGCAAAATGTAAAATGTATCATTTTGTTCTAAACTTTACTTAAGAGTATTTATTTTTGCTCCTGTATACTGAAAAGTTTCCTTTCTCTAGCTTACATAGTTGCAAATCATCTGAAATATTTCCATGCAAGTTTATCCAGACTAATGCATGAAAAGAGTTTCATTTTGCTTTTACATGATTTCTTACCTCAGAAAATGTCACTCTATTCATTTACTTCAGCACTTAAAGTCATTTACGTGCCTCATTTTAAATGCAACAGTCACTGTATTTTGCCATAATTTGATCACAATTCATGTTACAGGAAAATTACTTCTTTTCACTTTGCTTTAGTAATCATTGCATATTAAATGCAGTGCACAGTAATTAGGTATTAGCTAATTATCATGCTGCATGATTTTTAAATCTAATAATATGAATCCCAAAGTCACAAGCTGTTTATAGTATAATTACATTTGAAAGTATTTACTCTTATGAAAAATTGCTTTCAGCCCATATGTTTGTAAAGAAATTACTTATGTAACCATCTATTTTGTTGTCTCTGTCAGCATTAGAGTTCATTCTTATCTGCAGTTTCATAACTTACTTTTCATCCTTTTTAGGAGACATTTATTGCTTCTGCATTATGACATGTATGTTTTTGTACAAATGAGTTAGCCTGATCACCAGTTTGTTGGACATTTACACAACTAACACTACACAATGAGCACTTAAATACACAGAGTAAAAGGTGTAAAAAAATACACAATTTTTATTACTAGTAAGAATTCAGTGATCTTACTTTCACCTTTGGCCACATATGCTATATCACTAACCTTTCTATTATCTTAAACCTGTACCTGGAGAGAGATAGCAAACCTCTAACCACTTTTTATATGCAAGTGTATGTAACATTTCCTTAGAATTGGAGTGAATTCCAAATTATTAAGTAATCTGTTAACTATTGGTGTACAGTATTTATGTGCCTGGTATCACAACACAGCTAGGAGTTCTGATTGAGACATTATTGTCTTCTTTCAGATAAAGATGGCTTGGTTGTCTTCCTAGGTGTTACAGCCATTAGAAGAAAGTTGGAGTTTGTCCTGCTGTTAATAGGATTGACTGAACATGAATCTTGTTCATATCTATGCTTAAGCAATGTGGGAAGTTATATTGCCATGTAATGTAATGTAATACAATGTATGTTAGTAAGGATAATGGATAAATTTGGTTTACAAAATCTGGGTGCATTATAAAGCTGTGCAATATATTGTCTGTAATTGTATTGCTGGGTTTCAAATGCCTGATGACAATATAGACCTACCACATGTCCCTATTTTGGAGGAGCATTCATATTTTCTGAGCTGCTTTACCTCTGCATATGATGTACCTATTTTGGAGCCTATTTCCAGGACTGATTTACCCCTTCACTCAGTTTTCTGAATCCCCTCATTACATGTGATTTCTGAAGCTGTCTACTACACAGAAAGCCATGCTATATGACCATATACTAGTGGCACCAATAATTTGAAGAGAAAGGACACACATCTAATATCTCCCTTTATGAGAAACAAAAAAAATGACCTTGTACAGCATAATTTTGCAATATTGTTCATTAACGTATGCAGATTTTATACTGTCGCTTTGAAAATGTGCTTATATGTTTCCACCATTTTTGTCACTATCTTACTTTTTAAACATGTGTTTCTAAGTAGCATCCCACATTCTTACTAAAAGGAGAAAAAGTTAGGTGCTATTTGGTACTCAAATGTTACGCTAAATAGATGTACAGATTTTTTGGCTGGATGTACCTACTTTTCAAGGTCCTTTCTTCCTGTTTTCAGTGTCTGCAGATTGAAAGGTATGACGTAAATGTGAATAACAACAATAACAAAACAGCGGGCAAAAATTATGTGGAGTTTTATTCTGATCAGGAGGGTTTGCTGCACAGAACTATTTATTTTCTTATGAAAATATAGGTAAACTCCTTAAATCACAAGATGCCTTTCCTGACTAAACCTTAATGCTGAAAATGTAGACATGGAGCCATTAACTGCATACATGAATTAATACTTCATTAAAGTATCTTTCCAGGTGTGCACACTGAAAGAAGGAATTATTTAAAAAACTGTCACTGTCCCTTTCTTCAAATTGCTACCTGTCTGGCAATATTTTACCACAAGCAGTACATGATTAATTGACCAAGGGTTGTGACTGACTACATACATAATGAATGCAACTAACAATCCAGCTCTTCTGTGTTTTCATCTTCAGACTTTGGAGGCATTTGAAGAGCAAAGCAACAATTTATACTGACCAAAAATCAAGAATATATACATAGGTTCATGGTTCATAGGTTCATATGTGTGTACTAGGTCAATGGTCCTGGAGCCTTTACAAGCCTAGCCCATAGAAGTGCCTTGGCATCATGCCGCTGTTAGTTCCCGATGCCTATATCAAGTAGAGCCACTGGAGTGATCCCAGGGGTAAACTTTCTATTTCCCATCCACTCATCAAGATTTCTCTTGAAAAAGGCAAGTGAAGTGCTCTGCTTGACATGTATGGGAAGTCTATTCCAGAGTATGGGCAGTCTCTGGGTTATGAACCTGTCCCTCCAGCATGTTCTGTTGATTGTGGTAATAAGGTTCAGGTCCCTGGAGCATGTGGTGCAGAGGGATTGGTATTTCTTTAGGTGTAACATTCCTAACAGGGTTGGGTCAGACATGGCTTTGTAAGTCAAGCAGAGATCACCTCTTCATAGACGATATGAGACAGAGAAAAGCTGGAGTTTTTTGAGTCTGTCTGTGTAGGGTATTGTGAGGTAGTTTTGTGGCCTTTCCAGCTGTTGCAGGTGTTTAGAAAGGTTCATGCTAAATGGGGCATTATACTCAATGATCGGTCTAATGAGGGAAGAGTAGAGAGAGATGATGACCTCTTTCTTCCTGGATGCAAAACCGTAATGAGATGTGCCACATAGAAGGACATTCTGACCACAGTGGCAATGCGGTGGTCAAAGGAGAGATTGCTGTCAACCTTTGTCCCCAGATCTCTTATAACGCCTTCAGTGTTCAGTGGGCTACCATTGATTTGGTAATTAGTGGGAATTGAGTTTTTCCCAAAGGGAATAATGACACATTTTTTGGCATTAAGCTTAAGGCCATGGTTTCATCACCAGTCATTGGTCTCAGTGAGGCCTTTCTGTAGGATGTCTGTATCACTTGGGGAGATAACAATGGTTCCCAGCTTGCAATCATCAGCAAACTTGGTTATCCAGAGTCCCTCCATGTTGGCCTGGATTTCTGAGAAGCAGATGCCAAACATGAGAGGACCCAGGACTGATCCCTGTGGTCTCCACTCAGGACTGGTCAGCAGTCTGACTTGGAGTCTGCTACTTTCACACTGTGGGTTCTATCTGTGAGCCAATTTGCATCCCACCTAGTGATATAGGGGTTGATGCCTAGTGTGATGAGTCTATCAATAATTCCTGAGTAGGGAATGGTATCAAAGGCCTTGGCCAGATTGAGGTAGGCTGTATGAACTGCCTTGTCCTCATCCACAGCTCTGGTGACTGACTCAAAGAAGACAACCAGGTTGAGCAGGCATGATCTACCCTTCACAAAACCAAATTGTGTGGGATCCAGAGTTTGGAGATTCCCTATATCCTTGTTAATTAGGTCCATGATGAAGCACTCCATAGCCTTACATATCAAACTCATCAGGCTAATGGGTGATAATTCCCAGGGTCTATAGTTGCTCCCCCTTTATGGAGAGGGATGACTGTAGTAGTTCGCCATTCTGTAGGGACAAAGCCTGAAGTGAGGCTGTGATTGAACAAGACACACATGTGTTGTGCCAGTTCACTTTGTAGTTCATGTAGAACACAGCCAAGGATATTGGGTTCCATGGAAGCTATAATCTTGGCCTTGGACAATGCAGCTTTAACCTGTGCTGCAGTAATGCTGGGTGCCTGGCTTTCTTTCGGTATTGTGATTGATCCTTGGGGTGAGAGGGGTAAAGTTGGCACTGAATCTGTCAGCCAGCATGTTGGCAGTATGTGTTGGCTCAGTATAGGAGGTACCATTGTGCAGTAACTCAGAGCAAATCTGGATATTGCCATGGAGATTCTTGATATAACTGTAGAAAGCTTTGTGGTTGTTTTTAGAGTCTGCCACAATTCTGCCTTCATAGCTAGCTTTAGAGATTTTGATGAGGGATCTCAACTTTTTGTTGAGGCTAATAAGGGAGTTTTTCCAGTTTTGGGACTTCACCTTTTTCTGCAACAGTTTCTTCCTTCTGTTGTAGAGTTTGTTAATGGCAGGGGACAACCATATTGGCTTCCTCTTTTTGGAGGAGAGCATCTTGGTTCTGTTGGGTATGGCTAGTTCCATGCATTTATGTATATGTTCGTACACTGCATTGTTGTATGATTCAGTGGTCATGCACCTCTTTTCCATTTGCATGGGTGCCGTGAAGTTAGCCATCTCTGTTTTTAGGAGCCCAAAGTCAGCTTTGGAGAAGTTTTTCATGGTGGTTACCTTTGCTGGTAGTGTGAGTGAGATGTGGATTTCCATGGTAATTAGTTTGTGGTTGGATCTAACCAGGGAGGAACTGACTATTGGTGTTGAGCAAAGTTGCCCATGTTAGTAATAACCAGGTCAAGGATGTTGCTTCCTCTAGTTGGGGTAGGAATGAGCTGGTCTAGCGCATTGGAATTAATGAATTCCAGGAAGCGTTGGGCAAGCGTATTGGTGCATTAGTAGTTTTCTCAGTTGATGGAGGGGTAGTTGAAGTCACCCAGTGTGAGAGTGTTGGGTTGGACCCTAATAATTTCCAGGGTGCTTAGGAATGTGGAATGAGAGTCTTGGGATATGTTTGGTGCCCTATAGCAGGCTACGACCTGAATCACCATCTTACCTACTGTTAGTTGTACCTGAAGTAACTCTGATGCGTTATGCTGGGCTATTAGTCTGGAGGTATGCATATCCTTTATGAATATGGAGATGTCACCACCTTTGAAGCTTCGGTCCATTTTCTGGGGCTAAAAGGTGTGGAATGAGTTATAGCCTGGTAGCACAGGGGTGCTTTCTGCTGCTTTAAACCAGGTCTCTGTTACAGCAGAAATGTCAATGTTCTCCATTTTGAGGAGTGCTTCGAGTGAATGCATCTTGAGATTTAGACTTCTAACAATGAGCAGCATGAACCTCAGACTGCATTTATTTATAGCTGTTGTGGTGGGAATTTGCTCTTTGGAATACCACCTAAAAAGGCACTATAGGGGTGGCAAGAGCCTTAGCTAGTATCTAGAAACCTAGGGGTGACAGATGCAGGCCATCTTTGGCAAAGCATCAAGGTCTGTCAATCATGTCATCCCAAGCAGACATATACTGGATCCTCTTAGAATGACACCAGAAACTTAGCCAATTGTTGAAGTCAATCATTTTCTGTTTGTACTATGGTATCATTCTGGCTGACCGCAGGATGCTGCTCAGGGCTTGGGTCATAGCTGCCTGGGCCACATAATCCAAGAGCTACTCCATGTCTCTTTTCATGTAGTCCAGGGGGGTATGTCTCAGGTCATTCACACCCACATGTACAATGACAGAGTCATACTTGTACTTGTTGTTGAGTGACCTGAGTGCATCTGTTATGTGTCGGATCCTGGCACCCGACAGACAGCTGACTGTTACCTTCTCCTTATTCAACCTACTGAGTGGGACATCAGTGTGCCTCACCATCGAGTCACCTATGATTAGTGTATTGGACAAACTGTTTTGCCTTAGGGGCTTAGGTTGAGGGGCACATTGTGTAGGTGAGCTATTTGTCTTTTGATTTATACTGTGTTGAGGTGGTTGAGTGCGTTTCTGATTTGGATGTGTCTGCTATTTGGGTAGATTTCTATTGAGAGCCTCCATGAAAGTGGGTGTGTTGTTTGTGTTTTTATGTGAGCGCTGTGATGGTCGGTGTTCTGGAGAGCTATGTGTTCCATGTGGTGTGGTGCAGGTGTTGACCTTCTCCTCTTGACTAGTTATTCCGGTCTGGGCTGGAAAGTGCATGTCTTTCAGTTTGGATTTAAAAATGCATCTCTCACAAGTCTGAGTGTTGGGAGGTAAGAGGAGAGGGTTGTCTGTGTACATGAAGCAGTTGCTACACTGCCTCAGAATACCCAAGTTCACCAGGTTAATTGAAGAAAGCACAGGGAACTGACCTTTAGACATGCCAGGAGGGATGGTCATTATTAATAAGTATTGGAGCTGTTTCCTTATAGTACATTTAGTGCTGTTAGCACTTATGTGTGCTACAATAATTGCTACAAGAAACCAGATAAAGTGCTAGGCGAATAAGCAAGTTAAATGCAAGACAGAAGAGAACTAGCAAGATCTAACAGAAAAATTGAAGAGCAGACTTTCTAGCACCGGTAATAGTTTACCCTAGTTAGTGGCACTGCATGGTGCACAAACCTGTGCAAACATGGGCTTTTAAAGCAGAAAATTGAAAGGAAGCTAAAAACCACTCCTCTTGTGGTAGATAGACTACCTAGTATTTACCCCTCTCACTAATAAGCTAAGAGGCTTCCCTCTAACACAGAAAGGTCTGGGGAACTCAGAAATTACAATACAGTCCTGAATACAGCAAATCTGTATCTGGACTACTCTAGTAACAGGAAAGGCAGGAAAACAAGCTAGAACTTTTTTTTTTTTTTTAATATAACAGTAGCAAGCGAGCAAACTGATTTAAACAAATTAACCATTTAACCAGTAAAAAAGCTCAAAGCTGAGCCCTGTTCCAGCAGTCTTCAATTAGACAAGTTCTAACTGATACTTCTGCCAATAGGGTGCAGGGGAACCTTTTTCAAAAAAGATGGCCTGGATTAGTGCTCAGGTTATACAAACAAAACTAGATTCAGCAGGTCTGAATCTAGTCTATGCTACAGAAAACAAGGTGCACCAATTTCAGAAAGAAACACATCAGATAAGCAGGCACAATAAGCCTTTAACCAGACATTCCCAGCTCAAAAGGGCAGAATCTATCCTCTCCTCCCACAAGAGTGCAGACCACAAGTTTTCTTAATGTAAAACAACTGGCCTGTAGTCCACCTGCTTAGAATAACAGTTACAATTTAGTCAGGCTACTAACAAGCAGTAATAAATGCAGCAGAATAAAGGCAATTAAGTAATTTTAAGAACAGGCAGCAAAAGCAAAATAAAGTAGGAAAAAACACCAATACAGTAAAAGCAGATTAATAAATTGCATTTTTGTTTTCTTTGGTTAAGTGGGAAGGGATGAAACACAATCATTTAAGGTTGATAAACTAAAGGGGTGGGCCTTCCAAAATTACCTCTCTCTGCTCAGTAGAATAAGCTGATGAGATGGGACTGGGAGGAGTGTCCAAAATGAGATTTATAGTAGGGGCGGGCAACTCAAAAGCCACCAAATTTAAGAACAGGAAAAGGACTGGGCAAGTGGGTGGGGAACTCTTAAAATTCCAACAGAACAGAAAACCTAAAACGAAACAAATGTAATACTAGAATAAGATACAAAATAGAAGTGATCAAACCTTAAATAAAGAGCTTCAAATCAAAATTAAATGCAGATGAGTGATATTCAGAGCAATGCAGACCACACAAACATAAATATATAATATATATAATATTTTTAAGTAAATGGTGAGCTTCAATAGCAGGTGGATAACTCAAAATACTAGCTATTACATTTGGAAGTCATTTACAGCTAAAAATCATAAGTTTGCCTGATGTTATACAGAGCAGAGGTGATTCTCTACAGTAGCTACTTATATTGAAAAACTGCTTGGATCCTTTTATTTCATTCTATAATTTCTCTTGATTTTAAAGTTCAGTAAATTACCTTGTTGGTTTTATGAGCTTCCAATGTCATGTGGATGATTCATCAACAGTTTCTTATCTACTTTTTGCAATGTATTAAGAGAGAAGAATTTGGAACCGCCAGAAGAACCTTAACTTACAAAAATAATGGTAGCATGTTGTATACTAGTTTCATCCAGAGAAAATCACTTTCCAACTCTTTCTGAACTTAATGAAACAGCTTCCAATCATCTCAATCTTCTTCTTTTCCCAGTTAGGGGTCGCCACAGCGGATCACCTGTCCGCTCATGATTGGCAGTGGAGTTTTACAGTGTCGAGTTGCCAGCCAGGTGCCCAACCTTCCACAGAAGACACACACATGCACACACTCACATCTAGGGCCAGTTTAGAGTGTCCAATCCACCTACCGCATGTCTTTGGGATGTGGGAGGAAACCGGAGCACCTGGAGGAAACCCACGTGACCACAAGGAGGACATGCAGACTCCACACAGAAGGCACCCCAGCCAAGAATCGAACCAGAGAACCTCTTGCTGTGAGGTGGCAATGCTAACCGCTGCACCACCGTGGCCGCCCTGCTTCCAATCATCTCAATAAACTCAGAAATTTCTGATTATCGAATAGCTTATATTCTGTATAATGTGTTTTATAGTAAACAATTACCATTTTCTGAGTGTTTGCTGGTGTAGTTGATATGTTCAAAGCTACAATGAACAGGTGATATGGTGGAAGTAACTGGAAGGGTGGGGCTACATTAGATGGGGTGACCTTTTTGTACTGTTATTGTTGAACACATAAATGGTCATACAACTCTGCATATGATAACTAAATCCTACTTCCATCAATAACAGACATTGGGCAGGAAACTCTTTTCCGCACATGCCACATTTCTACTGTGGCCAGCTTATATGTTTAAATGACCAAATGGAAGAAGTGCTGAAAACAGCAGCTCCTCCCCTTCTACCCATAGCTGTGATGCATTGAGGACTGAGAAAATGTTTGACCAAATGCAAGAAATATTGTCCAATGTAACATAATTTAGCACAATGGCAGAAATCAATACAATAGCCACAACTGCACTGCCCATAGTTATGCATTTTCCCCAAAACTAACACTTAGGATCTCTACACAATGGAAACAATTCAACCACAATAACCACAGTGTCACTCAGTATAGTAGACATATTGTTTCATTTTTTGCATTTATACCCATTAATTATAACTCATTCTTTACTAGACAAAATAATATTTGTAGAATTTCTAAACAGAATCTCACAGTTATGTTACAGTGTAGACTGTTCCTACAACTATTTAACTATCTTTCTTTTTCCTGTAAAGCCATTTTACTGTAATTTGTTTCACATTTCTAAACTGCATCCACATTATGAAACAGAATATCATTAAAGTAAAAAGGGAGTAAGTATAAGTCTAATAAATGGGAAGTATATTTATTTACTGGCATTTTGGGTGGCCGCAGTGGTGCAGTGGTAAGCATTGCCACTCACAGCAAGAGATTCTTCAGTTTGATTCTAGGCTGGAGCTCCTTCTGCCCAGAGTCTGCATGTCCTCCCTGTGGTTGAGTGAGTTTTAAAGACATGCAGGTAGGTGCGTATGTGTATGTATGTGCCTTCTGTGGAGGTTAGGCTCCAGGTTGGCAACTCAACACTGTAAAAATACTACTGCTAATCAATCTGTGGACCAGTGATCTGCTGTGGTGACCCCTAACCAGGGAAAGCCGAATGACATTGCTTTTTATTTATTTACTGGCATTTTAAATGTTGACTCAGCGAATACTAACAATGCAAGAAATGACCAGAGTAATGATGCAAAAGGACCATACTGCAACGCCACTGCAGATGTTGGAGCATGCCCATAGACATATTCTGAAGGACCAAATGCCAAGAAGCATTGCTGATAGTAACAGCCTTCCTTGGTTCTAGCAGTAACACTTAAAGGAAGCATTTCCCCATCAATAACCAGAATGGTATTAGGAGAGATGGCATGTCTGGCTGATCAAATGCAAGGGACATTGGCCCTTGTAATGGATTTTATCCTGATTCCAGCAATAACTGAAAAAGGTAGCAACCACCACCCCATCTCTCTCAAAACACTACTAAACTTCACTGGGGACAGTGGAAATATTTGACTGAGAATATAATGTCTGTACATAGTTATGAACTTCAGCTTTGTACAACAATAAAATGCAAAGAGAGAGATCCCCCTCAGCAACCCACAGTGACACTAGTAGAACATTTATGTTTGATCAAAGTAAATTATTTCATTTTGTTTTGAATTCAAGCCTTTGTACTGCTCACCCAAGGACTCCAGTGAACGTGAATCTTGCCTGCTGGACATTCTCAATAAACAAATGTTATAAAATATTTACTTTTCTAGCAGGACCCCATGATCTTATTGAAACCTGAAATAAGCAAATGTTTTATTGAATAAGCCCATATCATTCTCAGAAAAGATTCTAGCTCAGGAAGATATATTTTAAAAATTCAGTGCACCATGTGGCCATTTAAAATATATATTTCTAATAGGAAGCAACTCTTTAGAATGTGGTAAGAGATTAAAGTTGCAGGTGAAAATCCAAACAAACAGGAGAAGACCATGCAGAGACATACAGAAAGGACTCCAGCTAAAGAATGAAATCAGGAAAAATTATTGCTCGACAATAACAATTGCTCCACCCTTTAAGCCCAATGACATCCTGTATTAAGAGTTTTATCACCTTGCACTCAGGTTTTAAATTTGCACCATTCAAATGCAATATTTTACCTAACTTACAATAAGTCTCATACATCTCAGTTATTGTCTTCATATAATTAATTTATTCATCATTATTAAAATTATTCACTTCAAGCAATTCCTTCCTCACATATCCATTAAATGAAACGAAACAAAAGTGATACTTCTATTTTTGGAGTCTGTTTTTTTTTTTATCACTGTTGCTGCAGTGTATATATGAACCTGTTGCTTCAGTTATTTTGTAGTTATTTAAGGTGTCTTGAAAATAAATATTGTGGGTTGCACTAGAGGGAAGTTCCATTCAAACTTATTTGCAATTTTTAGAACACTACGAAATGTAATTGTCGTAGTTCATATAACATTCTTGTTACCTTAACATCTTGTTTCTTCTGTTTTGTCATTTTCTTTGTGTGTGTGTGTGTGTGTGTGTGTGTGTGTGTGTGTGTGTGTGTGTGTGTGTGTGTGTGTGTGTGTGTGTATGTGTGTGTATGTGTGTGTGTGTGTGTGTCTGTGTGTGTGTTTTAAGCATAAAGAAAAAGTACTTGAACTTAGTACAATCAGAATTTTAATTGAAAAAGCTCTGAATAAAAGTTCTTTACATAATAACATCTTATTTATTTGTCTCAGAATATAATGAGGAAGGATGAAAGGCGGGATATAATGGGCAATGATGGGACATGTGTCAAGTCTGTCATTTATGTATAGATGAAAGTACCTGTTCTGCTAAGTCTGTCAGTCCATTTATAGATAACAGTTGTCTTATCTATTTGCAGTTAAGTATGTGTGTGTGTGTGTGTGTGTGTATGTGTGTGTGTGTGTGTGTGTGTGTGTGTGTGTGTGTGTGTGTGTGTGTGTGTGTGTGTGTGTGTGTGTGTGTGTGTGTGTGTGTGTGTGCAAGCATGCACATGCACGAACGAGTGTTTGTGTATTGGTGTAGCTGTACCTAAGTGAATGTTAGTGCTCATATCTAAGTGGAATTGTCTGAATGTACAACTGTGAGCATTCAATTAAACAACTATTTATATTGTAAAGTTTGATACTCATACTGACATTAAATTAGAGGCTAGTAATCTTATAGTAGTTTTGCCAGTAAGTTCCATGTCAGCTAGTTCCTAAAGCTTTTGCCAATGTCCTTGTGCCATGGATCAGTTGAAAATGTTATCCGTGTTCTGTTTTTAAGTCACAGTGGTCGTGCTTTTGTTTCACATGCTTTGCTGTGATCCTACCTATGACTGATCAGTTTGGCATGCTAGCCAGTCATGGAAGATCATAGCTAGGTGGCCATTAATCTTTCTTTCTTTTTTCATGACAGATATGTCTTGCAGACCAAATGAACCACAGAACAGCAGATATATTATACATATATTTATATGGGAATAGTAAAAAGCAAACATTGTTGCCTGCATGTCATATTTTCTGGGATGATTTAAAAGGCAACCCACCATCCAACATTAATTTATATTTCTTAACACTGATTGCAGTATCACACATGCTCAGTCAATATAAGTTGTGAAGAAATTATTACAGTCAGCAAAAATGTAAATGTATTTAAAAAATTAAAACTGTTTTACTTTTGGGGGAAATGAGGGACTGTAGCCCAGCAGCCAATGGCATCAAATTCCCCTGGTATTTGTGTGTTATTTTGTGAACAGTAATGATGACAGATGATGTCACAGCAAAGAAATATAGGCCTCTCAATACCAAAGTTATTTATAGTGACTTACCAGTTAACCATAGCTTTGCAATATTGTGTGACCCTCAAAATTTGTTGTTGTTCTAGCTCTTATTTTTTAGAGAATTCTGGCCCAGCCAAAAATAGTATTTGCCTAAAAATGATTTGGATGGAATTTTTCTGAAGATAAATAATCTTTGTTTTACAGAATGTAACAGAAATATTGCTAAATAATGTTAAATATTAAGACTGATGTATTGCTCCTATGTCAGCTTCAGTAAGAAATAACAATATTGCTAAACTTGGCTATTCACCAACCTTGCGATGATTATGATTCTGAATGTTTTGATATTTTTATGATAAGAAATGTGATTTGATTCTCCATGAAGATGTAAATTTTACTGTGTTCATTAAGATAATACCAGTACATTCTTAACCAGAAAAAATACGTACAGATATTATAAAGCTAAGCTGGACATGGCTAAGAACATGCTAAGTTTTTTTTACTGAAAAACTTGAAAATACTAAATTATATGATGTTTAAACACCTGAGGTTCTTTACAATGAGCTCAGACTTACCAAAATATATTATACTAGGTTGATGTGAGAATTGTTTCAACCCCCACTTCTCTGAACAGAGAAAATTACCAATGACACAGCTGAGTCATCGGCTTTCTAGAAGTTATTAATTCATAGCAGAATAACAAAAAGACTGTTGTCACATATTTCTGCTTTTGAAATTGACTCTAAATAGTGTGATACTTTTGCTAAGAAAATGTTATAGTCTGCCTGTGTAGTCATCAGGGCTCTCAATATCCTTATATTTATGGTCAATGTCCAGAAAATGTAAACGAACAATTACTCTTATGGCTAAACAAGTTGAAATGGGTGATGCAAACCAAAGATCATGTAGTCTGTCAACATTCCTACTAGGATTGGTAAATGCCATCTTTTCCATGAAATCAAATGTGGTATGTACCTTTTTATGAAAAAGCTGGTTTGGCTATAATGGTATCCAAATCCAAAAAGTATAATTGCAAATATAATGATTCTCCCTCTTTCTCATGGGAGCCAGTACAGTGCAAAGAGTGAATAAAATATGTGAAATGGAAAATAAAGGTAGTATCAGTGAGCAACTTTACAGTTATTTGCAGGTGTCATGCATTTTTCCTTCTTTATCAAGGATAGAAAATAAATTGACTTCTTCTGAGAAGAGGAGTGTATATCAAGTTTTCAACCTGTAATGAATGGGGAGTTTCAGAAATGTAGAACCTTATTTATTTAACTAGATACGTGTCCATGGAATCTTTTCAACCATAACCTGGACCACAATTAAAAAAAGAGTGGTGAAAATCCCATGAAATGCAATCAGCTAATATAAGGATAGTCACATAATCTGAAACAAATGACAGTTTTGTATAAAATATATACAGGTATTCATAGACTGTGAAAGAAAACATTAATAGATTTATGCAGGGCAATGCTAGATGAAACATAAGGTATATACAACACAAACAATAGTAAGTTTTTACAAACAGTATTCATATCATACTTTTTACAAGTAGCTAGAGAATTAAAACATGTATGAGGATTTCTTGGAGAATACTATCAAATGTAGAACTGATAGAACAATCAGAAGTTTATACAGAATTAATTTAGGTTGTATATGAACATATCATGGAACATGAACACTGCTTTGCAATACATTATAATCTAGTACCTAATAACACTGAAGCAGAATAAACAGAAAGGGTAGGAATACATGGAAAGTGGGACCACAGGAGAGGTGGGTAAGTAAAAGGTAGAGGGGACTCAGAGGGAAAGGAAAAAAGAAAGAAAGAAAGAAAGAAAGAAAGAAAGAAAGAAAGAAAGAAAGAAAGAAAGAAAGAAAGAAAGAAAGAAAGAATGAATGTATGCATAATTTCAGATTGTCTAATCAGTAAAATTCACAGTAGCTCATCCTGGGGAGGTATAACTGCGAGGGAACATAAGATGTACGTACAGTGTAAAAGCTAGAGGAATTATCAGATCGCTTTCTTAGCATCTGACAAATGTTAAGTCTTGAAGTGACACATTTAGTACCTCTGCTGCACTGGAACAGAAGTGATCAACATTTTCACCCCTCAGTGTATGACATGGGCCCCACTATTATCTTTTGATATGTGGTAGGATAGCTCATTATCAGCACATTTAAAAGACAATCTCACTTGATTAATGCACAAATTGGTTTTAAAATAGTAAAAGCAAAAGTTCCATTCAAAGCTGATCCCCAGTTTATCACAGGTATTGCTAACAACAGCAAAGGTACTTTTACGTTAGATGTCAGCTAAAGCAATTATTGAGGTGTTTTCTATTTGTCAACCAAGGGCATTCTATTCAAACTTCATTTTAATTTCATACACAGGAGATGATACTTGAATACCTATTCTGGAGTTTAACAAGTCTAAATAAACATTTGAAAATGCAGACATTCAAATTGCAATTATTCATTTTATTTCAACTATTCATTCAGACATTCTATACAGCAACTTAGGATACGTACTGGCATTCCTCAGGCTTTCATCTTTATAGAAGATTTCTTAGGTCCAGGATAGAAAAAATACTTTTAGTGTGCAATTATTTGTTTGTCTTGTAACTGGCTCCTGAGTTTTATGAAGCATCTACCCTCACTTACAGTGTTTCTCATAGAAAACAACATACACATTTTACCCATATCTGCATGATTATAGTTTTTCTATTTGTGGGAGCTCTAGGCTGGACTGCAACTAAAAATAATTATCATTGATCAACAGATGATATTTTTGGAAGCAGTCTTGGGTTATTGTTAACAAAATGTTATTCAACCCAATAGACTCTTTATGAAATGCTTTCTTTGTTTAGTGGGTATAGGCCCAGGAGAAGCTTTTACAAGGACATTTCTAGCACTGTTGGACTATTATATGTCAGCCAGCAAAGTCATGCTCCCTTATGCCAAACCCCATCTGAAAAAAATGTTCCAACATTACTTGTGTAGTCTGAGATATTTAGTGGAATTAGTTATTTTAACTGGCTAAGTGAACTGGTCTTTCATAGGCCCTCAAATGACAGATGCACTTGACAGCTCCTTTAGATTTCAACACTAGTAGCAGAAAAAAATGAGCTATAGATGATGCAATCAAACCCAGGGAAAACTTTCTTACCATATAAACAAACAGGTACTTTTATGACAAATGCTTCAAACTCTAGCTGAAGCACACACCGGGAAGGTTTGTAAATCATATAAATTTGGACTGTGGTGCAAAGGAAAATGCATATCAGCTTGAGTAAAATGCTAGCTGTCTTTCTGGTATTAAAGAGTTTTGGTACAGGAGTATTTCTTCAAACATGGACAACTTTACAGTTATGTGATACATAAACAAAATGGCAGGAGAGCATATGACTTCTGCAGAATGACCATGCAACTGTAAGAACTATTATTTTTAACTATTTTATTTCGATTTTGATTGTCAATTCATTTTGTACAACTAAGCCAAAATCCTTTTTAGAAGAGGCTGGGGAGAAAAGCTCCATGTTCATAGTACAGGCATAACATCAGACAAACTTAAATATGATAATTAAATATATTCACATATTTCAGTCTTGCAAAACATTTAATCAATTAGTGCCCACATTTTTAAAGATTAGAAAAAGAGGAAGATGTGATGTTAGAACAAAAGTAGGATATAAGTGCAGACGACTAGACGCGAGTATATGAAAATAAAGCCACTTGTATGTTACAAACAAGGGGAGGGGAAGGGTGGGAAAAGATAAGAAATGATAACGACTAAAAATGTGAAAACATAGTGTCATACTGGGAGAATATATATAGTAGAATATTGAGCTGGGTAGTTGCAGAAGTAAACTAAATAAATGAATTTCTAACAATGCCAGCTTTCTGCTACAATACAAGGACAGTGTCAAGGATCAGTTTGCTGGCTTTGGGCAGAAAACACTAGGCTATGTAAAATATGAGAATTATAATCAGTTATGCAATTCTTGCATAGTTTAATCACTTGAAGAACCAGTGAATTGTATGACTGCTGTTTGTGTAAGTGCCACTACTATGTATGAATAGCAACAAAAACTACTTTCAGCAATAATTGAGGTTGACCTTTTCCCCACAGTTGTGTGACTCTGGAGTTAGTACATGTATAAGTTGAGTTTGTGGGGTTATCCCCTACATATGGTGTGTAGGGAGCTTGCTTCCTTAAAAAAGATGTTTGTTTTGTGCTGAAAGGGATTTTTCAGGAATATGGTTTCAGGCTAGGTTACTATCAATGAGTCAACATTGTCCCAGCATTTATTCTGATTCATGAGTTGGTTATGAACTTTGACCTTGAATAATTTCTTGCTGAGCAGATTCTTGACCATGTGTAACAGCTTATTCCAAATTTCCAATATGGTGTTACAAGAAACTGCATTTCCAAAAGCACTGTGACTTGTGATGGAGCACAGTGCTGTTTTTTTCCTCTGCAGTCCTGGTGAGCCAGATATGTTCATCCATATACTGCAGTATGACAATAATCTGGTGTAAGGATATACTTAAAGGGCAACTATGGGCAAATGATGAAAAAAACATATTTTTTATCTAGTCATGAATTTCTGCAGTTGTCAAAGCTGATTGCTACAAAATAAGTATCCATTCCTAATTTCATTTATTTATTTTTACCTGTCTGCCCTCATGGGGTTAAACATCCTGATGAGAATTTTGTCCCTTGGAAAGCTAAATCTTTCCCAAAATGCAGTAGGACAACCCTGAATGTGAGAAAAAGTTGCCCTACCATTTGTTGTGAGATTAGACTTCCATTCGCTTACAATGAGAAACCTAAAAAAAAACTGCCAAGTTTAAGAGTCTGCAGGTCAGGTGTCATTGATTGGTCTGCATTGAGTTTTACAGTGTTGTTCCCACTAATGTACTACACATTCTCCAATAAAAGCTTTGAAAATTGCCAAAAAATTACTGAAATTACTGTTAGATGCAGTTCCTGATCAAGTTACTCCTCCCATCTCCCCTCCTTCAATATAAGTATACGTGTAAAAGCCAAAAGTGGTAACACTGGTGTGGACTTTCACAACATACATGTGTAGAATAAATATCTATCTGAAAATACAGAAATAGAGCTCATATAATATATGTGTGTGCATGTACACATGCACAAGCATACACACACACACACACACACACACACACACACACACACACACACACACACACACACACACACACACACCTTCATCAGTTAGTCAGCTAGTGAATACTCCATTGAATTCAAAGGAACTTCAATGCCAAATGTAATGAAAATGTTGTCTTTCACAACTGTTTATATATTAAATTATCGCTCCCTGAATCATGTGCCCTTCATTTCTCATATTCCTTTCCTTGTCCTCCTCTTCACACCTGATTTATTTTTCCACAATTACTTGTACATCTTGTATACATACAAATGTCAGTTTATAGTATTGCACTCAATGCCTATGCCTGAGTCATAATAATACATACATATATGCGTTTTCAACAAATGGTCTATATTTTTATTTTAAGATCTATACAGTATATTCAATCTGTTGTCACCACCTTGAGTAAACTTGAAAACAAGCACTGTTTAAAAAACTTAAATAAATAAAATGAATCTGTTGGGTGGACAGAAAACAGAAGATTACAGTCAGTGTACTGGCCAGCACTTATTTTTCAAACATGCACTATTATCAAGGCATGTGAGAAAGATACCTTGGGGCAAGCATGTGCATGTCAAAAGGCAGAGATGAAGTACAGAGGGAAAGCATCCTGTGGAGGTCACAAATATTCATTAACAAACATGAACTCTCATGATTCAAATTGAAATGAATGTATGTGAAGGTATTTGATGCAAATAACATTACAAGAGAACACAGCAACATTTCTTCTGAAGTGCAGGGTTGGCACCTCCTTACTTCAGCAGCAAACACAACATACATATGTCTCTGAATGACTTCAGAAAACATGTGTGAGGGCAGTTGAAAATCAATGACCTAGAGCGTGTTCAATAGGAAGGGAGAGGCATATTAAGGAAATGTCAGTGATTCCATCTGAAAGGCAACTGCAGACACTGGGACTCCTGTGTAAATGAGAGTGTGTATAATTTTTGAGAGAGACAATGGAAGAACAGTTGGACAAAGGGTAATGGTTTGGCAGTTATCTCACAGATAGCCATGACTTCCCCATGGGTGTCTATCTGATGACTTTAGGTAGATATCACTTCAAGGGAAATGAACAGTTTTATCAGACTGGGTCATGTGTAAGGGAAATATGTATTTTGCTCAAGTTCTGATTTAAATTACAAATACAGTGTGACGCCACAATACTGGCCCAGTAATCAAGAAGCCTCAGTCCTCACCACTGGCAACAGTGGGGAATGTACACACTGGCAGAATGACAAGTACACACACAGTAAAGTACAATTTTTTTTTTTTTATTTTTTTTTATCTTTTTTTTTTATTAATTATATGAATAGCAAGACAATTAAAAGATTATACATAACAAGAAGGCATAAATGAACATATAACAATTCATCTAGTGATAACAACCTTCATGAGATTTTGATAAGTTATTTAGAAATAAAACATACACCATATGTACACTATATACAAGTTAGGCAACCTGAGAGAAAAAAAAAAAAAAATTTAACATTAACTATTTAATATGTTTAGAACCTTTTCTAACACAATCTTTCTAATAGCTTTTTTTTTGGACTTCCACCTAAGTATCTTTGAGCATCAATAAATTTAAAAGCCATTTTCTGGAAAGTAACCCATTTTAATTTAGAACGATCAATCCAATTTTGTATTATATAAAGTTTTAGTAATGAGCAAATAAAAATGATAACATGAATATCAACTTTTGAAAGATGAATCAATGGAATATGCAGAATAGCAAATTCCACGTCAACGTGGATTTTTGATATCCCATTTTCTGCAGTCTGACTTTCAAAGATGTCCACAATCTGTGAGAAAAATGACAATACCATAGAATATGAAGGAGGTCTGCTTGGGGATGAGAACAGCATGAACACGAAGGGGACTTATTTGGGTTAAATTTGTTTAATTTGATTGGGGTAAAGTAGGCATCATTATTAATCATTAATTGTGTGTATGCTAATTTTTAAAAGGGATAAATTCCTTAGTGTGTCTAATAGCCAGGACTTTCTGAGATTCTGACAATTGGGAATTATAATTCAACCAAACATTAGATAAAAGACAGTTGTGGTCCATCATTAAAGAATTAATTAATTTATATGAGTTTGAGAGCATTTTATCAGATGATGAAAGTATTTTGATAATCGTGTTAAGGTTTTTCAATTGTGAGTCTATGGGGACCAGAGATACAAATTTGTTTTTAATTATTGCTCTTAGTTGTGTAAGAATTGGTGAGTAATTCCAGTTTACTTTCAATAACTTACACCAGTCAGATAAAGGCAAGTCAAGATATTTCAAAACATCTCCTACTTTTAGATTTTTAATTAAAGGATAGTTTGTTAAGTTCAAAAGTTTATTGTCCAATAATATATTTGGGTTTAGATGAATTGGCTGAACATGGTGCGAGATCTTTTCTAGTTTACACATTTTGAGTAAGGTTTGGAAATCTCTAATCTTTTGTTTAAATACTGTAGATATATTTTAATAAATAAACTATCCAGAGAGATAAAGGGAATAGCTTCAGGATTTAAATTATTAGAAATGACATAATTATACCATAATTTTATCCATAAAGAGTGATTTGGATAAGAAGTGTTATTGAATTTAGAGATAGTAAGAAGTTTATTGGATGAGACAATCAAATAATAGAGATAAAGATTAGGTAAACCCAAACCTCCCTTGTCCTTCGAAAATGCCAATCTAGAATAGGAAATTCTAACAGATTTAGGGAACCATATGAATTTTGCCAAAGCTTTATTTACAGACTCAAAACTTTTTTTTGAAATTATCTGATCAGATGATGAGAATTGGTAAAGAAACTTAGGCAGAATATTCATTTTAATAATGGCCACCCTTGAAAGAAATGAAAGGTTTAGATGCTTCCATCTGTCCATATCAGACAATATAGAGTTCCATAATTTATTAATATTATTTTGAAAGGAAGATTTATTATTGTGTTCTAAATTGATTCCTAAATATTTTATATTATAAGTAAACTGAAAATGATCGTCTGGAAACAAAAAAGATTTGTGTGCTAAATGATTTAAGGGAAAAATATGAGTTTTTGTAGAATTTAAAAGATAGTTGGAAACCAAAGAAAAATAATCAATAGAATTCATTATTTGTCTGTAATCAGATAATGGAGTTTGAAAGTAGATTACTAAATCATCCATAAAAGCAGAGAAATGAATATTAGTATTAAGAATTCTAGGGATGTTATGAAAAGTATTTTGAGTAATAAACAATAGCAAAGGTTCTAAGTAAATGTTGAAAAGAAAAGGGGACAATGGACAACCCTGTCTTGTTCCTTTAGTGATCTTTATCGAGCAGAAAATTGACCATTAATGTATAGTCTAGTAAACATATTCTTGTATAAAACTTTTAAAAATTTATAAAGAATAAGGGAATATTAAAACATAACATAGTTTGAAATAGAAAGTTCCAACATACTCTGTCAAAGGCATTTGATGCATCTATAATCAAAGCATATATAGGGTTTGGATTTTTCTTAATGAGATGAAGTATAGTCTCTAAAGATAGAGTATTATCCCAAGCATGTCTCTGAGACATAAAACCTGATTGATCTGATGAGATAATTGAGGGTAAAATCCGTTTCAATCTGTTAGCCAGAATAGATGACAGAATCTTAATATCCACGTTAATTAAAGAAATGGGTCTATAATTTACTGGGTCAGATTTATCTTTATTATTTTTTAGAATTAGAATGGTTTTGGATGTGTTCCAATGAATATCTGAGATATCATTAACTCTTATATAATTGTAAACTTTAAATAGAAAGGGAAGAACTACCAATTTGAAAGTTTTGAAAAATTCTGGAGTAAAACCATCAGGTCCCGGAGATTTACCCAATTTAAGATTATCTATTGAATCCGAGATTTCTTGTACCGATATAGGGGTAGAAAGTAGTTTTAGCTGATTATCATTAAGTTTAGGGAACTGCAAAGAGTCTAAAAAGAGTTTTGAGTGATTATCTTTAACAGAATTAGAAGAACCTGAATATAACTCAGTGTAAAGAGAGGTGAAAAGTTGAATAATCTCTTCATCAGTATTATATAATCTGTTATTATAAGATAAAGATGTAATATTTGGATTTCTGAAGTTAACTTTAATAATTCTCGCTAACAATTTAGATGGAACCTGGGCCCACTCTGAATATGAAGCAAGTAGCTTTTGTTCAGCTAAGGAGAGGTTATTTTGGTGAAGCAGAATTAAATCTTTCTGACAATCAAAAATTTGTTTTTCTAAAGTAGCATCATAGTTCAGACTAAGATGATTTTCCAACGAAGAAATTATTGATTTTAAGAATTCCTCTTTCTTAAAGTATTGTTTTTGAAAAAGCAGCTTTACTAATAAATAAACCTCTTAATCTTGCTTTACATGCAGCCCATTGTATGTCATAAGGAATGTCTGATGATTCAAGACTATTCACCATTTCATTTAGGATTTCTGAAGCTTGTTTGCAAATATCTTCATTTGACAATAAGTTATTATTTAAGGTCCACTTATTAAACATAGTTTTATTTTTGATATTGGGTTTTATGTTCAATTTTAGTGAAATTCTTGAGTGATCCGAAAAGAATCTGGGTTCTGTAGTAAAGTCCACAATATATTTTGAAATATAATCTGAAATTAGAAAGAAGTCTAATCTGGACCACGAATGATAGCACTTAGAATAATAAGTATATATATCATTCTTGTTTATATTTTTAACAGTCTTGGAGGGATCTATTAAATTATATTCTGTCATCAAATCATTTATAGCCAGAGTAGATTGAAGATTATAGGTGACAGTGGAGCGGAACGATCAATTACAGGGTTTATAACTGCATTCCAGTCACCACCCACTATAATATGATGATCCTTATAGGATGCAAGAATATTGTAAATTTTAAAATGAACAAATGTTGTGAATTACATGGGCCATATAGATTTAAAATTAATAAGGGTTTGTCCAAACCAGCAATAGAAGCGGTAAATAAACACCACCTCCCTCATCATCAAATTTCTCATCAATAATATTCCCAATGAATTTTTGTTTAATGATTATAGCTACACCTCTGGAGTTAGATAAGTCACCTGAAGCTATAATCTTTTGATCCATTTTTTAACTCTTTATTCCAATCAATACGTGAAATATGGGTCTCTTGAATAAAACAAATGTTAGCCTGTGATTTAAAGATCATATGAAATAATAGTGACTTTTTCACTTTATCTTGAATGCCTCTAACATTCCAAGAATCTAAAATTATGTCAACAGGCATATTCTACAAGTATAATCATTATTGATGCTATAAAAGTGAACCCAAGGTGCAAATCCAACACAACATTAAAAAGAAGAAGAAAAAATAAAAGAAAAACAGTCTTTAAGTATTCAAGCAAGTCATCAAATAACATTTGTTGAAAAAAAAAAGAAAAAAGTTTTTTAAGAACCATGAAATGTATAATAGTAACCTTTATCCTAACCCTAGTGCCTACCCACCAATCCCCCTGTGATAAAGGAAGAGCAGAAGAACATGAAAAAAACATTGTAATTATAGATAATAATAACCTCAAGTTAGAATACAAATTACTCAAAGGAAGCCTAACATAACATAAAGTCCGAGTAATACTACTAAAAATATATACAAAATTAACTAATTTCAAGACGTCCAACATGCTTAATCCCTACTTCTAATACTAATCTAGAGCTCCTATCCTTAAATTGAAATTTATAGTGATTAAATGTATTTCCTCAAGTATTTCAAGAGAAAGAGAAACAAGTAAATAATAAATAAATCACACTCTGCTTAACTAGAACACTCTATCATAAGAAGTAATACAATTAAAACTGAAAGATATGTAAGATAACATATATAAGTATAACAAAACCAACTGGTAACATTATAATATAAGTAAATAAGCATAGCATTACTGAACTAAAGATAATAGTCATGCACTATCTACTGAACCTTCTTTAGTACTTTAGTGATAATTTCATTAATCAACATGACCATTAGTATGATAAAAGCACTAATACCTGTAGAATGAGTATTTAGTTATAGTTCAAATAAAGCAAAAAACAACTACCAAGCAACCATATCTCAAAATGAAAAACAATTCAGTCTGGAGATGTATCTATTAACTAGATAATAATAGTACAGGAACTATTCAAAATGAAATATTATAAGCTGTAAGGTTTTAACACTAGTTAATATACATGAATAAAGTATAATTATATTATTAAATAGTAACTTAAACAGCATCATATATATTGGACTGAATGTACAACAATGTGCATACATATAATTTTAAATCTACTTTTTGAATATTTTACTAATGACTGTGTTAGGTTATGTAGCCATAATATTCTTCTAAGTTATAGATGTAACATAACAAAACAGCATGAAAAGACAAGGCTTTTAAAGTAAACATTTTGAACATCTAATTAAAACAGAAACAAGCAAGCTAAATGCAGTAAATCCAAGGGCTTAAATATATACATGTAGATTCAGCTAATCATATTAAAGATAGTTATTTCAAACCTTTCAAATAAGTAAAGGCTTTCTTAAACATAAACTACTAATCATAAATATCACATCCAGCCTCTGAGAAGAGAGAGAGCAGAGAATAGAAAGAACATGAAACTTTCATATGAACAGGTATACTTTGTAACATTTGTCAAATTAAACACTTCAGTATAATATAAAATATTGTATGAAAAAATATTCTGAATAGGAAAATATGTTCATTTCTTTACACATCCTTTAGAATTTTAATATATAAAACTAACCTGTTCATTTGTTTCCAGAAACATTTTCACTCTGCTTTATGAAAGTAGCAGCTTGCTTTGAAGTCATGCAGACACACTAAAAGTCACTGAATATATTATGTGACATGAATCTGTTTAAATTTAAAAGCAACCTTCATTTATGAAGAGAAAACACTTTAAATAATAGCCAGATCTATTAAAAAGTTAGTGCTATTGAATACTTGTTGAAAACAAGCAGACTTGTGTATTTGAAACTGTCCTTCTTTCCTCACAAATGATGACATCACCATCCATCTCAGAGAGACTGTAGTGTGCATGTTCATGCAGAGCATCAGCTGGAACTCTGAGGGGAAGATTTTCTTGCTAGAATGTTGAGATGGAATGTTTTTTCCTCCAAAAATCATTTAGCTTACACAGAAGGCTGTAACTCCAAAGCTTGTAGTAAAATTAACATATTATCTATTTACACAGCAAGCATATGTGAGAGAAAGAGAAAAAAGTAAATACAGGAATTTAAATGCTTCTATTAATCCACACAAATCTAACAAGCATACATCCTGTCACTGCACACTGTCACACCAAATCCATCATGTGTAAATTACATGACAAGTTCTCAAGGTAATATAATTATGTCACACCAGAATTACAAATCATGTAACACAAATACTGCCAGATTAAAGAAAAGAAAAGATCAAACCTTATTGTAGTTCTTTAACAGTAGAATATTAAGATACAGTGTCAGGAAGCTTTTTAAATGTTTTAAGAAAAATGTCTTTTGCATCTTTAGGATCTGAACATACAAATCTTTTGTCATTAGCTGTGAAAGACAAGGTATTAGGATATGCCATTCGAAATCTAATCCCTCTTTTTATCAAGTCAGCACAATAGGGGGCTAGTTTTTGTCTATTTAATTTGATCTGTGCAGGAAGATCTTGGGAAAATGATAGTTGGTGAGACTTCCATATGAATTGTTTCTTTGTTTTAGCAGTTTCTAGGATCTGGAAAGTGTCTTGAAAGTTTAGTAACTTAGTATAAATTAACCTTGGTGTGGAAGAATCTTGCTTTGTACGCAGTGCTCTGTGTGCTCTCTCTACAATTATAGATTTTGAAGAAGCTTCACAATTTAACAGTGTTTCAAAGATATTTTTAGTCACAGATAACAAGTTTTTATTGTCATAAGATTCAGGTAAACCACGACTCCTGGCTTCCAGATCCAATATTTTAGCTTGTAAATCTGAAACAGTTTTATCTCTAGATTTAAAGTCACTTTCCAATAAGTCTGTTTTAACCTCCAAAGCTAAGATTTTATTTTCAATAGTAACAATACTATCGTTTATTTGCTTTAAAGATTTACTAAAGTCTGTAAACTGTTCTGAAAAGTTTTGTATAGCACTTTGGATTGGTTTTAATGCTATTTTTAGTTCTTCTAAAAGGAAATTTGAGCCATTTAAATCTTTATTACTTACATTAAAAGTTTCTGTAGGTTGTCTAGATGATTTCAGTCTTTTTGAACCTGAATCTTTTTCAGGAGAGAGCATTGAAGTATATTTGGCCTTTGTAGGCTGAGTCTCCATGGAGTCAGATTTTGTAGCCATGCCCAGAAATGGAATGCAGTTAGCAGGATACCAGGAACCAGGAACAGACTGGAGCAGTAGGAGTCCCAGCAGCAGAGAGACCAAGAATGTTCTGAGGTAAAATAAATCCCAGGATAATAATTCCAGAAGAAAAAATAATCCAAATGCGTAGAAAAAGATTTATAAAATCTTTTAGTATAAAAATTTGAGGAAAAAGGTTGATGTAAAGTTGTAAAAAAAAACAAAAGTTAAATAGCTGTAAGGAGCTCAGAGAGTAAGGACTAGACTAGTCGGTGGCCATCTTGGAATCAGTAAAGTACAATTTTTCATTAAGAGCACACAGAGAACACAGTCAGCCTGCACCTGGTTTCTCCCTCTTTCTCCAGATCCCCGATAAGACTTCCCACTGGCACAGCTATAGAGTTGAGTCCTTAGCCAGGGTTCCAAGCCACGTCCTCCAGTGCTTTGTGTCCCTGCCCAAGTAGCTGACACACACACACTCTTGGAGATTTTTTTTTTTTTTTTACACACACACACACACACACACACACACGCACACACACACACACACACACACACACACACACACACACACACACACACACACGTACACATGGGAAAGGCTGGCACAGGTTTATTAGCTATGCTCCCTTCTGAAAAGACTATAAGGTAGTTATCACTACCACCAGAATCCCTTATCAGCTACTTTAAGGCCTTTAACAGAGAGTGTCCAATCCTACTGTGTAATGTTACTATTAATCCAACTGGTAGTCTGACAAAGAGTAAGGCTATTAGGAGTGGCCTGCACAGTGGTACCAAATAAATATGCAAGTACTCTGAGAGCTTAAATATATCTCACAAGTATCAGCCACAAAGATGGGTTTAAATATATTTAATAATAAATAATAAAAGAGTAAGAAAATACTTGTGAATCATCACAGTAACTTTATAGTTAAAAATCACAGGAACTATTTAAAACAACATTACAGGACAGTCTCAAATAAATACAGAAAACATCTAAACTAATCTTTACTGTAGTCCTTACTGAATCTAAAAGCAATTACTGTACCCTAGTTAACTTACTTACAGCAAGGCAAGTGCGATGAATGGATCTTCTAGCTGATGTTGTTGTCAGGTCAGAGACAGATACAAAATGCACAGTCACTCTCTCAAAGAGTTCTTAAATGAATATCAAATATTACTGCTGGAATACTTGCAGCATGACATTACTTTTTGTCACCTGACTTCAGTTCCTAGGCTCAACAACCATTGCTAGAAACTGAAATGAAATACATAACCTTCAGATGTTTGCAACTGCTAGAAGACATAAAACAATAAAATACTTACAACACAATGCAGAAGTCTGCCTAGTTTTAGACATCCTGTCTCCTTGCTGCATTGAAACTAACTTTTATGGCGCAGTTATAAAACAATTTAATTTCAACTATTTTCTTGACGTTTTGCAAGTTAACCTTCTATGTTCCAGTTTCCACTGTTTATATACATTACACAATTACAATAGGGTTAATAACGACTGCCACCAGTGCTGTTGGCCAACAGGGTGCTGGTGGAAATTGGGCTACTGTTGGCCGAAGGAGGAGAAGAGGCAGAAGGCATGCCTGAAGGCAGGTAAGGGCTAGGACTGTGATAGTGAGGGTCGGAACTTTGAATGTTGGCAGTATGACTGGTACAGGGAGAGAGCTAGCTGATATGATGAACAGAAGGATAGTTGGTATATTGTGTGTGCAAGAGACCAGATGGAAGGGGAGCAAGGCTAGGTGTATCGGAGGTGGTTTCAAATTGTTTTATCATGGTGTGGATGGGAGGAGAAATGGTGTAGGCATTATCCTGATGGAAGAGTACGCTAAGAGTGTTTTTGAGGTGAAAAGAGTGTCGGATAGAGTGATGTTTATGAAGCTGGAAATTGATGGTGTAATGATGAATGTTGTTAGTGCATATGCTCCACAAGTTGGGTGTGCGATGGATGAGAAAGAAAAATTTTGATGTGAGTTGGATGAAGTGGTGATGACTGTACCCAAGGGTGAGAGACTGGTGATTGGAGCAGATTTCAATGGGCATGTTCGTGAAGGGAACAGAGGGGACGAGGAAGTGATGGGTAGGTATGGTGTTAAGCAAAGGATTTCAGAAGGTCAGATGGTAGTGGATTTTGCGAAAAGGATGGACATGGCTGTGATGAATATGTATTTTAACAAGAGGGCGGAGCATAGGGTGACATACAAGAGTGGAGGAAGATGCACACAGGTGGATTACATCTTATGTAGAAGAGCCAATCTGAAGGAGATTGGAGACTGTAAAGTGGTGGCAGGGGAAAGTGTAGTTAGGCAACATAGAATGGTGATTTGTAGGATGAAACTGGTGATCAAGAAGAGGAAGAAGAGTGTGAGGGCAGCACCAAGGATCAAATGGTGGAAATTGAAAAAGGGTAATTGTGAGATGATGTTCAGGGAAGAGTTAAGACAGGCACTGGGTGGCAGTGAAGAGTTACCGAATAGCTGGGTAACTACAGCAGAGCTAGTAAGAGAGATGGCTAGAAGGGTGCTTGGTGTAACATCTGGAAAGAGGAAGGAGGACAAGGAGACCTGGTGGTGGAATGAAGAAGTACAGGAGAGTATACAGAGAAAGAGGTTGGCAAAGAAGAAGTGGGATTGTCAAAGAGATGAAGAAAGTAGACAAGAGTATAAGGAGATGAGGTGCATGGCAAAGAGAGAGGTGGTGAAGGCTAAGGTGTATGAAGAGTTGTATAAAAGGTTGGACACTAAGGAGGGAGAAAAGGACCTGTACCGATTGGCTAGACAGAGGGACTGAGCTAGTAAAGATGTGCAGCAGGTAAGGGTGATAAAGGATAATGAGGGAAATGTACTCACAAGCGAGGAGTGTGTGTTGAGAAGGTGGAAAGAGTACTATGAGGGGTTGATGAATGAAGAGAATGAGAGGGAGAGAAGGTTGGATGATGTGTAGATAGTGAATCATGAAGTGCAGTGGATTAGCAAAGAAGAAGTAAGGATAGCTATGAAGAGGATGAAGAACTGAAAGGCTGTTGGTCCAGACGACATACCTGTGGAAGCATGGAGGTGTTTAGGTGAAATGGCAGTGGAGTTTTTAACTAGAATCTTGGAAAGTGAGAGGATGCCTGAGGAATGGAGAAAAAGTGTTTTGGTACCGATTTTTAAGAATAAGGGTGATATGCAGAGCTGTAGTAACTACAGAGGGATTAAACTGATCAGTCACAGCATGAAGTTATGGGAAAGAGTAGTGGAAGCTAGGTTAAGAAGGGAGGTGATGATTAGTGATCAGCAGTATGGTTTCATGACAGGAAAGAGCTCTACAGATGCAATGTTTGCTCTGAGAGTGTTGATGGAGAAGTACAGAGAAGGTCAGAAGGAGTTGCATTGTGTCTTTGTGGATTTAGAGAAAGCATATGACAGGGTACCTGGAGAGGAGTTGTGGTATTGTATGAGGAAGTCGGTAGTGTCAGAGAAGTATGTAAGAGTGGTACAAGATATGTATGAGGGTAGTGTGACAGCGGTGAGGTCTGCGGTGGGAGTGACGGATGCATTTAAGGTGGAGGTAGGATTACATCAAGAATCAGCTCTGAGCCCTTTCTTATTTGCAATGGTGATGGACAGGTTGACAGACGAGATCAGACAGGAGTCCCTGTGGACTATGATGTTTGCATATGACATTGTAATCTGTAGTGAGAGTAGGGAACAGGTGGAGGAGACCCTGGAGAGGTGGATATATGCTCTAGAGAGAAGAGGAATGAAGATCAGCAGGACTAAGACAGAATATATGTGTGTGAATGAGAGGAAGGATAGAGGAATGGTGAGGATGCAGGGAGTAGAGGTGGCAAAGGTGAATGAGTTTAAGTACTTGGGATCAACAGTTCAGAGTAATGGTGAGTGTGGAAGAGAGGTGAAGAAGAGAGTACAGGCAGGATGGAGTGGGTGGAGAAGAGTGTCAGGAGTAATTTGTGACAGATGAGTACCAGTAAGAGTGAAAGGGAAGGACTACAAGAGGGTAGTGAGACCAGCTATGTTATACGGGTTGGAGGCAGTGGCATTGACAAAAAGGCAGGAGTCAGAGCTTGACGTGGTAGAGTTGAAGATGTTAAGATTTGCACTGGGTGTGACGAGGATGGACAGGATTAGGAATAAATATATTTGAGGGTCAGCCCAGGTTGGATGGTTTGGAGACAAAGCCAGAGAGGCAAGATTACGTTGGTTTGGACATGTTCTGAGGAGGGATGCAGAGTATATTGGGAAAAGATGCTGAGGATGAAGCTGCCAGGTAACAGGAAAAGACGAAGGCCTAAGATAAGGTTTATGGATGTGGTGAGAGAGGATATGCAGGTGGTTGGTGAAACAGAGCAAGATGCAGAGGACAGGAGGAAATGGAAACAGTTGATCTGCTGTGGCGACCCCTAACGGGAGCAGCCGAAAGAAGAAGAAGAAGAAGAAAAAGAAAATAGTTTATATACATTTCTGTTCTTTTTCCAGTAGGGTACACTGCGGATACATCTTTAAGCTCAGTACTGTACAAACCCTTTTCACACACTCTTCTGTACCACCAGTTTGATATACACATATACCATTCTACTCTATTTGTAACACGAGCATATGAATCATGTTGACATTCACAACTGACATATAATCATTTACAAAATTCCAGGCAGCTGTGCTGGCAGTATCTCCTTTTGTGACATATGGTATCATTCCACCTAAGAAATGTATAGATATGTATTTAGACCACAATTCAGCATAAAACAGGTCATACAGGTCACCTGTAGCCCTGATGTTTCAAATTACTTTTCTTCCTAAACACATTACACCCTACCTTTATCATTCATTAACTTTACCTCATAGGTCCTTTACTCACTCTCCTATCAGACTGTAAAAAAAAAAAAAAAAACAACAGATTGACATAAACTGTTGTTTTTTTACAGTATACAATATGCATGTATCTGGAGCATTTTTCCCCGGGCCTCCGCTGAAAATTGACTTTGTTCCAAGTCGGACTTTCCTGGTTAACAAATGTTAAATAAATAAAATAAATAAATAAAAATGCTATAGAATTATGGTTTATCCAACAATGACATTTAACCCAATTGTATAAAATGTCTTAGTTTGTTTATTACTAATTTATAATTTGTATAATGTTAAAAACTCTTTATGTATTATAACTGTAAATAGTAACTTTGTGTAATCTTAATTTTAACGTGGAGCTTTTCTCCCTGGGCCTCCACTGCAAATGGGTTTCTGACCCAGTGGACTTTCCCGCTGAACAAATGTTAATAAATAAAATAAATAAAAATACATTAACATCATCAGCACCCTTTTTCCCATTTTCTACATGGAGTCAGGGAATCACGTTAACTGTCTCCATCTCTCACGATTCAATGCCACACTCCTGCCTTCTTCAACATTCATGCCTGACTGTCACAGATCTTCTTTCACACAATGCATCCACCTCTTTGGTGGATGTTCTTATTTCCTCTTACCTTCTTCCTGTCTGTCCCAAATCTTCTTCATCAGATTGTCTTCTGATTTTCTGTATGTGTCCAAACCACCGTAATCTGTTCTCTTTGATCTTTTCTGCAATTGGAGCTACTTTGGCTTCTGCTCTTATGTCCTCATTTCATCATATGTCCCACAGAGTGCATCCTACCATCCTTCTCAGGCACTTCAGTTCCATTACCTGTACCTTCTCCATCTGCTCTGCCTTTACTGCCCAGGTCTCCATACCATACAGTAGTACTGGCTGCACCACTGTCTTGCACATCTTACGTTTCAGCTTCTTTGGCATTCTTTTATCATAAACTACACCTGACACTCTGTGCCAGTTGGCTGCATGTCCTCTGATTCTAGCTTTGACTTCTTCATTCAGGATTCCCTTTTCCTCAACCACCCCTCCCAGATACTTGAAGCTATTTACCTGTTCCACTCTCTTCCATTCTGTCTCAATTCTCAGTTTCTTCTGTTTTCCACAATTTGCTGCCATTACCACTGTCTTATTGTGCTTAGTTTCATCCCATGTGCTTTCAGTTTTGCATTTCATTGTTCTATACTTTGCTGGACTTCTTGCTCAGAGTCTGCCTGTAATGCCACATCATCTGCATATAGCAACTTTGTTGATCTGTCCCCTCCAACTTGTTTGCTAATGAAGTCCATCACCTGTATGAACAGCAGTGGGCTCAGAGCTGAACCCTAATGTACACTCACTCCCATTGGGAACCCCTCTGTGAGGCAGAACACTGTTCATACTTGAGACATTGGGTCCTTGTACATAGCCTGCACTAATTCTACCAATGTTTCTGAGATTTCAAACCACTGCAGTACTGCCCAGATCAGCCTTCTTGGGACTTTGTCATATGCTTTCTCCAAGTCTATGAATGCCCAGTTGGACTCTTTCCTCATCTCTAGCTTCTTCTCAACTATCTGTCTCACTGCAAACATCAGGTCAGTTGTACTGCACCCTGATCTAAATCCGAAATGCTCATCTCCCATTTTACATTCTACTACTCTGCAAATCCATTTCTCAATCACAGTCTCAAGAACTTTCATGCAATGTGATAGGAGTTTGATTCCTCTGCACTGCCCACAGTTGTGGATGTCCCCTTTGTTCTTGTACACTGGCATGGGTATGCTTATTCTCCTGTAATCTGGGATATACCTTTCTCTTCACACTGCCATGAGTAACCTCAGGAGCCATTTCTCCCCTATCTCACCCAGCATCTTTATTACATCTGCTGTGACCTCATCTGAGCCTGCTGCTTTCCCTGATTTCATTTTCCTTAGTGCTGTTCTTACTTCTTCTAAGGTGGGCTCCTATTCTTCTCTCATTGTAGGCTGTTTCTGGAGCAGTACAGCTTCTGTGGGGTTTTCTTCATTCAGAAGCTTCTGGAAATAATCCTTCCATCTGCCTTTGATGTCCTGTGGACTGGTGAGCAGGTTGTAGCCATCCCTTATGAAGGGTGTCTGACTGTCTTCTTTATCTATCTGTCTTTGCCCTGCAACCTGATATAGCTTCTTTGTGCCACCTACTGAGTCACTTTCAAGGTGGTAGAGTGCCTCTGATGCCCTATTCTTTGTTATTGCAACTACTTTCTTAGCTTCTTTGTTAGCCAACCAGTATTTCTGCCTAACCTGGTTGGTCTTTTCTATCTCCCACTTTATCCTGCGCTCCTTCTTTCTTTTGATGACTTCCTGGACTTCTGCATTCCATCACCAGCTTTCCTTATGTACCTTACTTTCATTCCTGACTTGGGCACATATCTGTTCTGTAGTCCTCACACATGCTGTTTTGGGGTGCTAGAGCCCTGAGTAATTCCTTGAACTTTTGTATTTTCTCTCCAGTCAACTTCCAGGTCTTCAGCTTGGTCTCTGTTGACCTTAGAGCCTTCTCTGACCACTGCTTGCAGCGGATTGTGGCAACCAGTGGTTTATACTGTGGGCTGACTGTTTCACTGGGGATGATTTTGTAATCATTGATTCTTCCCTAATGCCTTTTCCTTACTATGAGGAAGTCTACATGAGTTGCATGTTGGCCACTCTTGTATGTGATCTTGTGACTGTCTCTCTTTCTGAAGCATGTGTTGGCTACCTTCAAGCCATTTGCTAGACAGAAGTCTAGAATGGCCTCTCCTTCTTTATTCCTGTTGCCCCACCCATGTGGACCCAGGCAGTCCTCTTATCCTGTTCTGTTTGTCCACATATGTGCATTCAAGTCAACCATTATCAACATCAATTCATGTTGTCCTGCTTTATCTAGTAGGTCCTGCAACTCAGAATGCACTCTTTTCCTCACTATCACAGCCCTACTGTGGGGCATACGCTGAGATTATCAATACGGCTCTATCATTACACTGAAGTCTGATTGCCATAAGTTATTCACTAATTCTGATGATAGCTCTCACTGCCTTCTGAAGCATCTCTCACCATAATTCTGCACCATTTCTAGGCTGTCCCCCTCCTGAGTAGTAGAGTCTGTATCCCAAGCCATGTGGCTTTGCTGCTCTGCCCTTCCATCTCATCTCTTGGATACATAGGATGCCCAGCCTACTCTTTATCATCATATGATTCACTTCCAAGCTGCATCCCATCAGTGAACCTACACTAAGTATAGCATAAGTATAGCAATTCTCAGATAATGTTTGGCAGGTTGATTGGTTTTACATCCAGCTTTCACTCAACAGAGCTGTCGCAGGTAACACAGGCTGGGTTACCTGGGATAACTCTGTTGCTTATTGACACTGGCTGCTGGGCTTTAGGGCTTTATGGCAGACACACACTGGCCAAGAGTGGCACATACACCCCTCCCACCATTAGCATGGATCCCTGGCATAGGTCGGACTAGGCTAGGTCCTCAACTCACTTATCACCTTTAACTACCCATGCCCATTTGGTGACATTAGTCAACATGACCAAATCACCTAGAGCCATATTTTACATCATCGAGTAGCTAGCCCTGCATGGTGCACAGTCTGTGATCCGTGTTCTCCTATCTTGAGGATATTATGCACCAAAGCAGATGCCCCAAACTGGTTGGTCAGTACAACTCTTCCCCCATAAGGCACCGTATAAGGTCTGTGCTGCTGCCCACAGCTCCATTCATTGGTGAGTTTGAGATGGAAACACTCCGCATGTTTTTTGGAGATGGGAGCAGCCCCACAGAGGCACAGGGAGAACATGCAGACTCCAAACAGGCATTGCTCGGAGGTCAGGATGGAACCTTGTACCTTGTGTATGAGAGGCAAAAACCTTAAACATTATGCCAACTGGTCTCTACTCATATACATTAACAACCATGTAAAAATGGCCAGCTCTGTAGACATCAACGATACATGGCTACTATTACAAGAGCGAATTATGTTAGGGCAATATGTCCATATGCATGCATGCATGTACTTATTTTACTGCCTGCACTTTAACAACGTTGTTTTTGTTTAAATTACCTGTTTAACTGCTGTAGTCTACACACTCAAGCGTGATAGCCATTTCTGTGCATTTAAAGTGTTTTTTTGATTGTATCTGCTTTATTTTCTGAAAAAAAAAAGAAAAAAACAAAAAAATACTTGTTTTACCACCTTTCTAAGCTAGTATAGTCCAGTTTTCAGGTTAGTGCTGAATTCAGGGCTGTGTTACAAGTTTCTGAGTTTGCCTATACCTTAGTTGGATAAAAGGAAGTTTCTCTGTTCACTGTGAAAGAGGGAGCTTTGAGCAGCCTATCTGTCCCTAGAGGAGTGGTTTTAGGCAAGAAATTAGTAGTTTATTGGCCATTTTTTGGTTAATTTCTGTCTCTTTCATTTCCCTGCTATAAAACTCACATTTGCGCGGTTTTGCTAACCGAGCAGCACCGGTTAGCTAGGGTATAACTATACCCGGCTCCACAAAGTCTGCTCTTCAATTTTTCCCTTGGAACTAGACAAACTTTCAACTTAAGCACTCAAACCATTCACTTCTCATCCCGGCACTTGCTCAAAACTCAGCAAGCACTAATAAACCTTAGCACTAGACCCCCCCATACTGTAGAGAAGGGCAAGGCTCTCTATTGAACCTTACCAGCCAATCAGTAAAACAGTTCACTGTACCTATCCAGGCATGTCCAAAGGGCAGTTTCAGGTGTACTCTCTGGTCCAACTGGTGAGTCTGGGCATTTTGTGGCAATGTTAAATTGCCTCATGTACACAGACAACCATCTCCTTCTTCCACCAAACACTAATACATGCGAGAGATGCAATTGTGCAGCCAAACTGGAGGCTAAGCTCTCTCAACCCAAGACTGGACCAGGCAGTCAAAAGGAGAAGGGAGTTACTTGCATCACACCACCAGTCTCACATAGACCTATGAAACCAGCACCGGCAAAAAAACACACATAAATACATGAAAACATACTCGGAGGCTCTAAATAAAAATCTGCAAAAGCAACAGAGACCTCCAAAGCAGATATCCAAGCAACCTCCATCACCCAACACAAACCATGAAACACATACTTCACAAAACTAGTGTGCCACGCAATCACAGCCCTTAAGGCAAAATAACATACCCAACACACTAGTAAAAGGTGATTCTAGGCACACTGACATCCCACTCACTAGGCTGAACAATGAGAAGGTTACTGTTAGCTGCCTGTTGGACACCAGGATCCGCCACATAACACAAACACTCAGGTCACTCCAGATCAAGTACAAATATGACTCTGTCATTGTCCATGTTGGTGGGAATGACCTGAGCCGTACCTCCCTGGACTACATGAAAAGAGACATGGAGGAGCTATCTGATCATGTAGCCCAGGCCGGTATGACCCTGACCCTGGGTAGCATCCTGCCCTTACCAAGAATGATACCACGGTATAGAGAAAAATTATCAATTTCAACAATTGGCTAAGCTTCTGGTGTCATTCAAAGGGGATCCAGTGTCTGTCAGCCTGGGATGACATGCTCGACAAGCCATGCTGCTTCACTAGAGACGGCTTGCACCTGTCACCCTTAGGCTTTTGAATACTGTCCAAGGATCTTGCCACCCCCATAGTGTCTTTTTTAGGCAAGGCTCAAAAGACAAACCCACCACCGTAAATAGCACAAGTAACAAAATACTGAGGGTAATGCTACTCAGTGCCAGAAGTCTAAACCTCAAAATGCTTGCACTCAAGGTACTCCTCAGTATGGAGAAATCGATATATGTGCAGTAACAAAAACCTGGTTTAAGGCTCCAGAAAGCACCCCAGCAATACCAGGCTACAACTCATACCATAAATTTTGGCCACAAAACCCAGACTGAAATACAAAAGGCGGGGGAGTATCCATATTCATCAAGGATACCCACACCTCCAGGTTACTGGCACAGCACGATGCTTCAGAGATCATCCACGTGCAATTAACAACTGGCAAAACTGCTATTCAAATTATAGCTTGTTACAGATCACCCACCATGTCCCAGGACCCCCACTCCACATTCCTGAAAACACTGGGAAACATAAAGGTCCTATCAAACTACATGATATTGGGTGATTTCAATTACCCAAACATTAAATGGGAGAACTACTCAAGCATAAACTCCTTTGCCCAAAATTTCCTAGAATTTATAAAGTCAAATGCCCTGGATCAACTGGTCAACACCCCCACCAGAGGTGACAACATATTGGACCTGGCCATCACCAACACAGTCGACCAGTGTTCCACACCAGAGGTCAACCCCTTGCTGATTAGATCTGACCTTAAACTAATCATTCTGGAAATCCACATTCCACCACCACCCCCGGTCAAAGAAACCACAGTGAAAAACTTTTCAAAAGCAAACTTCATGTTACTTAAACTCAAGGTGGGAAGTTTCAAAGCCCCCATGCTAAAGGATAACACTGTCCAAGCTGCAAAATCCTTTACTAATGCACTCTATGGGCACCTACAAGAATGCATGGATCATGTTATCCCAAACAAAACCAAGACTCACTCTTCCAAGAAAAGGAAACCAGCCTGGTGGACCCCTGACATAAACAAGCTATACAATAGAAGGAGGAAACTAGTACAGAAAAGAGTAAAATCCCAAGAAAGGAAGACATGCCTGATCAGTATCAGCAAGAAAGTACATTCTCTCATAAAATCATCCAAGGCTAGCTTCGAAAGAAAAATTGCCACAGACTCCAAAGATAACCACGAGGCATTCTTTAGCTAGGTCAAGACTCTAAGTGGCAATTCTCAGATCTGCTCAGAGTTAGTGCAGAATGGCACAAAATACACTGAACCGACAAATATAGCCAACATCCTGGCAGACAGGTTCAGTGCAAACGTCATCCCCCTCTCATCCCCAAAAGGGCCCATAACTATACTAGAAGAATGTAGTGCCCCTGAAATCACAGACACTCAGGTTAAAACAGCCCTCTCCAAAGCCAAAAACACAGCATCAATGGGATCGGACGATGTCCCAGGCTGCATTCTCCAGGAGCTCAAAGATGAACTAACCCCTCACCTAAACGCACTGTTTAAATTCAGCCTCTCCACAGGCTATGTGCCCACAGAGTGGAGCACAGCAAAGGTTATTCTGCTCCACAAAGGTGGAGGCACAATGGACCCTGAGAACTATCGCCCTATAAGTCTGTCTAGCTTGGTCTGTAAACCTATGGAGTGCATCATCATGGATCTCATTAACAGAGACATTGGGAACCTCCAATCACTGGACCCTACCCAGTTTGGCTTTGTTATGGGCAGATCATGCCTCCTAAACCTGGTGGACTTCTTTGAAACAGTTACCAAGGCTATAGACGAGAGAATGGTGGTCCACACAGCCTACCTAGACCTCGCAAAGGCCTTCGACACCATTCCCCACTCAGGTATTATAGACAAGCTCACCAGCCTGAACATAAACCCCTACATCATGAGATGGGTTGCCAACTGGCTCATGGACAGAACCCACATGGTAAGAGTTGCAGGAGCTAGGTCTGACTCTAAACTGATTACAAGTGGCATTCCCCAGGGCTCAGTCCTAGAACCCCTCCTGTTCGGCATATACTTCTCAGAGGTACAGGCAAGCACAGGAGGACTATGGCTGACCAAATTCACAGACAACTGCAAACTAGGGGCTATAATTGACTCTCTGGCTGATACAGACATCCTCCAAAAGGGTCTCACTGAGACAGATACCTGGTGTCAAAACCATGGCCTCAAGCTAAATGCCAACAAGTGCATAGTCACCCCCTTTGGAAAAAACAAAGTACCCACAAACTACCACATAGGTGGTAGCCCCCTAAATACGGAAGACGTAATAAGGGATCTGGAGACCCAAGTAGATAGTAACCTCTCCTTTGATAATCACATTGTCAAAGTGGTTAGAAAATCCTTCTATGTGGCCCACCTAATTACAAAAGGGTTTGCATCCAGATTGAAAGAGGTCATTGGGCCCCGCTATGCATCACTCATCAGACCCATCATAGAGTACAATGCCCCATTTGGGATGTACCTTACAGGACACCTGCAACAACTGGAAAGACCACAGAAGTACCTCACCAAAAGGATCACTGGTCTCAAGCAGATGCCCTATGCAGCTCGACTGAAGAAACTCTAGCTGTACTCGGTTGCATACTACCTACTCAGAGGTGATCTCTGCCTGACATACAAGGCCATGTCCAACCCCGAATTGATGGACATGCTCCACCTAAAGAAAACCAAATTCCCTCGAGCCACACACTCCAGGAATCTAAACCTCACCACAACAATAAATAGGATGTGCTGGAGGGACAGATTCCTGTCCCTCAGACTTCCCATGCTCTGGAACAAGATTTCAATCTACATTAGGCAGAGCTCCTTGCTAACCCTCTTCAAAAGAAACCTTGACGAGTGAATGGGAAACAGAAAGTTTACCCCAGGGATCACTTCAATGGCTCTGCTGGGCAGAGGCACAGGGAACTAATCTAAGGGGGTGGCACAAGCCAACACATTCTGGTAAGGCTTATAAATGCCTTTGGGCAGATAGCCTAGTACCAACCTATGAACCCTATGGATGCAAAACCCTTAGTAATGAGATGGCCACATAGAAGGACTTTCTGACTACAGTGGCAATGCGGTGGTCAAACTGTGTTCCCAGATCTCTTATAACTCCTTCTGTGTTCAGTGGACTACCATTGATGTGATAATTCATGGGAAATGGGTTTTTCCCAAAGGGGATAACAATACATTTTTGGCATTGAGCTTAAGACCATTGTTCTTACATCAGTTGTTGGTCTCAGTGAGGCCTTTCTGTAGGATGTCAACATCGCTTGGAGAGTTAATAATAGCTCCCAACTTGCAATCGTCTGCAAACTTTGTCAGCCAGAGACCCTTCGTGTTGGCCTGGACTTCAGAGAAGTAGATACCAAACAGGAGAAGACCCAGGACCGAACCCTGTGGACTCCACTCGTGACTGGTATGATTCAGTATTAATTCCCAGGACAGCAAGAAGTGTAGAACAGACATGTTCTTAGGTTTAATTAGTATGCTTCAAAATTATTAGCCATGGTGATTCCCCAAAAACGAACACTGTTTTAGGCATTATAGTTCAATTCAGTAATTTTCCATGGATATTACTAAAAGAGCAATAACAATGACTTTCACAGCAATGTTCATTTCACCAATAATAAGTATGAAAGTCTACTGTCTCACATTACTTTCTATAACCCTCATGTACTTTCACAAAACTACAGCCAGTTATGAAGATCAATGGAAATTATGATGCAAAATCTGACATATTATGCAAATTCTGGCATAATTTAGGGAAAAGCATAGGTGTGAACTGCAACGTGTATATATTTTGGTAGCAACAGTGTGGTTTATTATTACAGTACTTCTACAAGAACATGTAAATTAATCCATCAATCTTCACAGTACCTACTTATAAAATACTGTCTGGACAAAATCTGAGAGATTTAATAAATGCAACTTAAAGCTACTCAAAAAGTTAACAGAAACAAAATAAATGTAATTAAACTCTAAGATCACCCATCACTGAATGAGTGCAATAATGATCTACAACAACAGGTGCAAATGATGTGACAAAATCAGTAAGTCTCATTAAATAATAATAGAAAAATTATATTAACCATGCTAACCAAAACTGAAGCAGAAGTCCAACAGTGAAACATAAGTGCAGATGCAAATGTAAAGGAGAAAGGATTACAGAAAATGTGCAGTGTGGAAGCAGATAACAGTAGAGGCAGAGAAGAGGAGAATGTATGAAATAAAGCACCCTTGTCAGGATATATTATGCTGTTTCCACATATACAATGTAAGTACTTTATGCAAACTCTCAATAAAGCCTATTTGAGACATTTACTTCATTTATGTTCAGCAGCTGCTGATGACTGCTTCCTGGGTGTTCTAACAACTACAATTCACTTAAAAAAATGTAAGTACAACAGGTTCTGCTTCAAAGAGCAGTAACTGAAACATTACAAATTAAATAAATAAATAGGACACGCTTCTGTCTGCAGAAAAGCATGAAGTACTTTCATAAAACACACAAACTGATATACACAGAAAAAATAAACTGCCCAATAGATGGGATAATTGCTTTTATTTTAATTAATGGTTGAATAAATTTTGCTTCAATATGCATTTTTCCATAAAACACTGCTCTTTCGAATTAATGGGTGACTAAAATCCTCAAAAAACCACTGCAATACAAAATCCAAAGCTTAGAAACCAAAATTTCAGTTGGACAAATTTTGGATCCTTTGAACCAAGTCCTGTCACCCGTGGTGGTTTTTAAGCTTTGACTAAAATCCTCACTGATTATCCATAACAACAATTTAGTAAGACATCACGTGTTACTCTCGCTTGTTCTCTCTCTCTACATACACACATATATGTGTGTGTGTGTGTGTGTGTGTGTGTGTGTGTATATATATATATATATATATATATATATATATATATATATACATGGGTTCATATGAATCCATCGACAGTTCAAAACATCGACGGCAAAAGATCGACAGCGAGAAGACTGACGGAGGAAAACACCGACGCAGAGAACATCGAAATGGGGAAAGGATGTGTATTTATGCGGTAGTGACAGACATTAGGGTGTGAGTAAGGTAAGTGTGCGATGTTGTCGGTCTGTGGGGATAGGGGTGGGTTAAGTGAGTTAGGGTTAGGGCTCGGGTTAGGTATGTGTGTAGTAGTGATAGGTTTTGGGTTAGGGGTGGGTTAAGTGAGTTAGGGTTAGGGCGCGGGTTAGGTGAGTGTGCGATAGTGACGGACCTTAGGGTTAGGGTTTGGGTTAGGGTTGTCGATAGTTGTGTATGTAAGGTTTAGTGTTGGTTTGTTAGTATTTTGGTTTGCTAGTGTGGTGTGTGTGGGTTTTGGAGTGGGGATTTGTTTTGTTTGTTAATTGTTGTTGTACTGGTGTGGAGTGTATGCGGTGTCATGCTTTTGAACTGTCGGTGTTTTCGCTGTTGCTGTTTCGCTGTCGATGTTTTGAACTGTTGGTGGATTCATATGAACCCATATATATATATATATATATATATATATATATATATATATATATATATATTGAGAGAGAGAGAGCTTACATATAGATATATATGAGAGTGTTTAAAATGTGGCCCCAAGGAAACATGCTATAACCCCAGAGTGCTATCAGACACAGGGCTCAGAATGTGGTCAACTTTCATAAGCTCATGCTAGTGTATCAGTGATCTACAAACAGGTTTTTAGTTAAGTCTGGGCATATCTAGGTAAAAAATCTAAAGTAAGCATAGGGAATTCCACCCCCCACCAAGATATATATATGTTTAACAAAAGGTTCACAAAGAAAAAATAACAGTAATGTTGAAGCAATATAATTATTCATTATAGAGAAATTTATTCCTTATCAAGTCATCAAGCAACCATAATTCCCACAAAAAGCATTCTACTGGCCTTCTAAGTAATAGTGATATCTAACTAATAAGCAGAAATATGACTAAAAATACACAAAGCCAATATTTTAAGCAATTATAACAATCCAAGGTAGTTATTGCACTATTTTAATTTACAGTAATAATCTTATCCTTTGAAGGCTTTAACAACTGAGTTCTTGGTTTTGGCTAGATATGTTTTTTTAACTGCTTTATCAAGCTTATGTAGCAGTGAAAAAAAGATTAACTAGAATAACTATAACTAGTTAAAAATACCTCTCAACCTCTGCACCCCTCACCTGTTCCTATTCCATCCTGTCTAGTGGCCTCCTCTTCTACAGTCCCACAGTGCTCTGCTCACATGACTAGGCAGTCCATTACATTCTGTAGCTCCCACGTGTTCCCCCATAGCTTCTCCATTCTCCTGCAGAAACTACATCCTTTGTCACCCCAAAGCTTAAAGTTCAGCACTGGTGTGTGGTGTGGTCACTAAGCTTAAAAAACAGGCACACAAAAAAATCAAATGTTTCAATTAAGTTAATCACCACTGGATAAAACAAAATATCAAGTACATTGATTCATAAGTATTCACTAGGTAACTTCACCTTAATACAGAAAAAAATGCAGGTAGCAGGGCTCTCACCGATAGCTATGCATAATCATTAACAACATTTCATCAATAATCAGGAACATATTAAACAAACACAGGATAGCAATTCTCACTCTGTTGCATAACCACACTTAGATCAACTTCTTTTGATTGAAGAATGAATCAAATATATGTTTTATTGTTTAAAATGTTTCAAGAAGGTGAAGATCTATACAACTTTCTGCACAGCCAGTGTGGTAATAAGCAGAGTTATCATCACAACTTGACTCTAACACAGTAAGGGGCACCCTAATATGTTTCCATTTTACATTGCTTGTATCATTTAAGCAGGCACACCTTGGATGTGCAAGCATTTGCCAGCATGCACAGATGTGTCAGTTTTAGAGTAAATACAGCTTTCAGTGATTACTTACACTAGTGCATCCCCTTCTCAGAGTACACTAGCACTTTGCAAAGCCCAATTTGCTTCTATTTTTTTTAAATGACACCTCATTTAGTGAATGAGTCTGCTACATTGAAAGTATTCTGCTCTGACATTTTTACATTAAAAATTGTGAAAGGGACTGACTGCCCTTTTCCCACTTTCATACCAATAACAAAAACAGAAGCATCTTCTAACAAAAACAGAAAAGTGTTAAAGGGACATAATACAACACACACACATAAACATACACAAATGCATCATGCTGAAGCATTTCTTAAAGTGACTGTGTACTTTTAGAAGTGCACACGCAGTTGCAAATAAATGTCCAACTTTCATAGTGATTAAGATGAGCTAGAGGTGCAACTAACAAACATTTTCCTTTGCTAAATCAAATTCTTCTCTATTATATGTAGGTATCTGAAAACTTAGAGTAGAAATGGGCCACTTTGCCTTTGTACTGATTTGCTTACTAAAGATGACAGTGCAGGTAATATTACTTTAAAAGTTGTCCACATTTACATTAATAAAAATGTTTCAGAAGAGTGACCAACCGATCAACAAGTTTAAAAAAGTATCTCCTTTTTTTGCCTTCAACGACCAGTGAATAATAACTATATTGTGTTGTGACATTTCATTAAAATATTTTTAGTCATGTAAAATAAAACATATCACAGCCACATAAAATTTATTGCAACATCTGAAGGTGCTTCTCAAGGAATTAACTTTCTCTTGCCCACTCTCTCTTTATATATCTATCTGTGTGTGTGTGTGTGTGTGTGTGTGTGTGTGTGTGTGTGTGTGTGTGTGTGTGTGTGTGTGTATATATATATATATATATATATATATATATATATATATATATATATATATATATATATGGGTCTACTACTAATTACCGACACGACGATTCCCCGACAGAAAACTCACCGACGCCAGATGACCGACAACACACAAACCCGACAACGCAAAACACCGAACACCATTACACCGAACACCATTACACCGACACACGGAACGTAAACAACACGCGACACTACATAGCATACACACTAGCCCTGACCCAAACCCTAACCCTAAGGTCCGACACTATCGCACACTTCACCTACCTGCACCCTAATCCTAACTCACTTAACCCACCCCTAGCCCAAGCTCCGACACTAACGCACACATCACCTACCTGCACCCTAACCCTAACTCACTTAACCCACCCCTAGCCCAAGCTCCGACACTAACGCACACTTCACCTACCTGCACCCTAACCCTAACTCACTTAACCCACCCCTAGCCCAAGCTCCGACACTAACGCACACTTCACCTACCTGCACCCTAACCCTAACTCACTTAACCCGTCCCTAAACTACAGTCCCTCACTAGCACACACTTACCTTACCCGAACCATACCTCCGACACGAACACACACTCACCTTTCCCACAGCCTAACCCGACATCCCACAATCTCGAGCACTTACCTGACCGCTCCTAACTCCGTCACCATCGCACACTTACGGCGTCGCGATCGCACATTCCCTTGTCGGTCTTTCCGCTGTCGGCAAATCACCCTGTCGGTACACTTACCTGTCGGTCATCTGGCGTTGGTGAGTTTTCTGTCGGGAAATCGTCATTTCGGGCATTAGTAGTAGACCCATATATATATATATATATATATATATATATATATATATATATATATATATATATCCAAAAGGTACCCTTGTAGGAACGGTCACACAATGCAGAAATGCTTTTTCACCAATTTAATGTAGAAAAGTAAAACCAACAATAACACAAGTCCAAACACACATACGTTTTTGTTTCAAATAGACTTCATCAGATGTGGACTGAGTTTAAACAATTCACCTTTATAGTTCCCCTACCATCCAAAAGTTCATTAATTAACCAATCACACAAGAAAAAGGGTTAACTGAACAGTAATGAACCGGGCAACTTTGTATCTATTGAGATAACATCTCATACATTATTAAAACCTTTAATAAATGCATTTATTAACTTAGCATAATCAAAATCAATACAGTACTTTACTTAAAACCAATACATGCAAAAAATAAAATACATTAAAAAAATCATGTTAATTTTCACATTAAATGCATATATAAAAACAGGCATAAAGCTCCATCTAGTGGCATTTTGCCATAAATGCACCATAAAACCATAACAGAATAAATAGACCTTTTTCTGTTAAAAAAATAAATAAATATATATATATATATATATATATATATATATATATATATATATATATATATATATATATGTATATATATAGGATCCCTATGAAATACCGAACGACCAAAATCCCGACGCTGAAAACGAGAACAGATGACCGAAACCCCACATTACCGAAAGAACAGAAGCGCGAAATGCAAATTCTCGATGTTAAGGGATTTTGCATTAGCGCTTCTGGTGTTGCGGTTCAGGTAAAGTATGTGTGTGTAAGTGTGTTTGTGAGGGGTGTAGTGTGTGTAAGTGTGTGTTGTGACTGTAGTGGGTGTGAATCTGTCTTGTGTGTCTGTTTGTGTGATCTCGGAGTTAGAATAATAAAGTAGGGGGGTGTGCAGGGGGGCTTGCCCCCCTGCCTATGTCTAGTGTAGGATGCATTGTTTGGTTGTGGGGGGAAAGTGTGTGTGTGTGTGTGTGTGTGTGTGTGTGTGTGTGTGTGTGTGTGTGTGTGTGTGTGTGTGTGTGTGTGCTGTTTGGTTGTGTAACTTTCGCGATTTTAAATTTCGCAGTTTTAAATTTTTATTTATTTTATTTTCAGTTTGATTACTGGGGAAGTCCACTGGGCCTGAAAGTGCCCGTTTTCAGTGGAGGCCAGGGGAGAAAAGCTCCATAAGCAACACAGTAAGGGTTACATAATTATAAAGGTATAACATGTACAGTATTCATACAGTAAGGAAATGCAAATGCATAAAAAGTACAGCATGCAACACAATTAACAGATATTAGAGAACACAGTTTACAGGTGTTTGTATTCAGAGCAAGCATGATCAACTGTCTTTATAATAAAAGATTTAAGGTTCTTGTGTTATTATACTAGTAGGGGAGACAGTTTACATGCAGTTATTCTAATTAAGTAAGGTACATACTTAATGTAAATATTCGGTATTGTGGGGTTTCGGGCATGTGGTCTCGGTGTTTTAAGCGTTGGGATTTTGGGCGTTCGGTATTTAGTAGTGATTTTATATATATATATATATATATATATATATATATATATATATATATATATATATATATATATTTGTATTATAAAAATGGAATAACATAAAATATGAATGTTGTATATAAAATTTATATTGTGAACTTTGTTCTCAAAAAATCAACTGATAATGTGTAGTTCTCATTTATATTTTCTAATTAAAATTTTCTTCACTAGTTAAGGCTATCAGAATTATAAAGAAGAAAGACTGTTAACAAGATTCATAGTCTAAACAGATCAAAACCTACTAGACGTTAATAGGTCTGAAAATACTTAGATTAAAAAGGAGCAGACCTTAGAGCTTAGCTAACCTTAATTTAAGGACAGTGGCTACCGATATATGGTCATTCAACCCTGGATATTTGTTCACCTGCAGGGTGATCTGCTACCATAGCTCTCTGTATTCTAAGCTATCTTCCCATAAACCACTCCTACCATTAACTTTTACAATTTCAATGACAAAGAACTTGTATTGTGCATTGTTACAGTTTAGCTTGTGCCTATAAAAAGCATTGGTCTCCTTATTGGTAAGAATATCATAAACATGCTCATAAATTCTTTTTCTGAGCTTGCGTTCAGTCTTACCAATGTAGAATCCCTGACAAGCCTGACATAATGCCAAGTAGACTACTCCACTAGAATCACAATTGCTGTATTCTTTCGCCATGACCATAGTGTTCCTACTTTCTAGGTGAATACTCTCCTTGTTAGCAATGTAATTACACTGGGCACAATGATCACACTTATAGCATTGGGCACAATGATCACACTTATAGCACTGGGCACAATGATCACACTTATAGCATTGGGCACAATGATCACGCTTATAGCATAAGGCACAATGATCACACTTATAGCATTGGGCACAATGATCACACTTATAGCATTGGGCGCAATGATCACGCTTATAGCATAAGGCACAATGATCACACTTATAGCACTGGGCACAATGATCACATTTATAGCATTGGGCACAATGATCACACTTATAGCATTGGGCACAATGATCACACTTACAGGTTCCTTTTCTTTTCCTTGTTGCCCTATTGTGAATTTCTTCTTTTTCCAATAAATTTTTCAAACTACATGAGTTTTTAAATACTACATTCAGTTTATCCTTGGATATTCTTTCAAGTACTGTAAGTGCTATAAACCTATTCAATTCAGTGTCCATTATGTTTCTTATCAGGTTTGAACTTCCATTGTATTCTAATACTAATGCCTTTCCATAAGACTTCAAGTTGGTCTGTGGCCCTGTAATTTCATTTAGAAGGCTAATACCTAAAATAGGTTTGAACTTTTCTATCCTTTTCTCACTCACTTCTTTCTCCATCTGGTCAATCACCCAAAGTAGATAATTTCTAGCCTTGAAAAATTGTCTTAATAACATTGTTTCTTTCATATACTCTTCATCATTCGAAGTCATCCTACTTAACCTGATATATTGCCCCATAACAATATTCTTCTAGTTGTGCAGGGGGTGGGCACTATTGTAATGTAAATAGGAGTTTGAAAATTTGTTCTTTCTAAATATTTTTGAATTAAATTTATTATTTTCATTGTATATCTCAACATCCAAGTACTGTAATTTTTCCTGACTTACCTTGTATGTGAATTTTAAAAATTCAGAAGGATCATTCAAAAAAAGTATAAAATCATTGATAGATTCAAAGGGTCCAGTTTTTCAGTGGGATATGGGAGGAGAAAATAGAGTTTAGGGAACTTTGGTGGCAAGTAACCCTGGAAGCATCAAGCCTCCCTGGTTTAAATGACTTTATATCTATTGTGCCACTACTAAAGTTGAGATATGCTAAGCTATAGTTTTTACTTTATGATGCAGTTCTTAACAATGCCGCTAGATGGTCTAACAACATTGCTTTTTATGACATTTGAACAAGTTTAACAGTTTTTATTTTTGTATTTTAATGTTGTTTGTCTTTCGGCTTTTCCCGGTTAGGAGTTGCCACTGCAGAACTCCAGTCCGCTAATGATTGGCAGTAGATTATCACGAACGCCGAGGTGCCAGCTCAACGTCCAACCTTCAACGAAGGCACGCCCATTTATGCATGTCTTTTGAACGCCCACCCAACCACGGGGAGGACATGCAGACTCCACACAGAAGGATCTCCCCGCACTCCAGCCGAGAATCGAATGGGAGAACCTCTCGCTGGGAGGCAACAATGCTACCGCTGCACCACCGCGGATTTGTATTTTAATGAAAGTATTTAATGAATATGAATGTATTTATGCAATAATATGTTTTTAAGGAAATGTTTTAACTTTAGTATTCATTATTTATTTACAAACAATTTTGTGCAATATATGACATTTAATGGTCTTTTAAACCTTCATTGTATACTGTTTCATGGCGGAAAAGGAGAGGAAGTGATAGGTTTAAATAATTTTAGATTATTTATTGGATAATGTGATTGGTTTATTTACACAAGTGAGGGAGTATTTAAATGGTAAACTAGGATTTAAGGTCATCTGATGAAGTTTTTATGAGGAGAGATGAAAATGCTGGTCCTACAAGTGCGTTTATATGTTTATGTAGTGATTAAAGTATGTGGATTGTGCATTAAAAAATGTTTTCAAGTCACCTCGTATTTTCTGTTTTCCGAGGGACCTGCATGGTTAATTAATGAACTTTGGATGGTAGGGGAACTATAAAAGTGAATTGTTTACATTCAGTCCGTATCTGATGAAGTCTATTTGAAATGAAAATGCATGTGTGTTTGGAATTGCGCTACTGTTGGCTTTATTTTTCTACATTAAATTGGTGAAAAAGCATTTCTGCATTGTGTGACTGTTCCTACAAGGGTAGCTTTTGGATTTTACTAGTGACTGTTGGTGCCTTGGTGCAACTTTTGGTTTTATATATATATATATATATATATATATATATATATATATATATATATATATATATATAAAATACATATATATATATATATATATATATATATATGTATATATATATATATATATATATATATATATATATATATATATAATATATATATGTGTGTATGTATATAGATATATATATATATATATATATATATATATATATATATATAGATATAGATATATATCTATCTATGGTGTCCGTGTTCACAACCCCGTCTGGGCAGCGCACCTTGTATATTAATGAAGGTGAGCTACTGAGATGGAGCTGTGTACATGGATACTGAATCAGTGCAGGGTGCGTGTTGCAGTAGTGCTCGCAGATCTCTAACACACCCCCTGTATTGGTAAAGTGCCATACAGCACTTTACTATAGAAAGCAGTGTCCGCAGACACTGAAAGTGCGAATGGGAAGTTGAAAGTAATGCAGGGGTTGTGTGACAGGTAATGTCACACACCCCCTGCATTTTGAAACTGCCGTACAGCACTTTACAATAAAGAAAGTGTCCTCGGACACTTCATACCTCTAAACCTCTTAAAGCAGGAAATTTAGATAAAGCCAATATAAAAAGTGGGACAAAAGCCCAAAAATAGGGACAGTTTTTAAATATTGCCCTTAGAAACTTATAAAGTTGATAGAATGACAGGTCTTGCATTAGCATGGATTTTCTGAAGAGTATGACGTGTGAAACAAATGTCTGTCATTATTTTCTAACTGCAGTCTTTAATGATTTGACACTGATTTGCCAGGGAAACACAATCCCGTTGACAAATAGACCAAGAATATAAGGCACAACTCTGGACATCATGCGAAAACCTATACAAATGAGAGGATTAGGAATGTGAAGTAATGTCATGTAGGGGGTGTGTCACAGTATCTGTAACACACCTGCTGCATTGGAAAAGTGCTTTACAGCACTAAAACAAGAAAAAAAGTGTCCCCAGACAATTATTTAATAATGTGAATGTTAACAGTTTAATTTTATACTGATGTTTATTTATTTATTTATTTATTTTCTTTAAAGCTTAAGCATAGCTGAGAGGGTTTGTGCAGGGCGGCGCCTTGCTAAGCACTGCTTAAACTTATCAAGAAGCTATATAAAAATGTTTAGCTGAACTTTGCCAGGCTGAGTGGTTAGAGTCACAGCTTTGCATATAGTAGGTTCATGGCTCGAATACCAAGACAGGCCATTCAGCTTTAACATGGGAAAGTAGGTTTTTATTATTTTTTATTTTATTTAATGATGTAGTAATTAATATTTGTTAACCAGGGTAGTGCAGCTCATCCAAATTCCCAGTGTCAATGGAGTTATGAGGTGAAAACCCCCATTTAAGCATGTGTCCCATACAGTACAGTCACATCCCAAGATAATGTAATGAAAGCACATAGGGGGAGGTCATGTAAATTATACAATGACTGGTAATTAATTTTCCAAAATGAGCACACTGATTGATCAGCCCAGTCAGTGTGTCCACTGTAAATCCTAGCATATAAAAATGGAAAATGATCCAGTCGCCCCAAATTTTTTCCATTGCTATATACTGTTATTTATTTATTTATTTATTTATTTATTTTTTAACAAAAATAATAAAACTGTAATCTGGACTCCAGACATAACAAAGAGACACGATGGAGAAAATACTAGGAATATCAGGTACATTATTCAAAACTAAAGACATGTACCTGATTTCCCTTGTATTTCCTCCATTCTGTCTCTCTCCTACCTCTAAACAGTCCGAAACTAAAAAAAAAAAAAAGAAAACAAAAATGGAGCAATGGAGACCTTCTTTTCTCCGTTGCTTCCTTTGCAAAACACTGATGTACTGGATATGTGTGGGAACTCAAGTCCCATATGCATGCGCAGTACATTATAAAAAGCCTCAGGATACCGGAAAAATGTGGAAGGAAAGCATGGCGCTGTTATACAAAGACATAATTTAAGAAAAGCTAATACTTTTTCTTAAATAATGTCATTGTATAATAGCAATAAGCAACCCTGTAGTTGTGGTATATTAAGATTTACCCACGGTTGGCTTTATTCAATTACTCGGGCTTCACCCTCATGATTAAACCACACCAAATGTGGGTAAATCTTAATATACCACACCAACATCATCAGTTATTGCTTAAGCAAAATATATACACTTAATAATATTGTATCAGTAATGAGTAATTAATATTAAATTCTGACTTCTTTTTTAAATGAAAACGTTTGTTTGCCCTTAACTCAGTTTTGCTAAGCACGGCTAAGCCAAGCTAAGCAATGCTTAAGCAGGACCTGCCTGATCAATACTTAGCAGTGCTCAGCTCTGCTGAGCTGTTTGAGCATTGCTAAGAAGTCCCATTCTAAGCAGTATACAGCTCAGCTAAGTGAAAATGCACACTGCTAAGCACTGCTCAGCATTTGCCACCTTAAGCACTGCTCAACTCAGCTTAGCGGGTTTGCACATGGCTCAGATTTGCTCAGTATTTTTAAAAATGGTTCAAATGATGGCAAAGGGTGGGAATATGGCCTTATTTAAACCACACAGGTGGAAATACTGGTAAAAAAGTGATGAGGTTAAAACTACCAACATAAAAATTGTAACAAAACCCAAATTAAAGGTCATGCTGCTAAATGCTAGGAGTCTAAACATGAAACTGCACTCGTTGTAAGCATTCTTAACCCTAGAAAATGCTGACATCTGTGCAGTCACATAAACCTAGTTCAAAGCTGCGGAGAGCACCCCAACCATACCTGTTTACTCATCCTGTCATATATTCAGACCCCAAACTGTGAGTAGTATAGCCAAAGGAGGTGAAGTTTCAATATATATATATATATATATATATATATATATATATATATACACATATATATAGATTAAAGACATACACACCCCCAGGCTGGTCAAACTGTATGATGCACAGGAGACACTCTAGGTGCAGTTACCCATTGACAAAACCCCTATAGAAATCATAGCTAGCTACCGGCCCCTAAATCTGACCCAAGATGCCCAAACTGCCTTTCTAGACCTCTTTGAATCTATCAAGATTCAACCCTTTACCCTGATTCTGGGTGAATTTAACTACCCAAACATAGATTGGAAGAACTACTCATGCCAGAACACAAATGCCCAGAGATTCCTAGATTTTGTCAATGCAAATGCTTTGGAACAGGTAGTCAATACCCCCACAAGAGGTGATAATATCTTATTCTTGGTATTAACCAACATGGGTAACCACTGCATCATCCCTGCTGTACCATCCTCCCTTGTAAGATCAGACCATAAAGCAATCATGTTCAAAGTCACCATCTCCCGCGACCCACTCTAGCTAGGGTCAAACAAACAACTTTTCCAAAACTGATTACAGCCTCCTGAAGGATATTACAAACAGCTTCACAGACCCCTCCCCCTCTCTAGGAACTGGCATCAGTATCCAAAACTATATCAAATTACCATAGGAACATTTATATAGATGCATGGAGTCAAGAATACCTGACAGGACTAAATCATCCTCTGCTAGGAAGAGTAAACCTGTCTGGTGGACATCTGCAATAAATCACCTCTATAACAAAATAAAAAAATGCTGTCCAGGACCAAGAAGGAGCAGGTGCCCAACTGGAAGAAATATCTCCTTAGCCTAAACATGCAAATAAGAGCATTAGTGAAATCCTCCAAAGCAAACCTCGAGTCCAAATTGGCCACATCTACTAGAAACAATCATAAGGCCTTCTTCACATATGTCCGTAATCTCAAAGGTAGCACACAGATCTGTTCAGAACTGGTGGTCAAGGACACCACATATACAAATGCCACAGATATAGCAAACTTGCTGGCTGACAGATTCAGCAAAATGTTCACCCATCTGCCCCCCCCATCAGTAAATCATAACATTCCCAGTAACTGCTCCCTTCCCCTTATATCTAGGGATCAGGTCATCACTGCTCTCTCAAAGGCAAAAAATACAGCCTCCATGGGACCCAATAACATTCCAGGCTGCATCCTATATGAACTCAGGCAGGAAATTGGAGCACCATTAGGCACCCTATTCAACCGAAGCTTGAGTACTGGCTTTGTCTCAGCTGAGTGGAGGACAGCAACTGTCATACCTTTACACAAAGGTGGAGCATCCACAGATCTGGGAAATTATAGATCCATCAGCCTAAATAGCCTGATCTTCAAGGCCATGGAATGGATTATCATGGATCTCATTAACACGGACATTGGCAACCTCCAAACACTCAATCCTACACAGATTGGCTTCATCAAGGGGAGGTCAAGTCTGTTAAAGCCATGGATGAGGGTTAGACAGTGCACACCTCCTACCTTGACCTGGCCAAAGCCTTCGGCACTATTCCCCACTCAGGCATCATAGATAAACTCTCTCAACTAGGCATCAATCCATATGTTACCAGATGGCTAGCTAAATGGCTCACAGATAAAACCCACTTAGTCAAAATAGGGGAAGCCACCCTAAGCAGGAGACCCGTATCAAGTTACGTACCCCAGGGTTCGGTCTTGGGGCATCTGTTATTTGGGAAATACTTTTCTGAGGTGTAGGCCAAAATCAGTGAGCTATGGCTGACCAAGTTTGCAGATGACTGCAAGCTGGGAGCTGTCATGAATTTCCCTAGTGATGTGGACATCCTCCAAGAGGGTCTCACCCAAACAAATGACTGGTGCCAGAAACATGGCCTCAAGCTGAATACAAAAATGCATAATCATCCCCACAAATGTCCCCACAAATTATCACATTAATAACAATGTCCTAAGCATGCAGTCAGTTGTGAGGGATTTGGGCACCCAGATTGATAGCAACCTGACTTTTGACCACCATGTTGCTTCCATTGTACGGAAAGCTTTCTACATGGCCCACCTCATAAGTAAGGGTATCTCATCCAGGGACAAGGAGGTCATAACATCCCTGTATTCTTCCTTATAAGGCCCATTATTGAGTACAATGCCCCATTCGGCATGTACCTCGCAAAGCACATGCAGCAGCTGGAGAGACCACAGAGGTTCCTCACCAGGAGAATCCAGGGCCTCAAAAATCTACCATACACAGATAGGCTAAAAGCCCTATCCCTCTACTCTGTTTCATACAGACTCCCCACAGTTGACTTCTGTTTGGCATACAAGGCTATCTCAGACCCTGCCTTGATGGGGCTGCTGCATATTCGCAAGTCATGCTCCACTCGAGTAATCCGCACATGCGGCCTCAACCTGATCTGTGACATCAATAGGACTTGGCAGGACAGATTTGTGTCCCAGAGACTCCCCCATCTATGGAACAGACTCCATCTTCATGTCAAGCAGAGTACCTCTTTATACCTTTTTAAGCCCAGCCTGGATAACTGGATGGGAAATAGAAGATACATCCCTGGGATTCCACCTGTGTCCTTTCTGTACAGAGGCATCAGGTGTTGATTTGCCTGTACATGGGCTAAACTCTTGGCTAGGCTTATAAGGGCCTCAGGGCCAATAGCCTAGTAAGTTACTATATCCTATGAACCTATTAGAGTTTGATCCCTGTGGGAAGTATGGCAGGTGCAGGAGAGTGAGAGTGCTTTCAGGTGCAGAGCGGAGGCATCCTTGCATCCAGGGTCATGGCTGGACTCCTTGTGAAGAACTATAATGACAGACTGCTGCAGGGCCAATACCAGGACTCAGAATACAAGTCTGAGGCCTGGGACCTTTTGGCACATGAGCTCACCAGTGCCACTGGTATTCCCTGAAATGGTGAGCAGGTCCACCATCATTATGATGACCTGAGACAGAGATATGGGGGCGTTCTTGGCCCATTGGATCCAAGATGCTTGGGCCCAGAATGCCCCAGAAGTTTGTAAGTATATCTACTGGTGATATATCAAATTATAGTATGAATATATGATAGACAGGTATGCATAATGGTGTGTTTTCTCCCCACAGCTGCAGAGGAAAGGGCTCGTAACATGGAGGGACACACAGTATGACTAGTACAAGACTGTAATAGGTGGAGACTGCAAATATATTATGTGCAAATGTGTATGGGTCAGTTATGCAACCCAGCAGCCTGCTATGGTCTGTACAGATCACACATAATCACATATACTAGGGTTTAAATGTGTACACTTTCATGCAAAGTATTAATACACAGTTCACTATCCATCACACATGATACTGTGACACTCCACTTATATTACAAGGTGGTCAGAATGTGTGATCAATTGAGTTGTAAGCAGAAATCAGTCAAGCAGCGGACAGCAGTGCCCCAGTAGTTCAGTGTGATGAGAAATACATATATCTCTCTTGTTAAATTTTCCACACACAGACCATGGTTTGGATCCAGTGACTGGTAAGAAGATGTGTTCACAGTGACACACAAGTAATCCTGAGTATTTGTACAGACTGTCAGGTAGTGTTAACAGATATTTATTTCCACAGGGCTCACAGGTAAAGAAATGATTGTATTAGCTGTATGAAGGGTATACTAATAAACTGTGTACAAATGTTCCAGTGTCCAGTCCCATTCCTACAAATGACAGCAAGATAGCTATATACACTATGCACTCTTTCCAATACATGTCTGTCAAGTGTCACACTGTCAGGGCTGTTGCCAATAACCTTGCACACAGATATGAATTCAGTAGAAGTATGTCATTAGCACATTCCCACATTAGTGCAGGGTACATCTTGTTAGTCATATATGTAACCTTGACATGTACAAGTCCCCTCTACGCATGTACCTATAGTTATCACAGCTTGTCCTATAGCATTCCAGGTTGACAAATTAACAGGTATATACATGCTATAGTAGCTATATGCCTCAGGTAGATGTAAAATGAGGGCAGACCTGTAGAATATAGAGCAGCACTGTTGTGAAAAATATAATCCTATAAAGTTGGTAATGGACTGTTTTTCTCTCCCCCCACCCCTTATCTGCTTCACTAATTATTATTCATATACTACGGATATGTTGTTCTCAAAACCTAATGCTGGGACATTTGTCCTATTATTGTTTATATATTTAAAGGGTTCAGTACTAACATACCTTGTTGAAATTCCATTGTTGGTGGCCTGTTGCTGTAAATGTTACTGGCATGCTGCTATAATAATGTCTGTTATTCCATTTATGCATGTGTGCTCTTTGCCATGCAATTTCCCTAATTCTATTGCTCTAGGTTAATTGGAACACTCATGCATGCTGTTATAACTAATGTTGAAATGTTTTGCTCATGACTAACCAATACACCTTTAAAAACCTTAACACCATAGCACGTTTGGGTAGGCAGATCCCATTGGATCTGCCTGTGCTACCTCATCTGTCCATAGGTTCATAGATTCATAGGTAGGTACTAGGCTATTGGCCCTAGGGCCTATATAAGCCTAGCCAAAAAATGTACCCTGGCTTTCTCCACCCAAGAAAATAGGTCCCAGCATGTCTGGGAGCCAACCTTGAACTGCCACCTCCGCTGGTCCTGCACCACCCTTGGATGGAGCCACTTCAGGGGATGGGGCCCTTGTCTCTCGGGCATGGGTGTAGAGAGGACCCTATCACCTGACACCAGTTCCAAGGTATGGTGCGCAGGGTCATCCAGAGGGATTTGGATGTACACCTGCACCAGATCAAGGGCAGACTGGTGCATTTCAAGGGGCAGCTGGCTCCATTGTCCAGCCCCCAGCATAGCCACCTTCAGGGCCATGAATGGGCAGTGGTGACTGCCCATCGGTGGGGACCTCAGTCCCATTGTTTCCATCTGGGGGCATGTGGTCTTCCAATTCCCAACCACCCTCCCCATCCAATGTGTTTACCCTCTCATGTGTCATACACTGCCCCTGTCTGCTGTCTTGTCTGTCTGCAAAAGCAACCTCTCCTGCCCAACTTACCTCCCCAAATGTACCTACAAGCCTTCCCCAACATCCCACTCTCACCGTAAAAAAGGGGGCAGCTGTCCAAACAAAAATAATCCCATCCCATACATAGATCTCCATTTTGCCCCCACGTACACTTCCATGAATCAATCTTCCCATCAATTAATCAACAAATTTATGTCCCCCACACCCCTCCATTTGGGGTGTGAGGCTCCAAATTCCAAATTGTCCACATCATTCATAGCTGTTTCTGCCCTATGGTCCTTTCCTAACCAATCATGCACATCCCTGGTTGCCTTTCATAATGTATTTCCCTGTGCTTAACCCCATTTCACCACTTTCCTATCACCCCTTTTTTCTTTTTTTTTTTTTGGAATTAGCACAGGTTTAAGTGGGATTAAGCACTGCTAAGCAAACTTAAGGGAAGCTAGGCATCTCTTGGCACCACTTAGCATCACGCAAAAGCACTTAAAACTGCTTTAATCACTCTATCTTATTCAGCCACTGTTCTGGCAGGTCTCAAACCCAGTACCCTTTGCATTACAGTCAGAGCAACATACCACTATGCCAAATTAGCTGTGGGAAGAAGCAGTGCTTTTGTAAATATATCATGCATCACAGTCATTTAAAGTTAGGGGAAAAAAGGTATCACTGACAAGTCTTGAACAAAGGACCCTTTGCACTAGAGTCAGAGTAATGTATCACTACACCTACTCTGCTTTGCAAACTGCTGCTGCTTTTGTAAATATATCATGCACTACAGTCATTAAACATTAGGGAAAAAGGCCATAACTGCAAGGTCTTGAACCCAGGAAGCTCTACACTTGAGTCAGAGCAACACACCACCACACCAAATGAACTGAAGGGATTAGCAATGCTTTTGTAAATATATCATGAATCACAGTCATTTAACATTAAGGGGGGAAAGTCATCAATACTAAGTCTTGAACCCAGTTCTCTATGCACTAGAGTCAGAGCAACATAACACCACACCAAATCTGTTTTGAGAATTACTAATGCATTTCTAAATTTATCATGCATTACAGTCATTTAACATTAGGGGGATAAAAGTCATCACTGGCATCTCTTGAACCCAGGATCCTGTGCAGTAGAATCAGAGCAACACACCATTATGCCAAATAAGCTGTGGGAATTAGTAATGCTTTTGTGAACATATCATACATTACAATCATGTAACATTAAACACTGCTAAGTTCTGAACACAAGCTCTTCTAAACCAGAGTCACAGCAACACTACACTACACCAAATCAGCTTGGGTGGATTATTGATGCATTTATAAATATATCATGTACTACGGGTATGTAACATTAGTAAAAGAAATACATCAGTGACAAATGCTGAACCTAAAACCATCTGAACTACAATCAGAGCAACATATCAGTAAGCTAACTGACCTGTGGAGTGCAACAACTGTTTTTACAAACATATCCTGACTGCCAGTTACACACTACTCCTATATATATACTGGCCCAAATCACAGTGTACTTGGGCCTCTTATGCAGACACAGAACCAGTACACAGACAAATAAATGCAGCTAGATTTACGGGAGGCCTACAATATCTGATAGAGCTGACAACTGCACAGACTGTTGCTGAATATCCACAGCTGTGCCCCCTATTCATGGCAGGATCCTCATAAAACCTACTCTATGTCCACACATACTGGCAAGGCAGTGCAGATTGGGATTACAAAAGCATGACAGGCAGCTCAGTGTCACACATCACACCCATCAGAACACATATGTCCATGCTAATCCTGTGTCACACACTGTATGTATGTACATATGTCTTACAAATACACCTGCCATATGAATGACATGGTAGCTCCATCTGTTACAGTTCTAGCATCTTGTCTCATCTAGAAACCCACAGTCCTGGCCCACAGCCCAGTGTGAGGCACAACAACTAAATGCATGTCAATACAACATAGGAATAAATGAGCCCTGCAATGTCCAGCAAAACTGGTTGCTCTACTGCAATCACTGCCACCCACAGTAGCAAGTTAAAGCCCTGCAGGGTGGGACATATTTCACAATTATGAATATGTATACTAAATGTTGTCTATCACTCTCTGGATGGCACTATTACATAACATATGCATCACAAGCACATGCCTCACCTGGACTGTTGTGGGTACCCTCAACCAGGCCATGCTATGACACAACAGCTGACACCACGCCCTCACTGACAGTAGCAGCTTTCTTTCCCCCAATGTTTTTACCATACGTAGTCTGACTCCTGGCCAGAATGCAGCAGCTGTGGCCTGCTATACATGCAGCAGTATGTCCAACTACCTGCTACAGACTGAACATTGCTCCCAAACTCCTAAAGCATGGCATCCACACAACAGCCAAACATAAAGGGTTGGGGGTGGATATTAAGGTTTTAAGGGACATGTTTCAGCCTGCCCCTACAAACATACACAGCTGATAGACCAGCATCTATTGTAGCAGCATGCACAGTCACATAGAAAAGGATATATGACACTCACATCTGCCTATCTCCTTACTCACCGCAACACACATTTACACAGTACACTGCTACAGAATTTGAAAGTCTGTTAACAATGACCAGACATACATACCTCTCAAATGTACAGATTTCCACAGAATCTCCAGGTTGTTGTTTCATAGTTTTGGCCTGTTCCACATAACATTTGGGGTTTTCTGCCAAATCACCAGGATGATATGAGGAATGATGTCACTAAATGATCATATACATTTGAGTTTCAGACTTCAAATCCCTCAGAAAATATATGTCAAAACAAACCCTGTTACTCTAGCAAATTTCTAAGTTTATAAGAGCAATATTTAAAATCTGTCCTTAGTTATGGCCCTTTGTCCCCCCATTTTGTCATGCTTTGTCCAGATTTCTTGTGCTAAGAGGTTGAGAGGTATGCAGACATAGCATGTAAAACTGTGGACATAACACATCAATCCAAACAGTGGACAGTATTTCCACCTACCATCTGTGATGCTGTAGCTCCCACACCTCGATAATATCCTCCTCAATGGCCAGGAAAAGGGGCAAGGTCCACATGAAGCCCTTAATTATAGCACTGTGTTGCCATCCCTTTAGCTAATGGAAAGGCAACACAGCTGTTCTGGATGCAATTATCAAGTGGGAGACACAGATTGGTGCACAGGCCATCACCTGTTCATCAGCATTACCTACGCAAGGCAAGCTGCTGCCTATGCTAAACAGGTCTGACAATGTCTTCATGAAGACAGACTGCAATTCATTAAAAGACTACTTGTGGATTTCATCTGACAAAGGAGTACTGCACTATACTAGGTATGTCATACAATTAAGCATGTAATGGAATGCAGATGGGGGGATGCAGTCATGGGAAATAGGATTTAAGACAGTAGTCTCAACAACACTCCCTGGACTGACATGTTGCTGTTAGTCTGCTCTCCAGCACCTACGGCCATCCCTGATGGCTCTATCTGCAGTGACACAGATCACAGCTCTGGCCCATGAGTCACCCCAGCAAGAGTCGGCTCACACATGACTACTACTGGATAGTCTGTTGTACAATACTGGCTGTGACGCTGCCAGCCCAGCTAACTGGGATGTTGTAAATAATCATGTCATCTGTGAATATCAGTATGATACATACTCTTGTCTTACAAATGTAAGAGAACTATATATGTCATGTGGATAATAAACAACTGGTGCAGAAGTGTGTGTTGAATTGTATGTTATGTACTGAGCTTATACCTCTCAACTGTTCAGAGTTATGCAGATTGGCCACATGTTTGCCTCATATATTCAGTCATGTACTCATACATTTGTGTTTTGTCTGGCAAATACCTGGCAAGTCATTAAAGACTGAGGTCATAAAATAGCGCACATTTGAATGTCAGATGTTATATCCTTCAAAAAATTAATGCAAATGCAAAACCTGGTATTCCATCAACTAAGTTTGTAACATAAATATTTATAAAGTGTTACTATTTTCTGGCCTTTGCCCCCCCCCCCCCTTTATTTGTCCCTTTGTCCAGATATCTTGCTGTAAGAGGTTGAGAGGTAAAACTGAGCTTCAGGAGTGTAACCACAGTGTACTGTACTGGTAAAGAACAGAAATGTATATAAAGTATTACTTGTGCAAATGTATGCATTAATAGAAGAAGCTGAAAGCCTCGAACATACAGACATAAGTTGCAAAACTTAAGTAAGTAAACTGAACTTATTTTACAGATATGTTAATCCCAGTATCAGTGCATCAAGCAGACATAAATGTCTACAGCTAATGGTTTTTGTATTATCTTGAAACATAAATAATTACTAGGGTGAAAATATAAAAGTGTTTAACTGTGTTATGACTTCCAGTTCTACACAAACATCAGACAGATATGTACGTCTGATGCAGAGATGTTAAAATGTATGTTAGTTGCTGTTAGCCTGGTAAGTGAAGGCAGGTGACACACACTGATGTAATTTGAGCTAACCCAGCATTAATGTTGAGTATTACTTTCAGACCTGTCTCAGGGAAAGACCTGTGAACGTTGTATGTGTCTGTGTATCTGACAACATCCACTCATCTGCATTTGCTTGCTAATAGTAAGGAACTAGGGAAATGTAACACTGTTTACATATAGATGGGAATATAGTATATCTGTCTGATGTTTGTGTGGTCGACAATTCTCTGAGTATCAGGCATCTCTACATTTAATGTTGATTTGAAGCCCTTTATTTAAGGTTTGATCACTTCTATTTTGTATCTTATTCTAGTATTACATTTGTTTTGCTTTAAGTTTTCTGTTCTGTTGGAGTTTTAAGAGTCCCCTTCCCCCACTCTCCCATTCCTTGTTGTGTTCTTTTGAGTTGCCCATCCATACTATAAATCTCATTTTGGACACTCCGCTCAGTCCCATCCCATCATCTTATTGTACTGAGTAGAGAGAGATCATTTGGGAAGCCCCCCCTCGGTTTCCCAAACTTAAATTATCGTGTTTCATCCCTTCCCACTTAACATAAAAAAAATAATTCTACTGTACTTGTGTTGCTTCCTATTTTATTAGTTTATTTTGCTTTTGCTGCCTATTCTTAAAAGTACTCAATTGCACGTATTCTGCTGCATTTATTACTGCTTGTTCGTAGCCTGATTAAATTGTAACTGATATTCTAAGCCTTTTGGTTTAATCACTTGGGATTCAGATCAGTTATTTTACATTAAGAAGGTTTGTGGTCTGTATTCTTGTGGGAGAACAATGTAGATTATGTCCTTGCACCTACTTATTTGTTTTATTTCTTTCTGAAATTTGGTGCACCTTGTTTGATGTAGCATAGACTAGATTCAGACCTGCCAAATCTAGCTTTGCTTGTATAACTTGAGCGCTAATCCAGGACATCTTTTTGGAGAGGGTTCCCCTGCACCCTAGTGGCAGGAGTGTGCAGTTAGAACATGCCTGATTGAAGACCGCAGGAACAGGGCTCAGTTCTGAACTTTTTTATTGATTAACTGGTTAATTTGTTTAAATCAGTTTGCTCTTGTTTGCTACTGTTATATTTAAGTGTACATCTGTTCTCCTGTGTTAAATTTACCTAAACAGAGTTGAAGTATCTTTGGCATAGTCTGGTTACAGATTTTGCTGTATTCAGATCTGTTTGTGTGATTCCTGTGTTTCCTGGTATGCCATCTTGTGTTGGCTAGGGCCTGCCTATACTTAATGGGGAGTAAGTGAACTATTTGGAACTGATCTGGCACAGGGTGTTGAGCTAAGAGCTCAGGGACAAGGGCTGGTTGGTCATTTCCAGTGTCTATTTTACATTTGTTTTTGTGATATTTAAAACCAGCATCTGTGTGGGTTTCTGCTTGTTTGCCTGTTGTGCACCACTGTTGTGCTGTTTTAACCCTTTGCGAGGTATCTCAGTTGCATTTTTCCCTTACCAGCATTCCTGTGTGAGTGAGGCCCTCATCTGCAGCTACTGTATTGGTTTTATCCAGCCATACTCACACCTATAGGTACTCTCTTCAGATAGTAACCACTCTACTATCCCTGGCCTCTGTTCCACAGATTCTGATAACCATGGATGGACAATGTGAGACAGTGTAGCAACTGCCTTATGTACACAGAAAACCCTCTACTACTACCACCTAAGAACACAATATGTGAGAAACGCAATCACATTAAGAACCTAGGATCCTTGCTGTCTCAGTCAAAAGCCAGTACATGGTTGACAGACCATGATGCTTTGCCACAGAAGGCCTTTGTCTGTCTCCCCTGGACTTTAGGCTTCTGGCAAAGGCTGCTGCCCTCCCGCAGTGCCTTTTTTTAGGCAAAGTCATGACCACAATATTACGAACATGAATAATTCATATAAATTAAATTAAAGGTCATGCTGCTAAATGCTAGGAGTTTTAGCATGAAACTGCACTCATTCCAAGCATTCTTTGCCCTGCAGGATGCTAACATTTGTGCAGTCACTGGAACCTTGCTCAAAGCTATGGAGAGCACCCCAACTTTACCAGGTTACTCATCCTACCATACTTTCAGACACTAAATGGAGGGCTACAAAGCCAAAGGAGGTGGAGTTTCAATATTTATCAAAGACATACACACCTCCAGGCTGGTCAAATGATATGACACACAGGAGACACTGTAAGTGCCGTTAATTGTTGACAAAACACATATTCAAATCATAACTAGCTACAGACCCCCAACCATGACTCAGGACACCCACTCCACCTAACTGGACTTACTTTAGTCCATCAAGATTCAACCCTCTTCCCTAATCCTGGGTGACCTTAACAACCCAACCATAGAGTATAAGACCTATTCTAGCCCAAACATGAACAACCAGAAATTCCATGACTTCATCATTAGCAATGCATTGGATCAGCTGGTTGACACCCCTACAAGAGGTGAAAATATCCTGTACCTGGTCCTAACCAACATGAGTAGCCACTGTAGCACTCCTACAGTGTCATCCTCCTTAGTAAGATCCAACCATAAAGCAATCACATTTGAAGTCACCATCTCCCCTGCCCCCCCCCCCCCTTGTCAGGGTCACATGAAAAAAACATGTGTGAAGATGACTACAATCTCCTCAGACCAGGTATAAGGAGCTACACAGCCACCATCCCTTCAGTTGGAACTAGCAATAATGTCCAAACCTACACCAAGAAAATATATGAGCACCTACATAGCTGTATGGACTCAGCACTACCTGACAGGACCAAATCATCTTCCTCAAGGAAGAGTAAACCTGTCTGGTGAACAGCAGTAATAAACAAAGTCTATAATAGAAGGAGGAAATTGCTGTCCAGGGCCAAGAAAGAGCAGGTGCCAAGTCTGAAGCAATCTCTCCTTTGTCTGAACAAGCAAATACAGTCACCAGTAAAATCCTCTAAGGCTAACTTCAAGTCCAAATTGGCCACATCCACCAAGGACAATCACAAGGCCTTCTTCACATATGTCTGCAATCTCAAAGGTTACTACCAGATCTGCTCTAAATTGGTGGTCAATAACACCACATACACAAATGCCATATATATAGCCAATCTGCAGGCAGACAGGTTCAGTGAAAACCTCAGCCCTCTGTCCCCCCATCAGTACACCAGGACATCCTCAGCACCTGCTTCCCTCCCCTCATCACCATGGAGCAGGTCCTTAATGCCCTCTTAAAGGCAAAAAATAAAGTCTCCATGGGACCTGATAACATCCCCGCCTGTATCCTACATGAACTCAAGCATGAGATCTCAGCTCCATTAAATACCCTACTCAACCACAGCCTGAGCACTAGCTTCATCCCAGCTTCAAGGAGAACAGCCACTGTCATTCCTCTACACAAAGGTGGAGCATCCACTGACCCAGGCAATTATAGGTCCATCAGCCTAACTATCCTGATCAGCAAGGCCATGGAATCCGTTATCATGGACCTTATAAACAAGGGCATTGGCAACCTCCAAACACTGCACCCCACACAGTTTTGTTTTGTCAAAGGGATATCATGCCTATTAAACATGGTTGATTTCTTCAAAACAGTCACCAAAGCCATGAACGAGAGGAAAATGGTGCACAGTGCCTACATTGACCTAGCCAAAGCTTTTGGCACTATTCTACACTCGGGCATACTACATAAACCCTCCCAGCTAGGTATCAGCCCATATGTTACCAGATGGGCAGCTAAATGGATCACTGATAAAACCCACTCAGTCAAAGTAGGGGAAGCCACCTCTAGTAGTAGACCTGTAATGAGCGGTGTACTCCAAGGATCAGTCTGGGGGGCCTCTACTGTTTGGCATATACTTGTCTGAGGTTCAAGGCACAACCAGTGGTCTGTGACTGACCAGGTTTGCAGATGACTGCAAGCTGGGTGCTGTCTTAAATTCTTCTAGTGATGTCAACATCCTCCAAGTGGGCCTTACCCAAACTTATGACTGGTGCCAGAAGCATGGTTTCAAAATGAATGCCAAGGAATGCATCATTATCCCGTTTGGGAAATTGTCATCCCCACTACTTATGACATTAATAACAATGTAATGCAAAAACATGCACCAAAACCCAGCGGTAGTGGGAAATTAGGGCTAAAAGTTTTGCTGTACTCAAAAGTTGTAGTGAGCAATAACCAGCTCAAAGCAGTAATCCAAAACACACGATTTATTAGGAATGAACCAGACGTACACACAGTAGGCTTCACGTTTCGTCAAAAACTTCATCAGAATAATGAACAGTCATCTGTCACACTTGCGTAGACCGAGAACCACAGGTCAATATATATCAGCTCTCCATTAATAACAATGTACTAAGCATGCAATCAGTAGTGAGGAACATGGCCACCCAGGTTGATACCAACCTGAATTTTGACCACCACATTGCCTCTTTTCTACAGAATGCTGTCTACATGACCCGCCTCATAAATCAGGGTATGTCATCGAGGAACAAGGAGGTCATAATATTCCTGGACTCCTCCCTTATCAGACCCATTATTGAGTACAGTGCTGCCTTCAGCATGTACCTTGCCATGCACATGCAGCAGTTGGAGAGACCACAGAGGTTCCTGACCAGGAAAATTCAGGGTCTCAAACACCTATCCTATAAAGATAGGCTAAAAGCCCTGTCCCTCTACTCAATCTCATACAGACTGATCAGATGTGACCTGTGTCTGGCATACAATGCCATGTCAGACCCAGCCTTGATGGAGTTGCTGCATATCCATAAGACAAACAACACTCATGCAACCCCCACACAAGGCCTTAACCTGGTCTGTGACATGAACAGAACTTGATTGCAGGATAGATTTGTGTCCCAAAGACTCAGCCGTCTGTGGAATAGAGTCCCTCTCCATGTTATTCAGAGTACCTCTCTAGCCCTCTTTAAGGGGAACCTGGATGACTGGATGGGAAACAAAACATACACCCCTGGGATCCCACCTGTGTCCCTGCTGCACAGGGGAAACAGGTACTGACTTTGAAGGAACATGGGTAAAATCTTGGCTAGGCCTATAAGGGCCTCTAGGCCAATTCCTAGTATCATCCTATGAACCTAGTACTGTAGATGTTTGCTGTAATTATTTCAGACAGTTCTGCAATGTTGTCTAAAATTACTCCCTGTGAGTCTGAACTCTGTAGTTACTGTATTGACTGAGTATTGTCTTCTTCCTTTATTAGTTATTATTAAATATAGGTAAACCTTGTAATTGTGTCTGGTCTGTATAGAACTAAGTAAGCTGTTAGAGTACTTGTATATGTATTCAGTGACACTATATAGCCCAGTCCAATAGACTCAGTCTTGGTCACACTTACCATTTGGCTAATAGGCACATCACACAGTAGGATTCATCACCCTTTGGTAAGGGCCTTACAGTAGCTGATTAAGAGCTAGATTGTGGCTGTCAGAACTACCTTTAATTGTGAGCAAAAGGGACCATAGCTGGTAAACCTTTGTCAACCTTTCCCAGGTGTGTGTGTGTGTGTGTGTGTGTGTGTGTGTGTGTGTGTGTGTGTGTGTGTGTGTGTGTGTGCGTGCGTGCGTGTGCGTGCGTGTGTGTGTGTGTGTGTGTGTGTGTGTGTGTGTGTGTGTGATTCATAAATCAAATCTCAAAGTGTGTGTGTCAGCTACTTGGGTGGGCAGGGACACAAAGCACTGGTTGGACAGAGAGGGTGATGGATGAATTGGCTTGGGCACTCTGCTGAAAATTTAACCACAGGTTCATAGGTTCATAGGTAGGTACTAGGCTATCTGCCCGAGGGCATTTATAAGCCTAGCCAGAGTGTGTCAGCTTTAGCTGTCCCATTGATTAATTAACTGAGCCTCTGTCAAGAAGAGCCAATGAAGTGATCCCAGGGGTGTACTTTCTGTTACCCATCCACTTGTCAAGGCTTCTCTTGAAGAGTGTTAGTGAGGGGCTCTGCCTAATGTAGTTAGGACTTTTGTTCCAAAGCATGGGGAGTCTCAGTGACAGGAATCTATCCCTCCAGCATGTTCTATTTATTGTTGTGGCGAGGTTTAACTCACTAGAGCGTGTGGCTCGCAGTGACTAGGATTTCTTTAGGTGGCGCATGTCCATCAATTCTGAGTTGGACATGGCTTTGTAAGTCAGGCAGAGATCACCTCTGAATAAGCGATATGCCACTGAATACAGCTGGAGGTTTTCCTGCTAGGCTGCATAGGACATATGCTTGAGGCCAGTAATCCTATTGGTGAGGTACTTTTGTGGTCTTTCAAGCTTTTGGAAGTGTTTTGTGAGGTACATCCCAAATGGGGCATTGTACTCTATGATGGGTCTGATGAGTGATGAGGAGAGGGGCACTATAACCTCTTTATTTCTAGATGTGAACCCCATATAGCTGTGCCAGTGGGGAGTCATATTGGGGATCTGGAGAGAGAAGGAGAAACCAGCCCCCTAGACTGACTATGATCTCTGTATGCTCTGAAGGGTAATTGTACTTTATTGTGTGTGTACTTGTCACCCTCCAAGTGTGTATGTCCCTCACTGGTGGTAGTGGTGAAGATTGAGTCTCCTTGATTACTGGGCTAGTGCAGTAGTGTGACACTGACAGTATGTACTGGTGGATACAGATGGCATATCACATCATGTACCATCAGTCTGCCAATATCATACAGGATTATTTCCCAGATTATCCAGGTCTCCCTGACCATTCCTGACATATTCTGGCTAGGTCAGTGTGTATTTCACACCTGTGTCTGATTGCCTGACACCTATGGCTAGCATACCTGGTGATCCCCTACAGAAGGTTATAGGTACTAGTAGTGGGGGGTGCTGGCTCTGGCTCAGCAGCAGTGCTTACGTACTGAGCATCCAATGTAAGGGAATGGGTGCAGTACCAGATATTTTTGTACCATTACTGTGTCCCCAGGGGTCTGACATGTCACAGACATATTCCCCAAACTCTGTGGACAACCATCAAGTATTGTCCAACTGGTGTGCTGGAATACACATTTGTCTGGTGGGGGGATCTACATCTATCAGGCACATGTACCCATTCTGCAAACATCTGAGTACTGCAGATGTCAGACACTATGAGGAGGTCACCCTACACCACATATGCACCACTCTCTCTTATTGTGTACTCCAGATGTTCCTGGAATGTCCACATGCACGGGTAGTAGCACTCACCTATTTGTTGGATGTAGGCTGGATGACATGGTACTATAACGTTGCTCATAGGCCATAGCCAGCAGTCGATGGCAGTGTTGTGTGTGGACACATAACAACACAGTCTGTCACAGCGGTCAGGCCATTTCTGGTAGTCCTGGTACCATCCCAGGTTATTAGGCTATGGCTCCTGAGCAGCCATATGGCTAGACCACATATCAGCCCATGTGTATGCCAGGCAGCAGCTCATATCCCCATCAAACAGGGACTCAGGTTGAATTCCAAGGGTGTATGTGCTGTTAACCATCCATATGACCAGGTTATGCCTGCAAAGATTTAGGTAGCTACCCTGCCTGATGTGGACAGGGTGCCCATTCCACCACAGGGTGATTGTGTGTGACACACATGTGAGCTGCCAACAAGGCCAATCCAGGTCACCAGGTTGAGAGAGAGAGAGAGAGTGTGTGTGGTGTGTGTGTGTGTGTGTGTGTGTGTGTGTGTGTGTGTGTGTGTGTGTGTGTGTATCAGCAAACATTATAGTGCAGGTAGTAATTTACATATAGATTAAAAACAAAGAATAGTGCTCACTACACTCTGTTCGCCTGATAATAAACAAAACTGGTAAAGTACAACAAAAAACCAGGCTTAAATAGTGGGAAGTATACTTGCTGTGTTCAGTTCAAGTCAGTCACAGAAGGTAACCAAATGTTCCACAAAGAGAAACGAAGTTGTAAACTATAAACTGCTTTACTTTGCGAACTCTTAATCCAATAAACAAGAGTCAAAATCACCATAGAGTGTTCATTCGAACCTACTCATCCACTGGGCAATAGCTTGTAGAAAAAACACGCAGCCAGCATGTAAAAATAAATCCAAGCGTCCAGTAGAAACCACGTTTATTAGAATAATTAAAACACAGGGCTAGCGCTTTCAACGAATCTTCATCAGGCCACTAACAAACAAACATACTAGCATCCCTTTTATAGCAAAATGCTAAAGTCAACTACTGATGTCACATCCTGTTTGGACATACTGAAGTCAACTCTGATGTCACATCCTGTTATGCATAAAATATTTAAAGTGACATCACTTTTGTAGTAAAACGCTACAAACAACTCTGATGCCACATCCTACTACATATAAAATATTATAAAATATTTTTAAAAAATATTTGCTTTCAATACTATTTACATCTTGTGTAAAATGTATCGGTATTCTGATAACACTTTATTTGCTGCAGATTATCTATGAGATGGTTACATAGATATTCAAAATATTTTAAAACATTTTGAATGTTAAATGCAGCAGCAGTTAAAGCAGGGTAAAATGTTATTTCAGAATATGTCTACAAAATGTCTGCATACATATTTTAAATATTTTAAATAATTTAAAACTTTTTAAAAATATTTTACAATAAATATATCACAATTCCCCAAGTATAGGAGCATGCCCAGTAAGACCTTCAATAGTAAGAGCTGGACTCCATTCCAGAGGTAGCTGTAGTCTGGTCCATGATTTTGTGTGCTAAAGCTGAATGGCTGATGAAGCTGTGTAAACAGTCCAGCACCTCAGTGATATATAGTGTGAGGAATCTCCTAGCTGTATGCTATCCTTATTAACAGAGTCATATCTGGTGTGGGTACAGAGTGCATTGGACTGAGCAGAGTTTTCCATAATACCTCTGGTATATTCTACATGGTACTGTGATTTCCTGGTATGTGAGTGTGGCAGATCAGTGTAGAGTTATATGAGGGAGCACTGACAGATATTTGTTTACTGACCCCGTACACTGCAGGGAACTATGTTACAGCAGAAATTGTTCTAGTGTGCACATTCTATGTTTGTCTGGGCAGTGGCTCCCCTCCCCCTTGTATGTGTCTCTTTGTCCCACTGTAGTGCAGTCATGGTCTTTGTCCACAGTTGCTACAGTTATGTATTTGTAGTTATGGTATGAGTGGGGTAGAAGTCATAACATTACACACAGGGTTACAGATCTCACACCTCTGGCTGTACCTGTTCAGCAGGTTGTGCATTATTGTCAAACATAGATCTGCTGTGGTCCTTAAGACGGTTTGTGTTGCACTGTCATTGTCAGGCTACAGGTTGGCCATAGCTGTCAGACTCTTACAAACAGACATCTGGATAGGCCCATATATAACAGTCAGACATAGGCCCAGACATGGGGGCAGGCTCTAAATATTGCTCTTCTAAACTTACACAGTTGGTGGAAAGGTTTTGTATTAGCATGCAATTACTTTTGTGGATGACATCTGCATTGCTACTGTCTGTCATTGCTGTTTTCACATCAACCTTTATAGGTTTTCCAATAGTTTTTTAGGCAAATGCAATTTTATGACAAGCATATAAGGCACACGTGTTGACATTCTGTGACATCCTCTCATTCCACGGGTATGGATGGTGCCCATTTACTTGTCAGTAGTGACACAGTGATGTGGCAGCATTTATATCCTGGCAGTCGACTTGTCACAACCCGCTGTTATAGTAGCACTGTGTAGGTTACTCAGACCTGTGTACTTCCAATATGTGTGGCCCCTCTCTCTCCATTGTCCAGCTTTCCTGCAGTAACAAATATTGAGTTCTGGCCAATGTGTAGAACTCCTACCGTTGGCGTAGCTGACATGCAAAACAGTTACCATAGCCAGTCTTGAACCATGGACCCTGACAACTACAGTATTACACTTAGACGACTAAACCACAATAACCACCAGTAAGTGGAGTTTACTTGCTGACACAATTAACCACAAAAATACATAGCACATTGACCCCTGCATATTGCAGAAATGGAACAAGTTATCAAGTTGATTGTGACAGCCCTGGCAATGTGTGGCCTGCTGCTATCACCTTACAGACATAGATGTTACTGAAGTGCTATGTGAACACAGGTGTGTTGAGGGAAGTGGGCATACCTCTCAAGTATACATATCTTCACAGACTGTGCAGATGTTTAGCTGATAATTTGGGCCCATGTGTCATAATATTGTGGTTGTGTGGCAAATAATGGTGAATACATTACAGACTGAAGTTAGAAAGTAATGACAGACGTGAGTTTCAGACTTCTTGACATTTAGAGAATCCATGCTACTGCAACAGCTGTCATTCTATCAACTTTATATGTTTGTAAGTGCAATATTTATGACTTGTCCCTGTTGTATGTGTCGCCCCCTGTCCCTCCATTGACCAGCTTTCCTGTAGTAACAAATATTGCTTTCTGGACAGTGTGTACAACTCCTACCATAGGTGTAGCTGACATGCAAAATAGCTGGTATGGCCAGAATGGAATGACAGACCCTGTCCACCACAGTACTGTATGTAGACCACTAAACCACAAAAGCCACCAATAAGTGGTGTCTACTTGCTGACACTATTAACCACAAACATACATAGCACATTGGCCCCTGCATATTGCAGAAATGGAACAAGTTGTCAAATTAATTGTGACAGCCCTGGCAATGTGTGGCCTGCTGCTATTACCTTACAGACATAGATGTTACTGCAGTTCTATGTTAACACAGGTGTGTTGAGGGGAGGGGGGGCATACCTCTCAAGTGTACACATCTTCACAGACTGTGCAGATCTTTAGCTCATAATTTGGGCCCATTTGTCGATCTACTGTGGTTGTGTGGCATATAATGGTGAATACATTACAGACTGAAGTTGGAAAGTAATGACAGACACGTGAGTTTCAGACTTCTTGACCTTCAGAGAATCCAGTGTTACTGCAACAGCTGTTATTCTATCAACTTTCTATGTTTGTAAGTGCAATATTTATGACTTGTCCCTGTTGTATGTGTGGCCGCTGTCCCTCCATTGTCCAGCTGTCCTGCAGTAACAAATATGGCCTTCTGGACAGTATGTACAACTCCTACCACAGGTGTGGCTGATGTAAAATAGCTGGCATGGCCTGTGTGGTACCACAGTCCCTGTCAATCACAGTACTGTACTTAGACCACTAAACCACAACAGCCAACAGTAAGTGTTGTCTACTTCCTTACAGTATTAACCATGCACAGACAAAGCACATTGACTCCTGCATATTGTGGGCATGGAACAAGTTAACAAGTTGATTGGGACAGCCGTGGGAATGTGTGGTCTGTTGATATTACACTACAAACATAAATGTTACTGCATTTCTATGGGAACACGGGTGTGTTGGGGGAGTGGGGCATACCTCTCAATTGTACAAATTACCACTGACTGTCCAGATGTTTGCTTCATATTTCAGGTCCATTTAGCACAGTATTGTGGTTGACTTGGAAAATACTGGCATATCATTATTATTATTATTACAGATCGGAGTTAGAAAGTAATGACTGACATTTGAGTTTCAGACTTCTTACCTTTCAGAGACGTAATGCAACAGCAAAGCTGTTGCAGTACCACTGTCTAAGTTTGTCAGAGCAATATTTCATAACTGTCCCTATTTTTTTGCCTTTGCCACACATTACTTTATGGCTTTATACAGATGACTTGCTGTGAGAGGCTAAGAGGTGTGTATGGGACTCCAGCATTGACATCCATGCATGTGACCTATGACCCTGCAGTGCCTTAGTCCCCCACATATACTGCAGTCAGTTTCGGCACCTTTGGGACTACTGCATATTCTGGGGCAGCCAGTTCTTATCAGATTTTTCCTGTTGTCCTACATAGCTGTCACTTGTCTGCTGCTATCCCAGTAGCCCACCCCATTCCCTTGCATACATGCAGCAATATCATGGATATGCTACACATTCTATTACTCTATTCATTTGTTGTTAATAAGAGTGACTAACCTTGTGACTGCAGCAGTTGGGAGGACAGTGCTTCAGGGCTGACTCTGTCAGATGCATGGAGTTCACAGCCTATACATGGTAAGGTACAGATTGTGTGATATGTGTGGCATTCCTTTAGATGTGCGTGCGAGTCACAGTGAGGTGTTAGTCCCTGTGCTCCTAGGGTGTAAGTGCATGTGCTATGCATTGCCTCTTTGCCAAGACCAAGGCATACTGGGCACACCTACATCTGCCTACAGGGACAGGCTGAGGGGGGTTAATCCTATGAGTCCCCCTGTGCCTGTGGTGGCCTTGGCAATGATAGGGAGCTGTGCCCCCTTCCCTGTGATGTTCCTGCCACAGCTGTTTCTGCAGGATCATATTGTGTAGCATGGCAGATACTATGAACATGTGTGCAGATGTGGCTGGAGAGTACTGCAGGGCTCCAACAGATATGTCAAGGCAGCAGAACCGTGACTTGAGCATCCCAAACACATACTCTATGATGTTCCTAGTTTGTGCATGTGCCTCATTATGGTGTTCTTCAGTGTGTGTGTGTGTGTGTGTGTGTGTGTGTGTGTGTGTGTGTGTGTGTGTGTGTGTGTGTGTGTGTGCATTTCTGATGGGTGTCATCATCCATGGTTCCAGTGCATAAACATCATCCTCCACCAGATGGCCATACAGGATGTCCCCCCCTGGCAAATGCCTGGTACAGCTGTGAGGCATGCCAGATGTGGGAGTCATGATAACTGTCAGGGCTGCCAGCACGCACATTGATGATAATGCCCTGGACATTGCACATGACCTGGCAGTTGATGGAGTGATAGCTCTTGTGGTTGACGTAGACCCTACCCTCCTCATCGGGTGGTGCTTTGATGTGCACATGAGTGCAGTCTATGGCACCCAAAACCTCTGGGTAGTACGCTACATGGTGGAAGAGATGCATATCGGTGGTCCTCACCTCAGGGGTGTTGGGGAAATAAATGTGCTCACTGGCGTGTGTTAGCATGACATTCATGAACTGCCAGACTACCCTAGATGCAGATGCCGGTGAGATCCCCATGATTTCCCCAGTAGGTCTTTGGAAAGTAACTATAGCTAATATTCTTAAGGCTACACTAACCTTTGTTTCCACTGGGATGGGTTCCCCTCTGTTGACTCTGGGTCTGAGGTGAGGCCGGCAGAGCTTGGTGAGTTGCTGTAGCATGTCCCTATCCACCCTGTAGAGCTCTACTATCTCTACTATCTCCAGCTCATGTAGCCCCTGAAAGGTTACCCTGAGTCTGCACACTCTTCTCCTCCTCAGTCTGGGCCGGTTGTCATCCTCATCCTCATCACTGCCCTCAGTCTGTAGCATCTAGAGATGTAGCAAAGCAGCAGCAGCTCGTATCATTTTTTTCACTGTATACTCCAATAGTGCAGTGTATGTGGGGAAATCAGATTGAAGAGTGTCTACATACTTTATACTGGTGTGCTGCAGATGCAGCCTGTGTGATTGGCTGACTATTATATATTCCACCTGCCAGCTACATTATTGAGGGGGTTTGAATGGCCCACTGTGAGTGGGAGAGGCCTTATTAGTCATTTATGATTGACTGCCTTTTGTCTGCTATTTCCTTTTATTTTTTTTTCCAATTTCCTCCAGTTTAAACCTGTGGAGCTAGTGTAAACTCTGCTGAGCAGAAAGGGCCCTCACCTGTACATGAGCACACTCAGCATTTCTCTCATCAGCTAAGCAGCCTCAGAGACACACACCCCTGCTTAGTTGTGCTTAGCTGAGCACAAACAGAAGCCACAGAGCTCCAATGTGCTTAAACAAAGCTGGATACATCCCCTTTTCATGTCAGCTGCCTCTTCTGCCTACACCACCATGTTGTAGCCCCTACACGGTTAGGTACCTGCAGACACGGTGGTCCATTTTGCCATTCAGTAAACTTAGCTCATTTGCGTACACGTAATTCTGTATACCCTAGTTACAGCACTACACGAGAGCCCATGTCCTTAGCAACCACTATAACCTGCCATTGTATAAGTCTGCATGCTGGCTAGTATAGTGGGGACATTCATTTTACCTTTACTACTCCCCTTTTACTAATTTTATTTTATTCTTTGTAAGACTGCATGTTTGGGTACCGCTGTGCTCCACTTAAACAAGGCATATGTGCCAAAAAGAAAACCTTTTGATTTCATACATTTTGCATCATGTTTAACATCAGTTAAACATGCCAATGGCCATAGTTTTGGCCACTGGCATACCTAATGCACCTAATACATGTTTTACTTTTAGTTGTCACAGTCCTGTTTTTTTTTTTTTTTTTTTTTACGGTCAAGTACACGGTTACTGTCCGCATACATTTGCTGCTGCACAGTCTGCTTCCTGGATCGGTAAATCATCTCATTTGCATGGTTTTCACTACCAAATGAGATGATTTACATTCTGTGATCACACCCCTGGCAGCATAGCACTGGGAGGCTCATGCATGCCCCCCAGCCTTGCCTCCTGCCCCCAGCCTTGCCTCCTGGATCACTCTGCCTGCGAAGTCCGTGTTCGGGCTGCGGCACTATGCTTACACTGAGATTAGCTCCATGTAAGCATTAATGAATTACCCCATGTGTGTGTGTGTGTGTGTGTGTGTGTGTGTGTGTGTGTGTGTGTGTGTGTGTGTGTGTGTGTGTGTGTGAGTGTGTGTGTGTGTGTGTGTGTGTGTGTGTGTGTGTGTGTGTGTGTGTGTGTGTGTGTGTGTGTGTGCGTGTGTGTGTGTGTGTGTGTGTGTGTGTGTATGAAGCATCAAGACTGTAAAACAAGACCAGATAGGATGACTGTTCCTCACACTAGTCAAATGCATCAACATCTGTTCACAGTTATGTTAAAATATTAACATTTTCCTATAAAATACAAAAAAATAAAGATACAAAAGTATAAAATCAACCTCAAAAAATAAAACTGTCATAAGACCTTTTACAAAACTACCTGCATATCGAAACAAATACTATTAAACATAACAGAGCACATGTACTACTGAATCTACTGATAAACACTCTACCAGAACTTCAACAACCAAAACAAACATGCAAAGGAGGCTCACTAAATCAGAACTGAACACTGGCAAAACAGAAAGCTGTAGTGAAAAAGTCAGTTCAAATGACAAGCCAAACTTTAACAAAAAAGTGGCTATGTAGCCATAGAGAGAAAAACAGAAAAAGAGGCTGTCAGTTACACCATTTATTAAATGCCGGATGACCAGATTACATGCACATTCAAAAGCATTTAAAGTTAAGTCTCTGCAATCCCTGTTAATAAAAACATAAGGTGGTCCGCAACCAGACTGCAAATATTTAAAAGCAATAATGGCAATACTTACTGGGGAAAAAACATTCTTTAACTAAGATATCACTAGGAATGAGAGGAATTGCTTTGTGCTGATAAGCACACTACTAAAACTTAAGAAGACAAAAAGAAAAGTACAGAGGAGAATTAGTAAATCAAGATTAAACACTATCAAGACAGATAGCTGCAAATGAAGAGCATGCATGATCTATCACACATGATTTATTGAATGCTTTCAGCGCAAGCTTCTCACAAACTTCTAAAAGTCACTCAGTAAATCATGTGTGATACACTTAGTGCATCTTTTTCAGCTGCTAAAGTCTGATTCAACAGTGTTCAGCTGGCAAGCCAAATTTTAACAGAAAGCAGTGGCTATATAATACCTGTAGATGAAAACAGAAAAAGAAGCTGCTGATTACAACACTTACTGAATGCCGAACGACTAGACTGTGCACACACAAAAGTTTTTATAGCTAAATGCCTCCAGCCCCTGTTAATAAAAAACAGTGCGACCCAAAGCAGACTCATAATATTTAAAAGCAATAATGGCAACAATTGAGGCAAAAAAATAAATAAATAAGTCTTCTTCTTAGAAGATTGTACAAATAAGAGGAATTGCTTTATACTCATTCACAAATGCAATTAGGTTCAGCAACTGATCACTGAAAAAGAAGTTCATGTTCCCAAGAACTTTTATGGACAAAAAAAAAAAAGGTAGGGCAAAAGGAAGGGAGGTGTGCATAACTATAAAAAAGGCATTCTATAAGCAAAAACATCTGAGAGGGTGCGCTTTTAAGCTACAGTGTTAGAAAACTGATGGGTGACTTGTCAGAGTTCTGCAAGACTGCGAGATCCAAGCTTTTCAAAATTTGGCTAGCTATACCACTAGCAGTACAACCAAAGTAATCCAAAACATAAAAATGAATGCACGCAACTATCTAAGCTTTTCATTTAAGTGGTTAGATGGGCAAATGGTGGGGTGTGCATCCAGAAAGCAGCAAACATTCAGATTTTCCCGTCATTGTCCTTTAAGGCTACACCTGTGATATGCCTAACATGTCCCATGAAGGACAATAAAAGATCCCTGTAACTAAGAAAGTTAATGATACACATATTTCTATCATAATAATAAAATAAATGAAAAAAAAATAGGAGCATAGCATAGAGCTCCCATGCACAGGCTTAATTAATGTTCCTGCCCTTGGTGTGCCAAATGCATACCCCAAGTCATGGGCCTACCTCCTTCCACTAAAGAACTGCTACTATCTGAGAATGGTTCCACCTCCTTTCTTGCCAACTCTGTCAAGCATCTGAGCTGCTAATCAAACTCAGGTTGCCTTGGCCACAGTCAGGGCTTTATACAAAGCTGGCAGCTGCTAAATTGATCTGCAGTGTAGCATTGAAAGCCTTCCCTTAACAGCAAAGTTTATTGGGGAAGGGCACCATAACTCTCAACCTCTTAGTGTAGGAAATCTGGACAAATCTAAGAATAACTGGGATTACAAAGTACCAAAATCGAGGAAATGGTTTAAATATTGCTTTTATCAGTTTAGAATGTTTTTAGAAAGGTTATGTATTAGAGTGCTTTTTTCTGTAGGGCATTAGAATGCTTTAAGAAAGGTTTTGTATTAAAGTGTTTTTTTTTCTGCAGTACATGTGAAACTCAAATGTCTGTCATTATTTAGTGACTGCAATCCTCTGTGATTTGTCATAGAACCATACATTTTTATGAGAGATAGACAAAAAAAATGCAAGGTAAAAATATGGACATTATAAGAAAAATCTAGAGAGTTGAGAGGTATGAACGGCAAATATAGTGAGTTCTAGCATGAGTTAAAATGAGTTATCAAGTGTCTAGGTAAAACAGTAGTGACAAAAGACTGAAAAGATTCAAGAAGTTTTTGCAAGGCAAACTCATTATACTATGGACTAATGCAGGGCAGATGAGTGCAATAGATTTTATAAGGAACATTGCAATATTAAAATAAATATACTGTCCATGACCAGTAAAATGTAAATTAGGTCCTATAAACATCCTTGACTTCATGAGTGTAAACAGGCTTCTCAATCTCTCAGAATTCAAAATCATAGCACATGGCTATCAAAAAATCATATCAGAGGGTCCAAAATCATAGCACTTAAAATGTGCATAAGTTTAAATTTGCACACCTAGGTGATGGAGGCATGAATATTTAAATCTGTCTTCTTGGGCCTAAATTTTAGCATTACTGCGTTATGTCAATATCTACACCACTTTGTATATACAGATATAGATGGACATACACATACATGGCAGTCAGTTATAAAGTCAGATGTATGATGGTGCACACCTCAGATGTCAGCTTGTGATCAGACAAATGAATAAGTGTAAATAATGTTCCAGAAATGTATTTCAGCTTGCTGCTGTCAGAACCATACAGTACAATGCATATGCATCATGTTCCTACCTTCTCAACCTCTTACTCTTAGCTCAAGGATATGGAAAAACAACAAAATAAGGGCCATATTTTAAATATTGTTCGTATGTACTTAGAAATTGCTAGAATAAAATGTTTGCATTAGTAAGCATTTTCTGACCTATCTACAAGCCTGAAACTTTTAAACCAACATGCTTGCAATTATTTAGTGGCTACAATCCACAAACATTTGCCACAAAACCTAACATTTTAGAAGGAACAACAGACTAAAAATATGAGGCAAAATCATGGGCATTCTGTGAAATCATGGACAGCTAAGAATTCTGACATATTTCAAAAACTTCCAATGGTTCTTTTCTGGCTCAGTGACAGTGCTAATATAGAGAAACACTATTAAGGTAATGATCTGTGTAATTATATCAGGGCTAAGAAAGAACCATTCATGACTAAACAAGGAAATTAAATCTCTATTTCTCCAGCAGTAGCAAACATGATCTGTCACCTACACCTTCCTGCATACATCCACTCTTTGTTTTTCAGTGTTAACTATTGCAAACAAAGCTACGCACCAACAGCTGTTCAAAATCCCCTTTGCATTCTATGTGTATGTCTAAAAGTCATGCCTCCAGTGTCTGCAATTAGATTTTATAAGGATGCTTATTCTTGCTCAAACATGGATAGCTCTGAAATAAATTCAGCAGATATGAACAAAGCAAAGCAATTTCTGAACCTGAATTTGTAAATGTATACTGCAGCAAACAAAACATTGCAGGAAACACTAACTTTTGGCCTTTCTTGTATATATACTACAAATATGCCCCCTTTTTTGAAATGGTTATCACGAAGTTTAAGTACTAGCAAAGTACTCCTTAGTTTCTTACCTGTACAGTAAATTAAGGGTGTTATGAGTACCTTCATAAATTTGCTGATATGGAAAATGTTTTTATCATAACGGACAACTCGAAAAATCATATCCCTTATAGATTATCTCCCCCTGAAGAAGGTGTGTGTGTGTGTGTGTGTGTGTGTGTGTGTGTGTGTGTGTGTGTGTGTGTGTGTGTGTGTGCGTGTGCGTGTGTGTGTGTGTGTGTGTGTGTGTGTGTATGTGTGTGTGTCTGTGTCTACACACATGCACTGGAAAGTACATACTAAATATATTTTGCAGGTAAAAATTATCTACTTGAGTCTGTTGTTTGAAGTATAGCATGTGGCAGCAACAGCAGCTTCAGAAATTGCAGTTGGCAGTAATTCAGTTCACTTAATTTCAGCATATGATTCAGCTTACATTCCCTTGCTTAATGCTTCCATTAGCTACAATCAATGCAGGTTTACACACAAAGAAACTGCTTTCAGTTGTACTACATTATTTGTTGTTTGATGATCTTTTACCCTGTTTTACCTTAGACAAACTCCATTATCATTGGCTCTACAACTGAGTTAATGGAATAGCAGAAATTAGAGCCATCTAAAGATAAATTGGAGGAGCACAGTAGACATGGAAAGAAAAGTTAAAATCAGAATGCTCCATCAAAAGTGGAGTGGTTCAAAGGTATACTTGTAAATGAAGTAATCTCAGATTTGAAGATAATTTCATTACCAGTGAATACAGAATATGAAAAAGGTGCCATCAAAGTACAGCCATGTCCAACATGAAAGATGCCATCATGGACATCAGAAGGGCACACCATGAAATGAATGTAATTGTGACTTCCTCCTTAGCCTCATAAAGCACATAGGCTTGTGAACAACTCAAATAGGCTATGTCACAAATGTGCCAGTACCAAGGAAAGGGCAGACTTGTGCATAGTATAGACCCACAGATGTGTTAATACATAGCAACAGCTACATACAACAGAACTATACTCAGTGAAAAGATCAAAGTATACCATCAACACATACATCCCTACAGGAATGTAGGATATTAACATTTTTACTCTGTTCATGGCTCCTATACATGCCACCAATACCACTTAGCGATCTCAGATGCCATGAGTCACTCCCCCAAGGACTGATATGATACCTTTTCCTTTTGTCTGAGAGGGGATTGAAGATTCCCAGGGCAGCATCATACTCATGGCTGCAGGGATTTTTTTAAGCCCTACCAAAGCCCATGCCTGACATGCCGTAATGTAAGGTCATTAAGCTGAAGAAGGTCTGTTGATAAGTAGTTCAGTATTTGTAAGTTTGGGATGGATACCCCTAATATCACGATTGGTAGTGACTGTTCTGTGCTTAAGACCATTTTCCCCCTCACTAGGGTACACGAGATGGTAAGATACCACTACATTTCCTGTCTTCCAGGCATACTCTTCAGGTGCTGGGCTCACTAGGCAAACTCAGATCATCAGCTTACAGTCAAGGCTCCATTCCTCTAAGCCATAGAGCAAGCTTGCATACAGCCATGATAACACGGGTGCAGCATGAATGTTGCCATGAGCACTGTGCCTTTTTCAGCACAAACTCCTATACTTTATGGTAGTTCATAGTTTCATAGGTGTTTACTAGGCTACTTGCCATAAGGGCCTTTTTAAGCTTAGCCATGCATTCAAATCTCTGACAAGTTCTGATACCCTTGATATGTATAAGCAAGAGCCTGGAAGATGAACCATTTACAGGTTACCTGTGTCCATTAGAGACATAGGTGCCAAACCAGGGATGAGTTTCCGGTTTCCCATCCAATTGTCCAAACTGTGCTTGAATTGGGTTAGGGAGGAACTCTGCTTCACATGGATGGGGAGCCTGTTCCATAGACAGGGTAGTGTCTGGGATACATAACTATTTCTCCAGCAGGTCCTATTTATATCACAGGCAAGGTTTATGTTATTAGAATGGGTAATTCTGGTTCTATTTGTTTGTGGATATGCAGGAGGCCCATCAGAGTAGGGTCTCTCAATGCCCTGTATGCCAGGCATAGATCTCCCCTCAAAAGCCTGTAGAAAACAGAATACAGGGTAGGGCCTTGAGGTGGTCTGCCAAGGACATTTTATTTATGTCATGTATTCTTTTAATGAGGAACCTCTGTGGACATTCCAGTTGTTGGATATGCCTGGTTAGGTACATACTAAAGGGGGCATTGTACTCAAAGGCAGGTCTCATGAATGCCAAATACAGTGGAACAATAACTTCCTTGGACTTAGATGCCATACCTTTGTTTATAAATTGCGCAACATAAAATGGCTTCCTCACCACTGTAGACATGTGATGCTAGATTACTATTTATGTGTGTCCCTAGGTCCCTGACTACTGGTTCAACTCTAAGGGGTGTGTTGTCACTATGATAGTTACCATGGATGGATGACTTCCCAAAGGATACTATTATGCATTTCTTGGCATTTAGTTTTAGTTCATTGCTCTGACACCAGTTGTTTGTCTGTGTCATCCCCTCCTGAAGAACATTTGTGTCAGTGTGAGATTCAATGACAGCTCCTAATTTGCAATCATCTGCAAATTTAGTTAGCCAGAGACCACTGACATTGGCCTTGAGTAAATGCCAAAAGAAGCTGTCCAAGGACTGATCCCTGAGGGACTCCACTTGTTACTGGGCTCTTTGTAAAGGTGGACTCCCCAGTACTGTTTTACCCTTGCATTATTCCCTATTATGCTGATGCCGTATGACTCTGTCCTTTTGTATGTATAATATTTAGAAGCATTTTTTGTGTCCTGGTTATACACAAGTGGGTCAGCTGCATTACTGTTGGGATGGAAGTCAGAGGTGATACATTTTCAGCATAGGTAGTTAGCAGATTTGCAGTGGCTGACATTGCTCATGTTGCATATGAAAGGACATCTATTGGCTGACATTGCATTTGAGAGGGCATCTTTTCCACAAGCACTATAATATTTAAATTTATTTCTACACCCCTGAATAGCAAAGACATGTTGCTGAAGTACTTCCAATATGAAATATAACACAGAATATTAGCAAAAAAGTTTGCATAACCAAACTAATGGTCAGCAGGTCTTTGGCTCACACCCTTGTGCTATGCACATCTGCAACTTTATTCAACAAGCCGCAATTACCTTGGGATTTCATTACTCCTAAGTAGCAGCAAACAAATGCAAAATAAAAAAATACTATTTCTCACCATTCTGAAGTTCATTTATTCATTATCTGCTTTTATAAAATGGATTATTTTACTTTTTTTTTCCTTTTCAGTTTCAGCAATGAAAACTGAAAAATATGAAAACAAAAAATCAACAGATAAAATATTGCATAGGCAAATGCAGACTTGATGCTCTGTGGACTACTAAAAGTTTTCCCAGTTTTCCTTATATTCATAAGTTCATAAGTTCATAGGTAGGTACTAGGCTATCTGCCCGAGGGAATTTATAAGCCTAGCCAGAGTAATTCTGCTTTCGCTGCCCCATTGATTAATTAACTGAGCCTCTGTCAAGCAGAGCCAATGAAGTGATCCCAGTGGTGTATTTTCTGTTACCCATCCACTCATCAAGGCTTCTCTTGAAGAGTGTTAGTGAGGGGCTCTGCCAAATGTAGTTAGGAATTTTGTTACAAAGCATGGGGAGTCTCTGTGACAGGAATCTATCCCTCCAGCATGTTCTAATTATTGTTATGGTGAGGTTTAGCTCACTAGAGCGCGTGGCTCACAGTGACTTGGATTTCATTAGGTGGAGCATGTCCATCAATTCTGAGTTGGACATGGCTTTGTAAGTCAGGCAGAGATCACCTGTGAGTAAGCGATATGCCACTGAGTACAGTTGGAATTTTTTTCTGCATAGGACATATGTTTGAGGCCAGTAATCCTCTTGGTAAGGTGCTTTTGTGGTCTTTCTAGCTGTTCGAAGTGTCATGTGAGGTACATCCCAAATGGGGCATTGTACTCTATGATGGGTCTGATGAGTGACGAGTGGAGGGGCACTATAACCTCTTTATTTCTAGATGAGAACCCCTTAGTAATTAGATGGGCCACATAGAAGGATTTCCTAACTACTTTGGCAATATGATTGTCAAAGGAGAGATTACTATCTACCTGAGTCCACAGATCTCTTATTACCTCTTCTGTATTAAGGGGGCTGCCGCCTATGTGGTAATTTGTGGGTGTTTTGTTTTTTCCCAAATGGGATGACTATGCATTTTTTGGCATTTAGTTTGAGGCCATGACTTTGACACCTGGTGTCTGTCTCAGTAAGGCCTTTTTGAAGGATGTCTGTGTCGGCCGGAGAGTCAATCATGGCTCCCAGTTTGCAGTCATCGGTGAACTTGGTTAGCCATAGTCCTCCTGTGTTTGCCTGCACTTCTGAGAAATATATGCCAAACAGTAGGGGTCCCAGAACCGAGCCTTGTGGGACATCACTTGTGACTGGTTTAGAGTCGGACCTGGAGCCCGCTATTCTTACCGTGTGAGTTCTGTCTGTAAGCCAGTTGGCAACCCATCTTGTGACGTAGGGGTTTATGTTCAGGCTGGTGAGTTTTTCTATAATACCCGAGTGAGGAATGGTGTTGAATGCCTTGGCGAGATCAAGGTAGGCTGTGTGAACCACCTTTCTCTCATCTATGGCCTTGGTGACTGTCTTGAAGAAGTCAACCAGGTTTAGTAGGCATGATCTGTCCTTAACAAAGCCGAACTGGGTCGGGTCAAGTGTTTGGAGGTTCCCAATGTCTGTACTACATGTTAATACCTGATTTAATAACCAACACTAATTTTTTTACAGGTTACTAAAAACTTCCCTCCTCCTTCCCAGCACACCCCCCCACACATACACACACACACACACATACACACAAAAAAATTATCTTTCTATCATTTCTAAACAAGAATAAACAAAATCCAAGGCATTTACAAACATTTGAAGAATTGTCACTTGCAGATCTATGCTTAAGCTTATAATTTTAAATGATACACATTTATTCTGCTCCTCAGTTTCTCACTTCTCAGCTAATTATTTATTCACCTATCACATTTGCCTAGTTCATTGTATTAAAAGTGTTTCGCCAAATACTTCTTGGTTATTGGTCTTCTTATTCAAAATCAGTTATATGACAAAGTTAGTTTTTTATGATGACTGAACACAAAATTCCTAAGTTCTGCACCAGATGAACTCAGAATCTATATCTGTAACACTAAGCCCCTCTCCAACCACAGAGAAGTTGTTGAGCTTCCCCTAAGGGCCTCTCTTTACAAAAAAAAAAAAAAAATCATATGCTGCATTGTACAGAAGCAAACTGAAATCTTCCTCCAAACATATACAAAACAAACACACACATAAAATGATTAAGAGTTTGCGAAGTACATCATTCTCTTATAGGTTCATAGGTAGGTACTAGGCTATCTGCCCAAGGACATTTATAAGCCTAGCCAGAATGTGTTGGCTTTCACCTCCCTTTTAGATTAATTTCCTGGGCCTCTGTCCAGCAGGGCCACTGATGTGATCCCTGGTGTATATTTGCGATTTCCCATTCACTCGTCAAGATTTCTCTTGAAGAGAGTCAGTGAGGGGCTTTGCCTAACATAGACTGGGATTCTATTCCAGAGTGAGGGAAGTCTCTGGGACAGGAATCTATCCCTCCAGCATGTCCTATCTATTGTTGTGCTGAGGTTTAAATCCCTAGAGCATGTGGCTCTAAGAGATTTGGTTTTTCTTAGGTGGAGCATGTCCATTAATTCAGGGTTTGACATGGCCTTGTACGTAAGGCAGAGGTCTCCTCTGAGGAGACGGTAAGCAACCAAGTAAAGATGGAGTTTTTTTAGCCGGGCTGCATAGAGCATTTGTTTGAGGTCCATGATCCTCTTGGTGAGGTACTTTTGTGGTCTTTCCAGCTGTTACAGGTGTCGAGTAAGGTACATCCCAAATGGGGCATTGTACTCTATTATGGGCCTGATGAGCAATGAGTAGAGGGGCACAATAACCTCTCTTGATCTAGATGTGAACCCTTTTGTGATTAGGTGGGCTGCATAGAAGGATTTTCTAACCACTTTGGCAATATGATTATCAAAGGAGAGGTTGCTATCTACTTGGGTCCCCAAGTCCCTAATTACATCTTCCGTACTTAGTGGATTACCTCCTATGTGATAGTTTGTGGGCACTTTATTTTTCCCAAAGGGAATGACTATGCACTTTTTGCCATTTAGCTTAAGGCCATGATTCTGACACCAGGTATTCGCCTCCATGAGACCCTTCTGAAGAATGTCTGCATCAGCCGGAGAGTCGATTTTGGCCCCTAGTTTGCAATCATCTGTGAACTAAGTCAGCCATAGTCCTCCCGTGCTTGCCTGCACCTCAGAGAAGTATATACCAAACAGGAAGGGTCCCAGGACTGAGCCCTGAGGGACTCCACTTGTAACCGGTTTAGAGTCGGACATAGCACCCGCAGGTCTGACCATGTGAGTTCTATCCATGAGCCAGTTTGCATCCCATCTTGTGACATAGGGGTTAATGTTCAAGCTGGTGAGCTTTTCTATAATTCCAGAGTGGGGAATGGTGTTGAAAGCCTTTGCGAGGTCCAGGTAGGCTGTGTGGACTACCTTCCCCTCATCTATGGCCTTGGTAACTGTTTCAAAGAAATCAACCAGGTTTAGGTGACATGATCTGCCTTTAACAAAGCCGAATTGGGTAGGGTCCAGTGTCTGGAGGTTCCCAATGTCTTTGTTAATGAGTTCCATGATGATGATGCGCTCCATGGCTTTGCAGACCAAGGTAGTCAGGCTTATAGCGCGATAGTTCCCGGGATCCGTTGTTGCACCAGTTTTGTGGAGTGGGATAACTGTTGCTGTACACCATTCTTTGGGTACATAGCCTGTGGTGAGGCTGAGCTTGAACAGTGAGTTTAGGTGAGGGGTTAGTTCATTTTGGAGCTCGTGTAGGATGCAGCCTGGGATGCCATCTGGTCCCATTGATGCTGTGTTCTTGGCTTTGGAAAGGGCTGTTTTCACCTGAGTGTCTGTGATGTCTGGGGCTCTACAATCTTCTGGAATAGACATGGGCCCTTTAGGGGGTGGGGGGGTAAAGTTTGCACTGAACCTATCAGCCAGGATGTTGGCAATGTCTGCGGGTTCAGTGTATTTTTTGTCTTTTCGCACTAGCTCAGAGCAGATCTGAGAGCTGCCACTTAGATTCTTGACATAGCTAAAGAAGGCTTTGTGATTATCTTTAGCGTCTTTGGCAATTTTTCTTTCGAAGTTGGCCTTGGATGATTTTATGAGGGATTGTAGTTTCTTGCTGATACTGATTAGAGATGCCTTCCCTTTTTGGGATTTTGCTCTATCCTGTAGTAGTTTCCTCCTTCTGTTGTAGAGCTTATTTATGGCCGGGATCCACCGGACTGGTTTTCTCATTTTGGAGGAGTGAGTCTTTGTTTTACTTGGGATGGCTCAATCCATGCATTCCTGTAGGTGCACATAGAAAGCATCTGTGAAGGATTCTGCAGTTTGGGCAGCATTCTCCTTTAGCAGTGGGGCTTTGAAACTTTCTACCTCGATCTTGAGAAGTGTGAAGTTTGCTTTTGAAAAATTTTTTACAGTTGTTTCCTTGACTGGGGTTGGGGTCGGGATGTGGATGTCTAGTGTGATTAGTTTATGATTTGATCTTACCAGCGAAGGGTTTACCTCTGGTGTGGAACATTGGTCACCCATATTGGTGATGATCAAGTCCAATATGTTGTCACCTCTCATGGGAGTGGTAATCAGTTGTTCCAGGGTGTTTGAGTTTATAAACTCTAGAAAGCGTTGGGCAAAGTGGTTTGTACTTGAGTAGTTTTCCCAGTCTAAGTTTGGGTAGTTGAAATCACCCAATATCATGTTGTTGGGTAGGATCTTTATATTTTCCAGTGTTCTCAGGAATGCTGAGTGGGGGTCTTGAGACAGGGTGGGTGACCTGTAGCAGGCTACAAACTGAAAGGCGGTTTTGCCCACTGTTAGTTGCACATGGATGGTCTCCGAGGCCTTGTGCTGTGCTACAAGCCTGGTGGTGTGGGAATCCTTGATGAAAATGGATACACCACCGCCTTTTTTATTTCGGTCCGGGTTCTGGGGCCGAAAGGTATGGTATGAGTTATAGCCTGGTAGTGCTTCATATTTACAATCAAATAAACTTACTGGAGTATTTCCATCTACATTTTACCCAATACCATATTACATTAATCCTGAAAAATCAATGCTTTAAGTATGCAACTCTTTCAAACTTGGGTTTCCCTGAGATAGACCCCAGCTTCCTTAATGAGGCTGAAAAATATAAACAATGCAACACAATTTTTTTAGTCTGGAATAAGGGTTTCTTACCTACAACTAATTAACATAGCATCTGGTAGCTAGTATTGAGGATTAAGGCACTGAACTGTTAATAAGCTGTTCTCTAAAACCAAAGGTAGAGGGTTTGAGTCCTTCCTTCACTCTCTGTTTGCTTATGATGTGATCTAGAGGAAGTCACTTAATCAGCCAGTACTCCCATACTTATATCCAGTGGGCTTATCTTCCCAGCAAATATATAAAATAAGTTAGCATTCAAATGTAGCATTGAGATGAGCTCCTTGCATTAAACACAGTTATACATAATTGCCAGTGATGTGTAACAGCTGCCAGCTACATGAACTGAAAACTGCTATCAGTTGACACGCATCACTACAGTGACTGCAGTTTAAAATGTAGTAGCAGTTTCAGAGTTTTCTAGGTAATTCTTATAAGCAATTATTTAGTTAAATTTTACAAGAATTACCCTGTGCCTCACTCTTTTCATGACACAGATGCATCAATAAATCATGCTGTTTGGCATTATATTATAGCTACGTACTGATAACATTATTTAATAGTTTGATTTAGAAGTTAGAATAATAAAGCTGTTAAATTATTTATCAGTTTATCTCTATTATATGATATCAAACTGCAGGCTTGTTAAAGGCCCCTTGACTTGAATGGAGCATGGCCCCAGGTGAGCCTCATTATATGTCATTAAACATTAGCTTGCCATTTTTTGCAGGGAGCGTGCCATAAAATGGTGATGATCTTTAGGAAGTGCTTTAAAATCTGGTATAGAAATTCTGAAACTGCCATTCAGTTTTAAATTGCAGAAAATATAGCTGTGTGTGTCTGATGACGGCATTATCTGCACTGTGGTCAGCAGCTGCCTTTATCAAAGCATTTAATTTCGAAGAAAATATGCTAATTCAGAAAGATCACGTATTTACTATTTAAGTTTGATGACTGAGCAAGCTTTCTGGGCAAGTAGTTAGTCTCGCTCTCTCACATGACAAAAGTTTAGGTATGAGAGTAAATTCACCTTAATCATATATCTTAGGGGGAAAGTTCACTGCAATTCATAACATTTGGTCTGCTGACCATTGAAGCAGTGGCTATTTCTGCCATTTTTCCATAGTTGTCAAATCACCCTCTGCAGGATAGTTCAGTCCTCACACCGGCATTTGCACTGAGGTTTCATGTGGGTAAGGCTGCCTCAAAATTAGCACTAGTTTGCACAAAGATCAATCCTCCTGTGCAAGAAACATTGTAGGAAATTTCCTTACTGTATACAAATTGTTCTCTTAAGTAGTACAGCAAATGAACTTTGTACAAAGAGTAACGTAAGTATTTATTTCAACAAACAAAATACATACAGGAATGAATTGCAGGGCAATGACTGTTAGATATCCATACTGATACAGTGAACACTTCAAGAAGGGTCACTGTAGTAGTAAGTTGTAACATCTGGTGTGGAATTCAAAGTAGTATAAAATTACAAGAAGATCGAATTACAGAATCCCCAGCAGCACAGCTATGCTAAATCCTGCCCTACCTCAAAACCTGTATCCAGTTTATGACATTTTGTTAATGCGTAGGCAGTAAACCATGCTACTGTCTGCAAAATGTTCTCCTGAGTAGAAGCATTTAAAGAGTAGAAGTTGTGGTCCTGCTAGAATGCTGAAGTGAAAGAACAGCTTTTTCCCCTTTCATAAACTACACAGTTTGTCAGATTTCCTAACAAGAATGTTTCTTTCTGTTCTATTATCTCATATGAATGTAGAAATGCAGATAATGTACTTGATGCTCACCTCTATGCTGGTACTGGGGTTATTGTTTTACTTACTTATCTATTTACTTAGTTACTTGCATACTTTTTTTTGCATACATTTGTTGACAGGGACTGTCCATATGGAAAGACTTATTTTCAGTGAAGTCCAGGGGATAAAGGTTCCACTGTAAAATAAATAGCATTGAAAAATTAAGTGCAAGCACATGGGAAATAAAGCAAATAAAATATGTAGCATCAAACAAAACAAAAAAATAACACATGGACAGAAGGATAATATCTTAGTGCTTCGGGGAAAGGTGTCTTCTCTAGTTGTTGAAAAAAGTTGTAAAGACTTGAATTTAAATCAGTACTTTGGATTGCAGAATATCCCTGACAGCAAGATGTTGTCCCGTTCAATTCTCAGCTAGAGCGTCTTCTGTGGGGAGGCATGCGTGAATGGGCGTGCCTTCGTTGAAGGTTGTGTGTCAGGGCTGGTAACTCGGAACGTAAAAATCCACTACCAAACATTAGTGGACCGGAGTTCCGCTGTGGCGACCCCTGACCGGGATAAGCCGAAGGACACAACAACAACTTTGGATTGCAGAAAATAAAAATGTAATGCTTAGATGATCATCTCTCTTGGTATATGTGATCAATTTCAATGAGAGTGTAAAGAAATACTAGCAATAGGATCAAGGACTGCCAAAATTTGGACAGCATTAGCCAAATGAATCATGGATGCAGACATGGAGATGGATAGTCTTGAAGAATGTGGGGATTTTTTTGACTTTAGCAAATATTTGTAGGCTTCCTTAGAGACAATTCTGTTTGAAGTCCAAAACAGCAGTAGCAAACTGGAGGCATTTATAAATATGTTTGTTTTAACAAAAAACATCTTTATTAAATAACCACATGACACAGGCAATCTTACATTTGTATAAAGGAAAAACAAACCACATTAATACAATTTTAGTTGCAAACATAATGCATCACAGACCCCATTGATACAACTGAAGTTGCGAACATTATACATCACTTATAATATATCCAGTCACTGTCAATTAAGTATTACATAACTCATTCAAATCCTGCCTTCTTTTAAACCTTGTTCTAACGCTGCATATAATGTTCCCACAACTTCCATTTTTTCCTATGTAGTTTGCTCCTTCCCTTTTCTAAAGATCCCAGTTCCAGTTGCTTTATCTCTGTTACTGTATTCACTCCTTCTATTAAAGTTGGTTTAGACATTGATTTCTATTTTCTAATACTTGCTTTTTTGGCAGCCACCATAATTAGACTCAGGAAGGCCTTACTATGTCTAGACAATTCTGATTCTGTAACAGAATTCAAAAAGATCATTTCCTTAGTTACACCAGTTTGCTCAGCCAGCATCTCTGACAAAGCAGTCTGCAGGGAATCTTTAAAGAATGTCAACTCGCCTGACAGAGGTAATGTTGTTAGTGAGATGCTCTTTAATCACATGGATGCAATTTTATAGAAGAACGGCTATAATGTGTAAAACTCATGAAGGTGAAGTTTGTGGCCTAGACTGGCTGGTAGGCAAACTCTATAGGAATTGTAAAAGCACATTGGGTTTCTTGGCCAGAGCTGGGGTGACAGATAGTCATTAAAAAAAACATTCTTTATTGAGTTATTACTTAAGATATAAGTGAGCATATATTTATATAAATGAAAACAAACCATACTGACATATTTTCAATTGTCAAACATTATACATCACTTATAGTCTACACAGCCATTGTTAGTCAAACATTATATGGCCGACAATTCCTGCATTCCATTAAACCTTATTCCTCCTCCAAAAATTATCATGCATGAGTTGTTCCCACAATTCCCATTTTTTCTATGTAATGTGCTCCTATCTATTTTTGAAAGATCTCCCTTCCAATTATTCACCTCTGTCACTATATTCACTACTTCTAGTAGAGCTGGTTTAAACTTCGATTTCCATTTTTTAGTAATTGCTTGTTTTGGCAACCACCAGAAATAAACTCAGCAAGGCCTTGCTATGTCTAGGCAATTCAAATTCTATATCACAAATCAAAAAATCATTTCCTTAGTTTTATCAATTTACTCACCCAGTATTTCTGGCAGGGAAGTCTGCAGGGAATTTTTAAAGTCTGCCAGCTCACCACACTGTAAAAAGATATGTTCCCAGTTATCTCTTTCTTCCCTGTCACACCTCCAACATTTACAACCACATAACAAAAAAAATCTTTGGAGTCTGCTTGGGATATAAAAGAAACTATGCAAACACATTCAAACAAAGATATTAAATCTTCTATACTGCGTTGCATATTTGGGAGCCATACATATATCCTCTCACAGTTTTTTTTTTGTGAATTGCTTATCTAATCTCTCTTCCAATCCTTTCTAACATCTTCTTATTGATTCCTATAGTTATCATGCAATATTTTATATTCCCTACAAATTGTCTTTCTTAATAGAAAATTTTGTTATACATTCTACTACAAACTCAACTAGTGCTGGTATTTTGCTTAGAATCCCCCATTTCTTTCTCTTTGCCTATATTCTGATATCAGTCCATGAAAAGAAAAACAATCTCTAGCCTGCAGTCCAAATGAATTCTTGGCTTCTTCCCATTCTATTACCTTTCCCCTCACTAATTGTTTGCTCTTAATACCTTGGTTCCTTTTCCAGTTTTCTCAGGTAAATTCTGGTCCTGTCTTGCTAAATCTCTGTACTCCTAATTGCAGTCATCCTTATTGTCAGAATCTCCTTTCTCCATTCCTATGTTGGCTTAGTTCTTAGAATATTTTCTGCTAATTTATGAATATAATATTCTGTAGGGTTATTGTTATTCTCTTTCAGGATCTGCATCCAAAATTCCAATCTCTCCTAGTTTCTTGAGCTTCCCCCATTTTATCATCATCGCTTTCCACTTCAAATTATAGCTTTCACTTATGCTATAGATAGGAGCCTTAACTGTGTAGCTCTGGCAAAATCTGATAATCTCAAACCACCTTGTTCAACTGGAAGGATCAACCTTTCACACTTGACTCTTGCACTCTTTGCCTCCCAGATAAAATCTTTCATCTCTTTATTAATTGCTATCCACAGTGTGTTGATAAAAAACACATCCATAAAACAGATCTTCCAATTTCTCAGGTTTTGTATTATCTTTTGTTTATCCTCTTCCCACATTTCCTTAGCTGCCATAACAGAATGTTTTTTAATCCATATTCCCTAGTCCTTAATTTTATCATGTCCCTATAAATATGGGCATTGCTGAACCACTTTGCATGTGGGTACATAATTTACAGCTATTGCCTTTGTTTTATCTTATTTAATTTTGTATCCCAAATGACTTGAAACTGCCTCATAATGTTCCACAACACTGAAATGTCCTTTCCTGGCTTTATCAGATATAAAATAATATCATCTGCAAATAAAGCCAATTTTTCTTGATTACCACACCAATTATATCCTTGAATTTCTTAGAACCTTATTTTCTTTGCCAATGGTTCTAAATGTAATGCAAATAACAAATGTAAAGTGGACACTCCTGCCTCTGCTCAAACAGAACTTCTCAGAAAGAACCCCCATTTTAATTTTGCCTCACAACCCTCATAAATGCCCCTATTCAACCTTATAATTGTATCAGGGAATGCAAACACTGCCACTGCCCTACACATAAAATCCCAGCTTACTCTGTCAAGTGCTTTTTATGACTCAAGATCCACCACCAACATTGATATTTTCTTACATTCTGCTTCCCTCTGGATTATCATCGTTCTATTAATGTTGTCAAATGTTTGCCTCCCCTCCACAAAATCACACTGATTCATGTGTATCAATTTTGGCATAACCCTTGACATTGTTTTAGCCATTACAGACATAAATACATTTTAATCATGTTTTAGAACTGAATGGGTATATATAAAGCTGGATCTGATAGGTCTTTAGCATATTGAAGTATTATAGCCACCACTGTTTTCTTCCAGGATGTTGGTGCTTCTCCTCCTTTTACAATGCTATTAAAAAGCTCTCCAGATCTTTATTACTTTTTCCCTCCTGGCTTCAAATTTTCTGCAGGAATACCATCTATTCCTAGAGATTTTCCTGTAAATTGTTTATACATCACAATTTTTATCACATCTCTTCCTATCCTGTTAGTAATTGAGCCTCATCTACCTCTAACCTTGGCATATTTACTTTTCCATAAACATTTCCATTTGTACTTTATCTTGATTTCATATTCTCTGCTTTATACACATTTCATAACATTTACAAAATATTTCTAATACCTCTACAGGATTTCTGGTTATTTTCCTTGTTATAGGCTCCCTAAGCTTGGCAACAACCTTTTCTACTTTCTGTTGCCTAAGCCACTGTGCTAAAAGCTTTTGTGTTCTGAAGTTGTTCTCAAAGAACAGTTGCTTAACAGCAATCTTTTTAAACACATGCATATTATTGAGGTAGTCCCGTATTTTCTCTTTAGCACTCTGCAATTGTGCTTCTTTTTGTTCTGGGAGATTACCCTTATTCTGCAATGCTTTAAACTTTGTCCGTCCCTATAAATAATTCTCATTACTCCTTAACATTTTTTCTTTTTCTTTTATTTCCAGCCTATTTTTAAACTCCAATTTAATTTTACCCCATTCCCTAGCAATATTCTCAAAATAAATTTCTATCTTCCAAAATAACTCCCAAATAATTTCCAGTACCAATTCCTTAAATTGCTCTCTATTTAACAGATAGGTGGGGAAGTCCCAGTGTCTCACTTTTATTTCACTACATTGCATTTTTATTTTAGTTATTATTGGCACATGATCTGAACTAGTTATTGGATGCATATCAAAAGTTTCAATTAAATGCACATGTCCCTGTAAAACAGAATTTATATCAAGCCTAGTCCAGTTTTTTTACATTGGGAATAATGAATTCTCTGAATTCCTACTAATTTTTTCATACCAAATATTTTCATAAATTTCTTCAAAAACCTATCCTCTTTTGTTACATTTTACTTCCTATGCCCTCAGATACATAATCATTGTTGCAAAGCAAACTCCAGTCCCCACCTATAAGTAATATGACCTACTGAAAGCTGATTGTTTCTCCTAGAATTTTCTTAAGCTCCATTACAGCAGTTTTAGGTGGAATATAAATACATGAACATATAGCTCCCCCTTTCCAGTAGCCCCTTACTACTACAAGTCTACCATTATTATCTTTCCCCTCTCTATGACTAATGGAGCTCCTCTTGCAATGAACGCAAGTACACCTGTTTTCCTTTGTCCCAGATATTCTGCTGAATAACCATCCTGAAATCCTTTTTCATCAAGTTCACATCCTCATTTCTTTCCAAATGTGTCTGCTTTAGAACAGCTATTTGCATTCTGTATATTTAAAATAGTTCACTGCTGTTTCTTTCTGTATATATCTGTGAGACCATTCAGATTTAAAGATGATATGGAAAGTGTTATCATTGTGATAAGAAGTTAGTGTTCCCACCTGTTATGTATAACAGCTTTTTTAATGTCTAGTTTCAGCTTTTGTGTTACATGCATACATTAACGTTTGTCAGGCTGATCTTTTATGAAGTTGTTTCTTGTCATATCCAGTTTAACCTGTCTCACATCTTACAAGACTTTTTGTTTTAATGAAACCCTTAACACATACACACACACACACACACACACACATCATCCATTAACTTAATACACACAAAAATATATACATCTTCAAATAATGAAACTTAGCTCTATCAATAGGAACAACTGCCCTAGACTGACAGCCACACTCACAGGCTTGAATTAATCTATAATGATTGTTATCCATCCTAAGATGCATGGTACAGCCTGTGTTTTTGCTTATGCTAAGTGCTGTTTTTGTCTTATTTTTATTCTTCTCCCAGATATAGAAAACAACTTGAATATTTCAGAAAAAAATTCTCCTAGCCATTGGAAGAAAAAAATTCTGTTTTTATTGCCTCCTTATCAGATTGTCTCCACAGAAACATGAGAACCAGATACACAATTGCCTTCTGCTACAAATGTCTAATATTGCATTATAAGCATTTATTTGCTAGAGGAAAATATTTTATTCAGTGTTCTTATATTTACTTGCTTCATCTTAAAACTTGATATTATGTAAAGCCAAGAGACTTAATCCAGTCACTTCCCTATGCAAAATCAAGAAAAACATTCCAGATTTACTTATATCATGCTATATTGCCCATTTTTTTTCTCTTTTTACACTGCAGTGCCTATATTTCTTAAAACTAAACAAGAAGAAAAAATAAAGAAAGCAGGGGGAAAGGGGACACCTGTTTACTTTAATATCCCTATTACAAGCACAATTAAATGAAAAAGCTTTACTTTATAGCATGCGGCGTATGTCATGTTTTATAAAAACATTGTTAAAAACAAAAAATGTTTTACTTACAATTACTTAAATGAAGATCCAAAAAGATGCCAGAAATCCAAGTAACACGACTCCACAGCCACCAGGAACAAAAAAACAAAAGCTGATGTAGAATACGAAAATCCTTTATTCAAGTAGGTCCAAGAAGAAATAAACACAAGCGCTTTCGCTCAGGGTAATCCTGAGCTTTTTCAAGTGAGTACAAAAGCATTTTCTGAAGCCAAACCTTTTTATATAACCATGGGTAACACATTAATTGAAAACAAGTGTTGCATCCTCTGGGGAGGCTCAGAATGTGAGTTCAAAGAATTCTTCCAATATATCAACACCTCGACTGGTTTTCTACAATTCACATACACTGCTAGCCCTCAGGAGCTCCATTACTTGGATATTACCTTGTTCAAGGATTTCAATCAGAATACTTTCCATTCTAAATTATACCGCAAACCCACCTTTTCTAACTCATTGTTACACTTTGATAGTGCACACCCCTTATATCAGAAAAGGGGAATCATTAAAGGGCAACTCATAAGAGTGAGTAGAATCTGTAGCACTGATGAGGACTTTGAGTTTGAAGTTAAAACCTTGCGAGCCTTATTCCTGGAAAGAGGATATCCCCTAGAAATGTTTATGGGTTTAGCTGATGAGATCAAAGTATTGAGGAAAACCTTATACACACCTATTTTGGGAAAAGGACCAGAGTTGGCTATTCCATCAACTTCCAGAGTATCCAACCAACCTACAAACAGTTTTATATACACCTATTCATCTAGTTCCAAAGAAATGGAGGAAACCATCAGAAACTACTGGCCGGTTCTAGCCCTTTATGAAGATTTCAAGGACCTTTTACCCCCCCAGACCTAGTTTCGTTAGAAAAAGAGGCATCAACATCAAAGAAATTTTTGAAAGGAAACCAGATAACAAAAAGAAGGTGAAACAATCTAAGAAGGGCACTTACAAATGTGGCTCTTGTAGCCAATGCCATGCTTTAATGAACGTCGAATCAGTGTACATTCCATCCAGGAGGTTTAGGACGAAACCAACTGGTTCCTACTCTTGTGGAAGCAAAGGGGTGGTATACCTGGGTATTTGTACCACGTGTTCGAGTTTCTACATGGGGAAGACTGAAAGAGAATTCAGGAGACAGATCTACGAACACTTATATGACATGGCTAAACAGAAAGAAACTAATGCTTTTTTTTTAAGCATTCCCTTCTTTGCCCGGGTAGTATCATCAAATTCTTTGTTTTAGAACAAGTGGAACCGGATCTCAGGGGTGGTGACTGGGAATCCACCCTCGAGTACCGTGAGCTGGTATGGCAATTAAGTCTAGATGCAGGGAGACCACCTGGATTGAATGGGACTATTAGCATTAAACCTGTAATAAAGCTTAGAAGGGCACGATTATAGTTATTCCATCCTAACCAATTAGTTTTGTTGTCCCATGTTTACAAACACTATGCCCTTCTTTCACTACCACTTGGCACTTGCGCATTATATCAGAACACATGACTTAGGGACCCAAGATTCACTAGTTTCCTTTTCCCTAACTCCCACGCTCTTTTTTTCTTTGGTTTGATAACCTGACACTTGGTCCTAGGGTGCCTTTTTTGATGTGAACTATGAAAAAGAACCAAGACTCCTATTACAAATCATCATTAAATAAAATGCTCCCTCACACTTCTAACAGAATTTTGTCTCCCAGGTTCAGCAAAACTTATGGATTTCCAACGTTTCCAATAGCAGTATTTTAAACTATTTTAATTCTGATTCTATTATATTTGAAACAGCGTTTTTAATGTTTTGTAATTGTATATGCATAATCCAGCTTTTAACTATATATATATTTTTTAACAATATAAGTTTTTATCTCATGTTTTAATCAATGCAAAGCCCCATTTAAGGAATCTAACAACTGATTGACAACACTTGTTTTCAATTAATGTGTTACCCATGGTTATATAAAAAGGTTTGGCTTCAGCAAATGCTTTTGTACTCACTTGAAAAAGCTCAGGATTACCCTGAGTGAAAGCGCTTGTGTTTATTTCTTCTTGGACCTACTTGAATAAAGGATTTTCATATTCTACATCAGCTTTTGGTTTTTTGTTCCTGGTGGCTGTGGAGTCGTGTTACTTGGATTACTTACAATTACTTTTTTTCTTCCTCTTCCCCTCTCCTTAATGTTCTTCCAAACATTAATATAGTAGGTCATAGGCTTTGAAGTCCCCTACAAGTTTATTAAAGTAAAAGAACTGAAATATTTCCACTTTTTTCTGTCATATTTCACAAATGTAATCGATGCTATGTAATCCCACATTTATTAATTAATTTCCAAGTTGCTGGATTTCTTCCTGTTGATCTCCATCTCCCAAATCCAGTCTCTGGTTCATTTCTAACATATTCCTGGTTCTCCTAGTCAGCTCCCATGTCTTTTTCTGTCTCTTAAGCATTTTCCTTTGGAACATTGGAAAAGGTTTCACTGACATAGCTTTATTATCAAAAGAATAAGAACTAGAATTCCCATCTGTTTGATAGCTCACTTTTTGATGGGCAAACTTTTATATTTCTTCCTTAACATATTCTGCACCAAAAAATGACTTTGTCCCTCCAGGAAAAAATATCCTGAAGATAGCTAGATATAGCAGCTTAAATCTCACACCTACTTATCGACATTCCCTGATTGCTGGAATAAATGTATTCCTTTTCTGCCTCATGTAGAGTGAGTAATCATTTTCTACAAACACCCTTCTGTCTCCAAATTTTAGTACTTTGTCTTTCTCCCACAGTTTTGTCAGAATTAACTATTTCTGGTGACAGGATCACATCTTTGCTATTAAAGGTCCTGGCTGCTTTATCATGGCCAGGTTGGAACATACACAAGATGTGCCTTTTCTGTTAACAACTACTACTGTGGAATACCAGTCTAGTTGCTTATTTGTACTTTCATAAAATTAATACAGTCTGTTCCTTCCAGTTTCTCTGATATAGCAGAAAATCTGAGGTTTTTCCCATCTCTGACAACTAATTCTACCATTTTTGTAAGCATCTCTTCTTGAGCAGTCTCATATTTCATAAAGCTTTTTCTTCACTTTGTTCCCTGATTTTTACAGTTTTATCATCTCATCTTAATATCTGTTTAAAGATTCTTCCATTTCCCAGTCTTGTGTTATTTGAGTTGATATACTCCTCTTCTAGAGTAATCTCATACTCAGCCAGCCTTTTCTTAAATTTTATCTCCGAGTTTTGCAGTTTTATCAGCTCATCGGAATCTGTTTAAAGATTCTTCTATTTTTTCCAGCCTTTTGGTATTTGAGTTGGTATACTCTTTCAGTGCTCCATTTATTTTAATCATTTCTGAGAATATTTTACTTTTTTTTCCTCTAGGTTACTGGACGTCATGTCATAAACCAAAGCTGGAACTTGAACTGCTTTTTGCTGAACAGTTGCAAGATACTTGCCAGCTTGTGTCATCTCCTCACCTTTTGTGAATGATTTTCTTTCAGTTTCTCTAAATTTCTTCTTTGCTGGCACCCAGGCAGTACACTTTCTAGCCAGTAAATGAAATTAACTGAAAAAGACAAATTTACTGGCTCTCCTTTCTGAGTTTCTCTTTCACACTGGGAGAGATTTTGATGGTGCTTTTACTCAGTGTACACTCATCTCATCTTAGAAGTCAAAAGCTAGGTAGTCTTATCATATTCTGGTATTAGTTGAATCTTAGTTATTGAAAAAGCAAATTCTGGACTTTCTCTAGAAGCCAGCAAGTCTCTAAAATGAGAAAATATTTTGCTTGAACATTATTTTTCTCTTCAGACAAGTAGACAACAAGACTGCTGTTTGTTGTTATTACAAAAATACAGGAGGGAAATTAAAGTTCAAGATGTTGTAGTCAGTCCTTTTCAATACAATTCCCTACTGAGGCAAATTTTTGTTGGAGCACAAGACAAATTTAAATGTGAGAGTGGGTTTGAATTTGGAGGAAGAAAAGATAATGTTATGCAGGAGTCTAGGGGAAGAGACTAATGACTTCACATGACCGGACAATGGTGGTGCAACACAAGATAAGTGTTGTACAGATACATTGCAGTGATGTTAGCAGCACAAAACCAGTCTTCATTTTTACATTATGGAATACTGCAAAGCCACAAGTTAGTTATGGCAAAGGGAAAAGTTTCCCTGGTCTTAATGAAATACTATGGAATCCTTCTCCTGGGACTAAGATCTAAGTTTTCTGGTTGTATTTTACTATTATACAGATATAAAAGTTCTCTGAATGCTAACATGCTAACATGTGTAATTCTGTACAGTGACAATATGGGTCTATATAATGAGATTGACATCTTAAAATGTCGACTCTCAGTTGTTTGACATGAAAATGTTGAACTCCAGCTTTCCTGAACAGCCAAATCACCAATTTCTTTCCAACGGAAAGAAATCGGTTGGCCTTTCTGTTACACCTGACCTTTCTCTGACTGTAGTGCAGTCTCGGAGTTCGAGTATTTAATTGGGGGGTATGGGGGCAAAGCCCCCCACTTAAATATGTTTGCTTTTGTGTGGCATTGGTGTTTGGCCAACCAATTTCTTTCCATTAGAAAGAAATAATTTTTTGGCCATTTGGGAAAGTTGGAGTTCGACATTTTCATGTCGAGCAACTGAGAGTCGACATTTTAAGATGTCGATCTCATGATATAGACCCTGACAATACTGTATTTGCCGAATAATCGGCTTGTCGTGAGGATGTATAAACATTTTTCCCTAGCTGCTCCAAGATTTCAGTGGTATTTGTGAGGTGGTGAAAACTAAGTTTCTGTGATTTTATTTCTTTGCCATAAAGTTACATAAGTTCTTTAAAATGCTTATTTTTATATCAGTACATTACCTGCTATGTGAGAGGCATATAGATGAGCATATGCATGATGCTTTTATTTTAGGCCAGCCAGTAATGCAGTAGCTACCATAAATAATATGATGTCGAGTGATGTCTATCTAATATAAGGTATTCTGTCTGTTTTTCCATTCTAGGTGGTGTAATCTCTCTTGAGATTGTTTACACTTTGTAATTAAAATGTGCATATATCTGTCAGTGTGTGGTTGGGGGTAAAAGAATATATAATTTGCTAGCAATAGAAATTGCATTTTGATGGTGCTGTTGGGAATGCATATCAGGAGATCAACCATTTCTTGTTTTTGTATACTGAGGTTTGTAGCACCCTTTTGGCCACAGATAGGGAACTTGGGTTGGGATGCAAGGTGAAAATAAAAATTGCATCACAATCATTGGCCACTGCCGAATGACCAGTTGAGATTATGGTTCCTTCCCTTACTAGAGAAGATACAAGGCTTCTTAATCTGATATTGCAGAAAATGCGCATTGCCATATACTGGCACGGTAAATAATCAAACCATGTATAGTGTCCCACTGTTGTAAGGAAGATCCTACTCTCACTTAAGTAATAAGGAAGGGTAATTGGCTTGAAGATATCACATAGATGGACCTGAGCAGAGTAACAGACTGGATTATTCATATAAAATCGGTGAACTACTGAAAGTGGGCATACATATTAGCTGATTATCTATCTCAATTACAGAGGGATGCATGGAAGACTTGATACAGTGTTTAAAAAGGGGCACCAGGACTTTTCAACATTGAGGGAGGAGTTGGCATAATGGTTAAGCTCTTTACCTGAGTGATACAAGGCCCAGGGTTTGATTCTGATATCTGAAGCTTGTACAAATATGCAGACCAATAGCCTAGTACTTCTCTGTGAACCTGTAAGTTATGAGAATAATGACTGAAGTTGTTGAGTGATGAGCTCATCATCTCAGTGTAAAAGATAAAAAGATGTAGTAGGGTGAAGATATAGACAGAGATAAATGCAAGAGTCCAATATCAAATGCTAGACAGTCATGTTTAGGATGTTTTGGATTCTCTTTCCCATAGTCCTAATTCCAAGAATTACAAAACTATAAGAAAAATAATAGTATTTAGTATGGGTTAGCATTGCATAATAACTAGGTTATCTCTTTAAAGAAACAAAACTATTTGGTAATAGCTGATTCAGTTTTAAGTTGAAGTACATCTATTATTAAATATAAGTGGTGATAGAAAACTGTGACAATTGCTTATTGGCACTACCCTTGTATGGTATCAAATACAACTGATCATTACCAATCAGTGGAAATATCTGGTCAACTATTAAAGAAATCTTGCATCCCAACCAAAAATTCAACCCTAGCCCCTTTCCTAATAACTCATCACTCAAATCTGAAATGGAATTCAACTCTTATTTTATAAATAGCATAGCATCCCTTATCAAGAACTTCCCAACATCTAATCCCAACCTTACCCAACAACTACATTACCACATCCACTTTAACCTTCAAACCTGTGCCCATGACCTATATAAAACTACTCTTAAACAAACTCAAACTATGCTCTACTTCAGCTGATGACCTTCCAAGCGAGTACCTTAAAATAGCAGCCAGTAGCATTACCTAGCCGTATCTCAATCCTTGTAAATAGGTCAAATCCAGGAATACCTCATTCCCTCTTTCTGGAAGAAAAATCACACACAATCCCTCTACACAAAGGAGAAAATTCAACAGACATCACTAACTTTAGACCTATAGCAATCCTATCCCTCCTCTCCAAAATACTATTGCCTGTAGGAAGAACTCCTATCTCCCACACAATACGGTTCCATTCATCTGATAGTACTAACAATGCACTTCTAACCTTTACAGATACTGTCAATAAAGCTAGAAATAATGGCAAACTTGTCTCCTCCTTATTTCTAGACTTGTCTAAAGGCTTTGACACAGTTTGGCACAGCAAACATCTACTTCAAATGTCCTTACTGGGTCTATCTCAGCCAACCTTTCTATGGTTCAAAATTTACCTGTCCAATAGATATTAGTCAGTAAAACAGCACTCTACCCTCTCTCCATACCAACCACTGAAATCAATCCTTATAGCAAATAATTAGGGAGGATAACGGCTGATAATCTTAAATTTTACATACATATACAAAACTGCATAAAACATCAACAAAGTATAGGGATGCTTTATAGGGGCAAAAACTTTCTCAGCAATGCAACTAAAACTACAATTGCCCCTAATTACCTCCTCCCCTCACTACTTTATGACACTCCCATCCTTACTAACCTCCAGGCATCACAAAAAGCAAAACTTGAACAATGTTATAATAAAGTGGCTAAATTTGCAGCACATGTCCCTTTCAGAACCCACAAATGTATAGCACTAAAAAGCCTAAATTGGTTAGAACTACTTCATCAGCTAACATATACACAGCTTCTTACCACATGTAAAATTATCCAGCATCCATCTGCTTGTCCAACACTAAATACTGTTTTACACAGCTATATTCCCACTCCGTCATTATGATCCAACAAACAAATCTCCTCTCTGTCCACAAACCTATCAAATCTGCTGTGCATGGTCTGTACTCTTACCATGTTGCTAAGGCCTGGAACTCTTTATCTGTATCCATCAGGTCAATAACCTCCATCTAGTTCTTTAAAACCATTCTGAAAGAATTCTTGGCTAAAATCTGGCACTGTTCTTGCTCAACTCTACAATAAACTATATCCTATATCCTACAGGAACAAATAGCTGTTCATACCTTATACCTCATTACTTCTCTTTTTTCACTCACTTCCTTGCTTCCATTATTTTCTCTTCCCTGACTCTCTGAATATGCCATATCACACTTCATATTGAAATTCTGTTTGTATTATACTAACTTACCTTTAAGTTCCCTAAACTGGCTACAATTTCTCTAAATATTAAATCACTGTCAAATAAGTTGTATCTATTCTTGACCGATGTAGTCACATTATGTATAATCTGGTATAATTATTTAAAATGTAGATTTTTGATTATTTTTAAAGATTAATAAAAGAACACACAAGGCCGGTGGTAATCTCCAAAAAGTTTATGTAAGCACTTTCGTTGAACAAGTAATCCAACTTCTTCTGACACAGGACAACAGCTAAACATTCAATTTAAAATATTCCAAAAGGAAATGACATCAGTAATAATGTCAGCAGGAAATGACATCAGCAATAATGACATCATAAACAATCCCATACTTATAAAAAATAAATATAAATAAAAATATGTTGTTTGTACAATACTACTAAGAATAAAGCTATGATATTAAACAAGAATAATTTATATACACCAATTGTAAAATAATGCCTCCCAAACAAAACTTATTCATCTTTGAAGTGCTTTTAACAGAGTGAATACAGTAGTGGCAGGCATAATGACAACAATGCTTTGGCTAGACATATCATGGAACATGAGCGTCACTCCTTTGAATACATGGTGATTGAGCAGGTAACAAAAAACAAGAGAGGTGGCCCATGGCAATTAATTTTAGAAAGTAGAGAATTGTGTTGGCAGTTGAAACATAATGCTTCTGCCTATCCAGGTCTCAATGAGTATTGCTCTTTGAAGTGTATTTTAAAGTTAAAAGCTGTGGCGACCCCTAACCGGGATAAGCCAAAAGAAGAAGTCGCAAAACCTATTTTGTGTGCTGAAGTACTGGCTAGTCAGTACAGATTGAGGTTACAAAATCATGACAGATAGTTCAATGTCACACATCATACCCATCTGAACACACATGCTTATGACAATCCTGTGTAACACACTGTATGCATGCACATATGTATTGCAAATGCACCTACTATAATATTGCTTCAGTAGCTCTATCTGTTACATTCCAAGCATGCTTTACATTTTGACACCCACAGTCTGGCTTCTATTCCAGTCTGTTACACGTCAAGTATATACTTCTCAATACAACAAATAAATAACTGAGCCCTGCAATTTCCAGCAAACTGGTTGCTGCTACTGCAGTCACTGCCACCCATATTAGCGTCACAGGCTTGTAGCTTGGGACACACTTCACAAATATGTACAGGTGTGCTAAATGTTGCCTACCACTCTCTGGATGGCACTATTACAAAACATATGTACCAGAGGCACATGCCTCACCTGGACTGTTATGGGTACCCTCACCCTGGCTATGCTGTGACAACAGAGCTGACACTGTTCCCTCACTGACATATACAGCTTGCTGCCCCCCAATGTGTTCACAATCCCCAGTATGACTCCTGGGCAGAATTCAGCAGCTGCAGCCTGCAATATATGCATCAGTATTTCAGCTACCTGCTACAGCCCTACCATACCTCCCAAACACCTAAAACAGGGAATCCACACAACAACCATACATAAAAGGTTGGGAGGATGGTCAAATGACAGGGACATGCGTCACAGTATTCCCTTGCAAACATACACAGCTGAATAGTGGCTGCTACAGCAGCATGCATACTCTGATGCAAATGTATGACACTCATATCTGTCTGTCTCCTTACTGACCTCAACCCACATTGTTAAACAGTAAACTGCCACATAATCAGAACGTCTGTTCACAATGGCCAAACATAGCATGCAAAACTGTGGACATACCACATAAATACAAACAGTGGACAGTATTTCTACCTACCCTCTGTGATGCTGTAGTCCCCACACCTCGATAATGTCCTTCTCACAGGCCAGGAAAAGGGCCAAGGCCTACATGAAGGCCTTAAATATAACACTGTGTTGCCATGCCATTGTCTAATGAAAAAGCAACCCAGCTGCTCTGGATGCAGTTAGCAAGTGTGGGCCACAAATTGGTGCACAGGCAATCACCTATTCATGAGCATTACCTACAAAAGGCAAGCTGTTGCCTATGGTACACATGTCTGTGACTTTCTTTATGAAGACAGACTGCGCTATCCTAGCATTATACCACAGGATTTTTGCACATAAAGGAGTACAGCACTATATCAGGTATGTAATAGAATTCCCCATGTAATGGGATGCAGATGGGGGGATGCAGTCATGGGAAATAGGGATTATAACACTAGGTCTGTACTAAAGAACAATAACAGAAATGAAGTAAGCAAACAATAGTCCCCAAAATACACTTTAATTAAGCACTTTCATCCACAGTATAAGGACTTCTTCAGAATAAAAGCAAAGTTCAAAGATGCACTATATATAGTTCAATGAAGTTCACAGCACCTCCCATTAAATTAATATCATCACGGTAACTAATGAACCTGAAGTCCCCCAACTGATACCCAATTACATATAAAATATTACATGCAAATATGACAATAAATAATAAATAAGATATCACACAATCATGAAACATATAACAAAATTAAATAATTTAAAAACACACTAGCACATAAAATATGCAGCTTTTAACTTTAAAACACTACTTAAAGACATAGCCTCATTCAAACCAGGGGTAACAGTGACATTAGTTTTCAATTGCCATTTGAGTTCTAAAAATTCCAAAAATACATCACTTGGTCCTCCTCTTTGCCCTAAATTTGCCTGATCTATAACCAAAAACCTGAATATATGAGAAAGATTATGCTCAATATGCTTATATATTGCATTTTTATCATCACATTTCCTAATATCATAGAAATGTTGGTATATTCTCTTCCTTAAACTCAACTTAGTCTTCCCAATATGGAAGGTGTCACATGATTTACAGAGAGCCAGGTATACTACACCTTTACTTACCACATTGAAATTTGCAGAATAATTTGATCTTCCCAAATCCATCTATGAAAAATATATCCCCTTCTGCTATATAAGGACATTGAGAACAATGGCCACATTTTTGCAGTTTCCCCCTTGACCTCCCTTTCCAGATCTCTCCAGCAAATTTTTGAAACACAAATCCTGCTTATAAACAATAATTGGTTTCTGGCCTACTATTTCTTGGTATTCCTCGTTAAGGCAAAATAATCTCCAGTTCTTACATACTATGGAGGCAATGTCAAAAAAATTACTATTGAACGTTAAGATCAAGGCTCTTTCAAATACCTCTGGCTTAGCATCAACACATCCCATGTCTAGACCAACTATGCTACCTCCTCTCAACACGGGGGTAAAGTGGCCCATCCTTGTTTTTGCACTCACTTCTGAAAATATTTCGGTTAGAAATGGTTCAGGATATCCCCTCACCAAAAACATAGCCCTCAAAATATCACTTTCTTTTGAAAATTTAACCATTCTTGCCAGGCACACACATTGGTCCTTGACAAGTTTTTTTTTTTTTCTGATGCAAGGAATGCATAATATTAAAGTTTTAAAAGGTATTTGAATGGGATGGTTTTCGATAACATCATCCCCTTTGGGAAAAACCTGGTTCCCATGAATTACCACATCAATGGTAGTCCACTGAACACAGAAGGCATTATAAGAGATATGGGAACACAGGTGGACAGCAACCTCTCTTTTGACCACAACATTGCCATTTCACCAATGTCGTGGACAGATGGTGGGGTGAGAAATTGTCACTCCTTAACTGTGTAATGTCTGTGCTAGAAAATGTGGTGGGAGTAGGGTATCAGACACATGGACATAGGTCAGCAACAACATCAGCTGAGAGTCCATGTGGCCATGCACAGTTACATTCCCGTAGTGGCAATACCACCAGCACTACCGAAGGGAGAGTGCTGTCCACACCACAACATGACAGGTCATGGACATGTGGTCCTGGGTAGTCCTGTGAGGGACACAGGCCTGGCAAACACCAGTCACCATCAGCAAGTAGTACTGCATCTGACCCTGGGCATGGTGGTGCCAGTGCCAACCCTGGAAGAGCCAGTTCCTATGTTTGTTGCCGGAAACAGTGAACTGTACATTTTGCCATGTATGGTCCACAGCTGTCCAAAATACCCTTGTGTAGGGCTAGCACATGACTTGACTGTATATGCACACACACTCACACATCACTGTTACATGCAGGTCACCACCAGGCACACACAGATCCTTTCCATGGCCCAGCTGACCAGCACCCTTCCAGACACACACACACAATGTCAATTGTGTGGCACAGCTTAGGCCTTTGGCAAACTGACACCACACCCTGTGCATGTGATAATACCTGTGCCACATCCCTGTTGTACATACCATTGATGCAGGGACACACAAATATGTGTCTGATGCACAGGGTGACTATAGTACAGTTAATGATAGTTTGTAGTGCAGTAATGTAAGGTGCTGTCTGCTGTCATGTGTCTTGAGTACACTTCAGACTGTCTGTACCTTTGTTCCATGATGTTGCATTGGTGTTAGTATTGCTGACTGACTGTTGTTTCAAAGACTTTTTCTGTTTCTGTTCCAGGTGTCTGTGTGTCTATGCCATGGGGACATGGTGCCAATACAGCAGCGCAGGATGGCATGGTGGCAACACAGAAATGTGACTTTCCCAAGGTACAGCTGTATATGTGCATGGTTACCTAGGTACATATGTGTAGAACAGTGTATCAGGCCAATTGGGGCAGACAGCATAATCTTGCATGCATACCCCTTGACACAGCATGCTACTCTTGATACATGTCACCTGGGAGTTCAGTAGTATCATAGGTTCATAGGATCATAGAAGGTTACTAGTGTAATAGCCCTGGGTCCCTTACAAGCTTAGCCATTAATTTATCCCCAACAGAGTCATCAATCAGCACCTGTTGCTCCTTCCATTGAGTGACACAGGTGGAATCCCTGGTACAGATTTGTGGTTTCCCATCCACTCATCACTTTTGCACTTGAAGTGGGTCTGCATGGTACTCTGTTTGATGTGTATGGGAAGTGCATTCTTGAGACAGGGCAGCCTCTGGAAGACAAATGTGTCTCTCCAGTAGGTTGTGTTGATGTCACATATCAGATTCAGGCCTGTCAAGCTAGTAATGCAGAAGGAGTTAGACTCACATATATGGGCCAGCTGTTGAAGGGCAGGGTCCAACAGTCCCTTGTAGGTGTAACACAGGCCACCTCTGGGCAACCTGTCAGATACCAAGTGGAGCACTACTGATTTGAGCCTGTCTGCATGGGACAGGTGTTGGAGGCCATGGATTACCTTTGTGGGCATTACCATGGCCTTTCCAGTTGGTGCAAGATGTCTGGATAGGTACATACCAAACAGGGCATTGTAGTAAAATATTGGTCTACTGAAGCGGACTATTCGGAGGTAATAACCACCTTTTTTCTGGATCAATCCCTTTACCTATGAGGTGAACCATGTACAAGGCTTTTCTGATCACTGCCGCTACATGATGGTTGAATGCAACATTGTTATCAACCTGAGTACCCAGGTCTCTCAACACAGGTTGTGTTTTTAGGGGGTTTACATTGATGTGGCAAACAGTGGAGCTGTGTCTTTGCTGAAATGTATAATGGTATAGTTTTCTGCATTTAGCTTGAGGCCAGGACCTTGGCACTAGTCCGTACTTGATGTAAGACAATTTTGCAGTGTGTTAACATCATTTAGTGGGTCAATGACAGACAACACACAACTTACAGTCATCACAGCCTTGGTCAGTGGCTACAAATGTGGGTGGTGGTAGTTAGAATTCATGCCTAGATACATGTGGGTTATTTAGGGGCAGCAGCTACTCAAAGGGCCTCAACATGTATACATATTGCACACACATAGGCAAGATAGACTTGGGTTTCCACCTTATCAAATGGCCAATGTGGGACACTTCTTGTAGTATCATGAGAGTTGCCAGGACAAACCATACCCACAGCAAGTGGAAAGGACAGGACTTCTCATTTTTTGCCAATATGACAGCTGATTTTTGTAGCATTTGCCTAAATTTCTCACAACATTAAAGTGTTTCTGATGTAAACTGACTACTTTATGCAACTATTACACAAATGTAGGACATACACACCCACACACACACACACACACACACACACACACACACACACACACACACACACACACACACACGAAAGACAGACACACTGTTGCAAGGGGATATGTATACACAAGCTCCTACATTCACAGAGTTGCCAGTTTTGAGATCAGCACCTCTACTTTTTGAGTTATATATACTATAATACTATGCATTTATCGCATGTGCCACAAAGCTATTGTGTTGAGAGAGTGTCTAACTGTGCTTCTAAGGTGGATGACATTAGTAGGCCCTGAACAGGTTGTCAATGGTGGGGGGTTAACAGGTTTGCACAGGCCCTTAAAATGGTATAATCATCATACACACACAGGCAAGACAGCCACACTGCTGCAGGGGATATGCTTAACCACACACTCGTATACACTCACACATTTGCCAGTTTTGAGATTAGAACACCTACCTATCTAGTTGCATATACTACAGTGCTACGTACTTATCGCATGTGCCACAGAGCTTATATCTTTAGAGGGAGCCTAACTGTGCTTCTAAGGTGGATGACATCAGCAACCCTGTAAAGTAAGCCAATGGGGGGGTTAACAGGTAGGCACAGGCCTTAAAATACACTAGGAATAGAACCCCTACCTATCTAGCTGTAAATACTATAGTGCTACTCACTTATTGTATGCGCCACAGAGCTTATGCATCTGGAGAGTATCTAACTGTGCTTCTAAAGTGGATGACATCAGCAGGCCCTGTAAAGTAAGCTAATGGGGGGGTTAACAGGTAGGCACAGTCTTTAAAATGTATTGGCATTGCACACACATAGGCAAGAATTATCCACTGCTGCAAGGGGATATACTTACACACACTGAGTTGCTATTGCTGGGATTAGAACCCCTCCCTATCTAGTTATAAATATTATAGTGCTTCACACTTACTGCATGCACCACAGAGCTTACATGTCTGAAGAGTGTCTAACTGTGCTTCTAAGGTGGATGACATCAACAGGCCCTGTAAAGTAAGCCAATGGGGGGATAACAGGTAGGCACAGGCCTTAAAATGTATTGGCATTGCACAAACATAGGCAAGACATACACACAAATAAGTGTCCCATCCATAAATTACACAATCATATTAGATGGTATATTGGACAAACTAAGAGACAAGTGAAGGTTAGAATAATGGAACATTTAGGTAACATTAGGCGAAGAAATATAAATAGTCCAGTAGCTAACCATTTTATTTCTGCACATGGGGGATCAAGAAACACTTTGTTTTTTAGTGTATTGGCCCCATCCATTTTTCGATAGATGGGGTAGTTTTAGAGAAGAACTTAACAGATTAGAATGTAGGATGATTATTAATTATAGGACATTTTATCCCAGGGGGATGTGTTCAGATAGTAACTTAACTTTATAAATAAAAGAAAATGTATATATTTTGATAGACTTTGCATGATAAATATGTAGTGTTTTGTGTGATAAAGAATAAAATTAAATAAAAATAAGTTTTTTATAGTAAGATGTTATAAAGAGGTTCATTAATGGTTATTTGAGTGTTAATTGGTTTATTGATTGATTGTGTAATTGATGGATAGGGCACTTTTTGTGAATAAATTGGATCAGTTTGTACTAATGAATTGTTCCTGAGAAGGTGATAAGCCAAGGTACCAGAATAAAGTTATAATATAGATCCATGTGGTGAAGCTAGATTCCATATGTATTTTTCTTATTTGACTTCTGGTTGGTGTTTGGAATCTGTCAGATGCACTCAGTACGCAGCCAATACATATTAAGGTACAGGTTGTGTGTTGTGGCTGGCATCCTTTTTGCCAACATAGTTTCAGTCCATTCCATAGCACAACGACTGCCCTAATATCCTTCACCGACTCTATAAATAAAAATCGTAACAATAACTCTTTTTCCTCTGCACTATTTATTGACCTGTCAAAAGCCTTTGATATGGTTAACCATAACTTACTTCTAGACAAACTAAAGGCCCATTCTCTCAATCCACAAGCATTACAATGGTTTAGGTCGTATCTGGAAAATAGACAGCAAGCAGTACTTTGGGATAACAATCTGTCTACATTACTTCCAGTAAATATTGGGGTACCCCAAAGCTCTATCTTAGGTCCCCTTCTTTTTTCCTTATTCATTAACGATCTACACATGAACTTACCTCAAGCCACCTGCATTCAATATGCAGATGACTCCACCTTAATCTGTACAGCTAAGAATATAGCCTATCTCAGTCCCTCACCCAAACTGTTTTTCATAATGTTGAAAACTGGTTTATGCAACACTACCTCCTCCTAAATCCCAAAAAAACAAAACTACTGCTATTTACTCCATCTCTTAAATCACCTAATCCATTCTTCTCTGTAACCTCTAACAATGCTACCAACATAACCCCAGATACTACAACCTGTCTACTAAGTGTAACAATTGATAATCGTCTCAACTACGATGACCACATCAACTCCACCATAAAGTCAGTTAACAAAAAACTTGGTACCCTCTATAGAATTAAACCCTTCCTTACCCCTTCTGCCAGGAAAACTATTGCCCAGACCTACCTCATCTCTACCCTTTTCTATGCCTCTGCTATATATACTAACCTATCTAAAATAACCTCTCCAAACTTTCCACCTGTTATAATAGCATTGCTAGATTCATTACATGCTCCCCCTTTAAAACTCACCACTGCCTCAACCTCAAACAACTTGGATGGCTAGAACTGCATAACCATATACTCTGTCAACAATTACTTATTACGCAAAATATCCTATACCACCCCAACAACACCCCTATCCTCACTAATCTGATTACACCATATCAAAATCTAGCTACACTATGCTCTGCTAATAAGCTCCTAGTCTCCTCGATTAAATCCAGCAACAAAGCTGGTGACTCACTTTTCGCAAACACAGCAGGTAAAAACTGGAATCAGCTTCCTTCTGAATTATCAACCCTTGCTTCTACTTCTCTATTTAAAAAACATCTTAAAGAACATCTTAAAACTCATTGGCTTTGTCCATGTGCTAACCCAGACTGATATGTTTTTCCCTTCCTGCTCTTACCCCTTTCCCTACTCCTTTAACCTATGCCTCCAAATCTAGTTACTACTCTTTTCTTCACAGTAACAAGATAAAATATAATGGCTTTTCTCTCTTAATTGGGTTTTTCTCATACCTACTATTGTGTTTAGTACATTTTTTACTATAATTTTTAGTATAATTTTTATAGTTTATAATTTTATTATTATAATTTTCTTTTGACCAATGTTGCCTCTGTACTGTGATTTTATGTGTCTTTTTATATATTGTAAACTTTCTCACTGTTCATGCTTGGAGATTTTCTCCCCCGGGCCTCTACTGAAAATGGACATATATCCAGTTAGACTAGCCCGGTCAACAAATGTAAAATAAAATAAAAATAAAAATAAATAAAATAAAAATGTATGTGAGTCAGAGTGAGGTGTCAGTCCCTAAGTCCCTAGGATGTCAGTGCATGTGCTATTTGTTGTCTCTTTGCCAAGGCCAGGGCATACTGGGCATGCTGACGTCTGCCTACAGGGACAGGTTCAGGGGGTTCCTCCTCTGAGTCTCCCTGTGGCTGTGGGGATCTTGACACTGGTGGAGGACTGTGTGTCCCTTCCCTGTGATGTTCCTGCCCCAGCTGTTTCCACAGGATCATATTGTGTAGCATGGCACATACTGTGAACTCGTGTGTACTTTGAGGCAGTGGAACCATGACTTGAGCAGCCCAAATGCATGCTCTATGATGTTCCTAGTTTGTGCATGTGCCTCATTATAGCATTCTTCGGTAAGTGTGCATTTCTGATGGGTGTCATCATCCATGGTTCCAGTGCATAGCCAGCATCCACCAGTAGATGGCCATATAGGATGTCCCCCATGGCAAACATCTGGTACAGCTGTGATGTGTGTCATATGTGGGAGTCATGATAACTGCCAGGACTGCCAGCACACACATTCATGATACTGCCCTGGGCACTGCACATGACCTGGCAGTTGATGTAGTGATACCCCTTGTGGTTGATGTAGACTCTACCCTCTTCACCGGGTGGTGCTTTGGTGTGCACATGAGTGCAGTCTATGGCACCCAGTACCTCAAGGTAGTATGCTTCATGGTGAAAGAGATGCATATTGCTGGCCCTCTCCTCAGGGGTGTGGAGTAAATAAATGTGCACACTGGCATGTGCTTGCATGGCATCCAGGAACTGGTGGAGTATCCTGGATGCAGATGCCTGTGAGACCACCATTATGCCCCAATTTGGTCTTTGAAAAGTACCTGTAGCTAATATTCTAAGAACTACACATACCTTTGTTTCCACTGGAATGGGTTCCCCCTGTTGGCTCTGGCTCTGAGTTGAGGCCAGCACAGGTCAGTGAGTTCTTGTAGTATGTCCCTGTCCGCCCTGTAGTGCTCCACAATCTCCAGCTGATGTAGCCTCTGGAAGGTTACCCTGGGCCTGAACACTGTTCTCCTTCTCAGTCTGGGTCTATTGTCTGCATCAGCATGAGCATAAGCACTGACCTCAGCCTCTAGCACATACAGATGTAGCAAAGCAGCAGCAGCCCCTATCATTTTGTTAGCTAAAAGTCCCAAGTGTGTACTCCAATGGTGCTATGTTGGAAAAATCAGATGGTAGGATGTATGCATATTTTATAGTGCTCTGCTGCAGATGCAGCCTGTGTGATTGGCTCACTATGATGCATTCCACCTGACAGGTATATCATGAGGGGATTGAATGGGCCAGTGTCTGTTGAACAGGGTTATCAGTAATTTCTACTTAATTGGCTTCCCCTGGCTATTTCATTTTTTTTTTCAGTTCTTTCACTGCTAAGCACTGAGACAAGGTGCACAAACCCACAGCACTAGTATAAACAATGGTCAGCAATTTGGACACTCCCCCATGCACAGGCATGCTCAGCTTTTCTTAAACCAGCTAAAACATGCACCATGGGGCTAAACACACCTCAGCAGCATCGGACAACCCCCCTCCCACTTAGCTGTGCTTAATTGAGTGCAAACAGGTGCCACCGAGCTGCAATCCTCTTAAACATAGCATGACACACCCCTTTTTAATGTCAGCTACCTGTTCTATTACTACTTACACAGTTTTAGCCCTACCATGGGTTGTATCGACAGACACAGTGACCCTTTTTGCTATTCAGTAACCCCAGCTCATTTGCATACACCTACTTGAATATACCCAAGATACTTCACTACTCCAGAGCCTGCCTCCTTAGCAACCACTGCAACCTACCATTGTACACTTTCCATGCAGGGCACTATAATGCATTATTTTTGCAGATGTCTTATTTATGTTTTTTCAACATTTTATTTATTTATTTATTTATTTATTTATTTATTTATTTATTTATTTATTTGCATAATGGCATGTTTGTCCATTGCTGCACACTGTGCAAACGTAATATATGTATTAAAAACATATATATTTTTTAGTGATGTGCATTGCTTTTTGGACTCACTGGCCATAGTTTTGGCCATTTGCATTCCTACAGTGCAGTATCCAACCGTCGTTTGGAGTTTTTACAGCCCCTGTTTAAAATTTACATTTTGGTACACAGTTTTTTTTCCTGTGTACATTTCTGACACCAGCATGGTACAACAGGTGGCTTTCTGCTTATTGGATCAGAAATCACCCTCATTTGCATGGATTTCACCAGCTTATGAGGTGATTGCATTCCATGGACACTTCCATGTCCGCACGTTCATACACACCCCTCTGTTCTGTTTATTGGATCACTCTCCAGCCAGTTTCTGTTTTGGGGCCATGCTAGTATGCCTACATGGAAAATCACTCCGTGTAGGCTTTACTGAATTCCCCCTGAAGTTTAACCTGGGCATCACTTATAAAGGTGTTTTCATTGGATGTGATTTCAAATCTGTGGAGTCTTATGGACAAAAAGATGTAATTTCAGTGATTCTAACATGAATTTTAAAACTCAAAATAGAGATCACTGCTTTTCTCAGAAGTCAAAGTGTACAATACCTTGCAATAAACTTTTAATAGAGATCTCACATGATATCTGAGAATAACATAGTATGGAGACTATGGTAGTGTAGAGGGACAAAGCTGTGACTATGACCCAAACAACATGGGTTCAATTAGCATCTCAGGTGACTAACAAAGTGACATGGAGGGATGGATACACCCATCCTGGGGGAGGGCACTCATCGATGAATCTCCCTAAAGGGAGGCATGGTTCACACTGGGTAATTGCCTTCAGAAGCTGTCGATGAGTGAGGGAGGCAGGGAAATGGAAATGGACAGGGCACATAAAAAAGGGACAAAAAAAAGACTACTAAGCCACCAGGACACCCTTAGGATACTCAACCACCTAAAACAATTCCAGAATAAGTCCAAGAGGTAGGAATCTAGCTAGTAGACTTGGCACGGACATGGAGCACTGAGAGTTGGGCTGGTAAGAGTGATGTGTAAGGGGACATAGCATAGAAATTGAGAGAGCAGATATGTGGTCTTTGACTGAGGAGCAAGTTGTGCTGTGTTTGCATGAGACTCCAAGTTCTTGTAAAATTAAAATATTTTCCACTTTTGAAGGAAAGGCACATATTATGTCCTTTGGCAGACCATTTGGTCTAACTGAAGGTCTGGAAGACTTCTGATGAAAAGACAGATATATCTGGAGACAGAATCATATCCTGCATGCTGACAGACTGAGATATTAGAGGTTTGTATATAAAATGACACTGATTTTAACAATCCTGTTTTTAGAGATAGCTGAAGAAGATGACAGCAAAAGAGATGCAGTAGTAAGCTTTTATATACACAGTTTATCTACTTTGTTTTGTAACACATTTGTTTTTCTATGTAAAACATTGTTTTGTATTTTTAATGCCTCATTTCATCTATACTTTAAACATATTTTCACTATGCATGTATTAACTATGTTTTGTTGTATTATTACAATCCAGACTGGGCTTGAAATTGGTCACTTGTCATCAGTGTCCTTCAGGGTAAACAAACAGAAAGAGCTAAGGTTGTCTTGGCCAAGCTGAAGCTATCATGATAAGTTAGTCTTGTATGACCTCATTATCAGAAGCACATTCTGGAGTATGGGAATAAAGAGGAAAACATACATCTGTTCTGGAGTCCAGGAAAAACAGAAGGTATCCCATTTCAATGGCTCTTAAGAAACTGGAGAACAACACGCCTGACCTTCAGCATTGTAGCCAAGAGGTCTACTTGAGATGTGGTTTAGAGGAATGCTATCCAATGAAGTACTGTCCTCTGCATTTTACATTCATGACTAAAGTAAACTATTCAACTGAGAAGGTCTGCCAGTATATTCTGCTGGCCTGGAAGATAAACTGTTATACAGATAGGAGGTGTCAAATTGTTCATTGCCTTATTGCCACTGTTTCTCTGCACACCTGCTATGACTTTGTGCCCCTCTTGTTTGTTATGTACCACACTAATGTTTTGTTGCATTGTCTGTGTTGATCTGTAGACAGCCTAGGGTTAAATTGGTCAGGAACTATGAAAAAAGTTATCTTCCCCTTTTAATTGGTGATAATATTCTTTTCTTGGTGAGATGGCAATTCGTGTACTGACAGAGTCTCGAAATGTCTCCCAGATGTATAATTTAAAGAACCTGTTGCAATGCTCTGTGGCATTGGGAGATATATGGACAGTCTGACTAAGAGGATGTAAGGCTGTTCCCACATGATTGATTCCTTATCTACTGATTGGAGAATGGGAATTAGACTGCAGACGGTCTGAGGCCTCCAAGTCAAAATTTCCAGCAACAATAATATGACACCAACATCATGAAAAAAGGGTAATTTCAACAGCAAACTGTGAAATTCACTCTTACACATTTAAAGCATTTTCTCAGGGGTCTTCAGTCACCATTATTCCTTTCCTTGGGAATGATACTCTTTTCAAATCCTTGCTAACTATATATAGTACCTCTGAGGTACAGTACATCAGAGCAGTAGCACTATTCTTTCATACCACAGCCTTGGACTTAGCATATATTCCCTTCATTCACTACTACAAGCTTGCAGTCCTGAGGATCACAGTTAGGGTCCTCTGAATTACAAAGGACACCCACACAATGCATTTCTCAATGTCTTCGATACCAAGCATGTGAAGGCTTGCATGGGAAATCATTGGAATGCAGACAGGTATATTTCGTATATTTCATATATTTCGTAGTGCTCTGAGAAAAAGTCTTGCAGTGATGGTAGACAGAGAGGACATTTTGGTCATGAAGTTGGATACAGAAAGACAGTCACCTGATTCAAATTCAGAAATCTGACTACCTCCTATGGGAATGAGTGTGATATATTGCTTTTTAAGTTCTAAACAGTTTTTGGATAATAGTCAATATATCTAAAATGTGATTAATGCAGGATGAACTGAGTCTGGTTCACTATTAAACAATTATCCAGAAAGCACAATATTTATCTTCTGTTTTCTTAAATGTGCAAACATTGATAATAAGCATTTTACCGATACTCATGACAGCTGAAAACTGAATGTGGAAGAGCTGAACTAGATAGTGCATGTATTTCCTATGGCTAATAGGTTCATAGGTTCATAGGTGTGTACTAGGTTTATGGCCCTAGGGCCTAGGGCCTTTACAAGGCTAGCCCATAGAAATGTCCTGGCATTGTGCTGCCTGTTGTTAGTGCCCAGTGCCTCTATCAAGTAGAGCCACTGGAGTGATCCCTGGCGTGAACATTCTATTTCCCATGTACCCATCAAGATTTCGCTTGAAGAGGGCTAGTGAGGTGCTCTGCTTGACATGTATGGGAAGTCTATTCCAGAGCATGGGTAGTCTCTGGGTTATGAACCTGTCCCTCCAGCATGTTCTGTTGATTGTGGTAATGAGGTTGAGGTCTCTGGAGCATGTGGTGCAGAGGGATTGGGATTTCTTTAGATGTAGCATTTCTAACATCTGACATGGGTCAGACATGGCTTTGTAAGTCAAGCAGAGATCGCTTATTAGTAGACGATATGAGACAGAGAATAGTTGGAGTTTTCTAAGTATGTCCATGTAGGATGTGTTTAAGGCTAGGATCCTCTTCATGAGGTACTTTTGTGGCCCCTCCAACTGTTGCAGGTGTCTAGTGAGGTACATGCCAAATTTGGCATTATGCTCTATGATTGGTCTAATGAAGGAAGAGTAGAGAGAAACGATGGCCTCTTTCTTCCTGGATGCAATACCCTTGGTAATGAGATGTGCCACATGGAAGGACTTTCTGACCACAGTGGCAATGTGATGGTCGAAGGAGAGGTTGCTGTTAACCTGTGTCCCCAGATCTCTTATAACCCCTTCAGTGTTCAGTAGGCTCCCATCGATGTGGTAATTAGTGGGAACTGAGTTTTTACCAAAGGAGATGATGACGCATTTTTTGGCATTAAGCTTAAGGCCATGGTTTTGACACCAGTCATTGGTCTCAGTGAGGCCTTTCTTTAGGATGTCTGCATCACTTGGTGAGTTAATAATGGCTCCCAGCTTGCAGTTGTCTGGGAATTTGTCAGCCAGAGTCCCTCCATGTTGGCCTGAACTTCTGAGAAGTAGATGCCAAACAGGAGAGGATCCAGGACCAATCCCTGTGGGAATCCACTCATGACTGGTTAGCAGTCTGACTTGGAGTCTGCTACTTTCACACTGTGGGTTCTATCTGTGAGCTAATTTGCAACCTACCTAACGATATAGGGGTTGATACCTAGTTTGCTGAGTTTAACAATAATTCCTGAGTGAGGAATGGTATCAAAGGCTTTGGCCAGATCGAGGTAGGCTCTATGAATTGCCTTACCTTCATCCACCGCTCTGGTGAGTGACTCAAAGAAATCAACCAGGTTTAGCAGGCATGATCTACCTTTCACAAAACCAAATTCTGTGGGATCTAGAGTTTGGAGATTCCCTATATCCTTGATAATTAGGTTCATGATGATGCGCTCCATAGCCTTACATATCAGACTCATCAGGCTAATGGGGCAATAAATTCCAGGGTCTGTAGTCATTCCTCCTTTATGGAGAGGGATGGCTGTAGCAGTGCATCATTCAATAGGGACAAAGCCTGAGATGAGGCTGAGAGTGAACAGAACACACAGATGTGGTGCCAGTTCAGTTTGTAATTCATGTAGAACACAGCCAGTGATATTGTCAGGTCCCATGGAAGCTGTATTCTTGGCCTTAGACAATGCAGCTTTAACCGGTGCTGCAGTAATGTTGGGTGCCTGGCATTCTTCCAGTACTGAGACCGGTCCTTTATGGGGGGGGGGGTAAAGTTGGCACTGAATCTGTCAGCCAGTATGTTGGCAATATCCATTGGCTCAGTATAGGAGGTACCATTGTGCAATAACTCAGAGCAAATCTGGGTATTGCCATGGAGATCCTTGATATAACTATAGAAGGCTTTGTGGTTGTTTTTAGTATCTGCTGCAATTTTGCCTTCATAGCTGGATTTGGAGGTTTTGATGAGGGATCTCAACTTTTTGTTGAGACTAATAAGGGAATTTTTCCAGTCTTGGTACTTCACCTTTTTCTGCAACAGTTTCTTTCTTCTGTTGTAGACTTTATTAATGGCAGGGGACCACCAGACTGACTTCCTTTTTTTGGAGGAGAGCATCTTGGCTCTGTCGGGTATGGCTAGTTCCATACATATATGTACGGGTTCGTACAGTGCATTGGTGTATGATTTGGCAGTCTTGCATCTATTTTCCATTGGCATGGGTGCCATGAAGTTAGCCATCTCTGTTTTTAGAAGTCCAAATTCAGCTTTGGAGAAGTTTTTCATGGTGGATACCTTTGCGGAGGGTGTGGGTGAGATGTGGATTTCCATGGTGATTAGGTTGTATCTAATCAGGGAGGAATTAACTATTGATGTAGAGCAATGGTTGCCCGTTTTAGTAATAACCAGGTCAAGGATGTTGCTACGTCTAGTGGGGGTAAGAATGAGCTGGTCCAGGGCATTGGAATTGATGAATTCCAGGAAGCGTTGTCTCAGTGCATTGGTGCACGAGTAGTTTTCCCAGCTGATGGAGAGGTAGTTGAAGTCTCCTAGTATGAGAGTGTTGGGTTGGATCTTAATATTTTCCAGGGTGCTTAGGAATGTGGAGTGAGAGTTTTGGGACATGGTTGGAGACCTATAGCAGGTTACAACCTGAATCTCCATCTTACACAATGTTAGTTGTACCTGGAGTATCTCAGATGCGTTATGCTGGGCTACTAGTCTGGAGATGTGCATATCCTTTATGAATATGGAGACACCACTGCCTTTGGAGCTTTGGTCCATGTTCTGGGGCAGAAAGATGTGGAATGAGTTATAACCTGGTAGCACAGGGGTGCTTTCTGCTGCTTTAAACCAGGTCTCCATTACAGCACAAATGCAGATGTTCTCCATTTTGAAGAGTGCTTCGAGTGACTGCATCTTCAGATTTAGACTTCTAGCATTGAGCAGCATGACCGTCAGATTGCATTCATTTATAGCTGTTATGGTGGTAATTTGGTCTTTGGAACACTGCCTAAAAAAGGCACTTTAGGGGTGGCAAGAGCCTTAGCCAGTACCCAGAAACCCAGTTGTGACAGATGAAGGCTATCTCTGGCAAAGCATCGAGGTCTGTCAATTATGTCATCCCAAGCAAACAGATACTGGATCCCCTTAGAATTACACTAGAATCTTAGCCAATTGTTGAAGTCAGTCATTTTCTGTTTGTACTGTGGTATCATTCTGGGTGATGGTAGGATGCTACTAAGGGCTAGGGTCATACCTGCCTGGGCCACATAATCTGAGAGCTCCACCATGCCTCTTTTCATGTAGTCCAGGGAGGTGCATCTCAGGTCATTCACACCCACATGGACAATGACAGAGTTGTACTTGTTGAGTAACCTGAGTGCATGTGATATGTGTCGGATTCTGGCACCTGATAGACATCTGACTGTTACCTTCTCCTTATTCAACCTAGTGAGTGGGACATCAGTGTACCTCACTATTCAGTCACCTATGATTATTGCATTGGGCAAGCTGTTTTGCCTTGGGGGCTCAGGTTGAGGGGCAGACTGTGTAAGTGAGCTATGTGTCTTGTGGTTTGTGCTGTGTTGTGGTAGTCGAGTGCATTTCTGCCTTGGAGATCTCTGCTGTTTTAGTAGATTTCTATTGAGAGCCTCCACGAAGATGAGTGTGTGGTTTGTGTTTTTATGTGAGGGCTGTGATGGTGGGTGTTCTGGAGGGCTATGTGTTTCATGTGGTGTGGTCCAGGTGTTGACCTTCTCCTCTTGACCAGCTATTCCAATCTTGGCTGGAGAGTGCATGGCTTCCAATTTGGAGATATAGGCGCATCTCTCACAAGTCTGAGTGTTGGAAGGTAAGAGGAGAGGGTTGTCTGTGTAGGGTCTATATCACGTTGTCGAACTCTTAAAAGTTAGAATATCATATAGTCAACACCATATTAACGAACTTTTAAAAGTTTGAAAATTTCAACAGAGATCTCTGTACAGTATGGAATGGGAAGATTTCCCTTTTCTGCACTGTAGTGCAATCTCGGAGTTGGCATATTTAAAAAGTGGGGCATGCAGGGGGGCTGGCCCCCCTGCTTAAACTATTCAGGTAGTTTTTTTTCTTTGGTTTATTTTTTTTTATTATATTTTCGAACTTTTAAAAGTTCGATCATATGGTGTTGACCATATGATATTCAAACTTTTACAAGTTTGGTTATGTAATATAGATGCATCTGTGTACATGAGGCAGTTGCTACACTGCCTCAGAATGCCCAAGTTCACCAGATTAATAGGAGAAAGCACAGGAAACTGACCTTTAGACATGCCAGGAGGGATGGTCATCATTACTAAGTACAGGAGCTGTTTCCTTATAGGATCCCCGGGATTCATGAAGCTTGTGCCAGGTGCAGGCATAGCGTAGGTGGTATAACGCCAAATATGGCCGTCGAGCGATTCAGGTATGATCCAATTCCACGTGCACTACCGGCATATGCCAGAACTGCGCAGCCTCCAGCTTAGGTATGCTAATTACCCCATGTGCAGTGTCGCACCATGCAAATGAAGGCATATAGTGATTCATGAAGTGGTGCAGGCGTAGCGTAAGCCCACGGAAATGTAAACCAAAAAACACGGTTTACATTTTCCCAAACAGAACATCGGAGCTATGGAAGAGGGCCAGACCCAGGTATCACAACGTTAACATATGCCAATGGCGAAATACACAGCCAATGGCATAAGAAAAGATGCACAACACGTAAATAACAACATTTAATGTCATGTCCACAGTAACGCACAGCACAATGGCAGGGCATGTGTGCGGAAGCTGTAACATAAAGAAATAATATAAAAATGTCATAAAATCGCAATGTAATAGAAATCAGGTTTACAGCATAATACACAATGGTAGGCATGGAACACCACAACCAAGGTGCATGGGTTGCTAAGGGCCTGCGATAGTGTTCGGCGTGGTAACTATGAATTAGTAGTCAATGCCATGCAAATGAGGCAGATAATACTGAATCGCAAATGTCCTGCCGGATGAAGGTTGTACCATACGGCGCAGCGGTATAACACTGAGGAGTGGCTCAGAGGAGATACATGACATCAGCAGAGGGGTGTGCCACCGTAGCAGTAAGCACATTGGAGCAATGCAAATCTGGCATGCCTGTTGCTAAGCAAAGCTGCAGGACAGGGGTGGGGAGGAAGGTATAGAATCGTTTAGCTGAGAGCACACATGGTGCCCAAAAGCGCATGTGTACGTGGATGAAAACGTGCCCGAAACCCAGTAATCGGACGCATGCGCCGCAAACAATACCAGAAACAGGAAGGACAGGGGAAGAAAAGAAGGAAATGCGGAAGTAGGGTAATTGGAGTACTAATGAGCAATCAACCCACGAAGGCCAATCGACGGCAGCTGACAAGTCTACTTGCAGAAACCTGCAAAACAGGATAGAGGAGGCATTGGAATGCAAAGAATGGAGGGGAGGTATTGGATTGCAAAGATAGGAGACCTGACACAGCAGAGCAAAGCAAACCGACAGCAGACCGGCAGTAGCACACATAATGCAAGATACGCCAGGTCCAGGAAAGTACAAATGAAAGTAGGCTGCAGGATGCACGCCAGAAAATGGTAGGTGCAACGTGCAGAAATGTAAAGGGAAGGTCAAGAGGTAATCCACGGCAGGCAAATGTAATTCAACACCAAAGGCACCACAATAGTAGTTCCAGCAGTAAAACACATAAGATACCCTGTAGCTACGATCGTACATACACACCCTATGACATCATCGGTGTTCACAGCACAATAGTATAAAGTGTGAAAGCACCCAACACACACCTGTGTATTCCCAAACACCTCACCATAGGTGTAAATACACGGGGAACTTTTAAAATGTACATGTTGGGAGCTGCCATAGCTGTGATTCATCAGCATGTGTTAGAGACTGACGGTGTTGTGGAGGATGATGCCGACAACCACCGCAGGCCTCGGAGGAGAAGGAGAGTGTTCAGACCAAGGGTAACCTACCAGGGGCTACATGACCCGGAGATAGTAGAGCATTACAGGGTGGACAGGGACATCTTACAGCAAATAGTGGAGCTGTGCCGGCCACACCTGAGAACCAGAAACAACAGAGGGGAACTCATCCCAGTGGACACGAAGGTATGTGTAAGCCTGCGAATACTGGCCACAGGTACCTTTCAAAGGCCAACTGGAGATATAATGGGTATCTCACAGGCTTCAGCATCCAGGGTACTACACCAGTTCCTGGATGCCATGTTACCACATGCCAATGAGCAGATATACTTCCCCAGAACTCAGGAGGAGTTGGCCAGCAATATGCGCCACTTCCACCGTGTGGCACACTACCCGGAGGTACTGGGTGCAATAGACTGCACGCACATACAAATCAAGTCACCACCCGGTGAGCATGGTAGGCGCTACATAAACCGCAAGGGATTCCACTCCATCAACTGCCAGGTCATGTGCAATGCCCAGGGCATTATCATGGATGTGTGTGCTGGCAGCCCTGGAAGCTACCATGACTCCCATATCTGGCATGCCTCACAGCTGTATCAGGTATTTGTCAGGGGGGACATCCCACATGGCCATCTTGTGGGGGATGCTGGCTATGCACTGGAGCCGTGGATGATGACTCCCATCAGAAATGCACACACACCCATGCAGGAACGCCATAATGAGGCACACGCACAAACCAGAATCATCATAGAGCGTGTGTTCGGGATGCTGAAATCATGGTTCCGGTGCTTGGATACATCTGGTGGAGCCTTGCAGTACTCTCCAGGCACGTGTGCCCACATCGTCATAGTATGTGCCATGCTACATAATATGATCCTGCGGAAGCAGCTGCAGCAGGGACAAAATGGTGAAGGCCCTCATAGCCCACCGCAATTGCCAGGGCCATTACAGGCACAGAGGGATTCAGACCATGAACACACTGTGCCAGCCCCAGTAGGCAGACGGAGGCGTGCCCAATATGCCTATGCCTTGGCAAAGAGGGAATGTATAGCACATACTCTGACAGTGTAGGCCCCTATGGACTGACACCTCTCCACCTGCACACACAGTAAAATGGATGGCACACAAACATGACCACTTGTAAATTGTAATGTATAGGTGGCCCAATGTGTGACTCTTACATAGGCAGCCCTCAAACATTGTAAACACAACAGCTAGTGGAACACGGAATGCCAACACCTGAACAGTACATGAGCCTTACAGCATATGGTGGTGCTGTGTGCCTGTCACGTTCCCCGCCAGATATATATATATATATATATATATATATATATAGTTCCCATTCAGAAGCCTGAAACATCATAAGCCTGAAAATCAAAATCCTGAAACCAAAAGCCTGAAAATTTAGAATCCTGAAAACTCAAAATCCTGAAAGCCCAAAATCCTGAAACTCAAAATCCTGAAAACACAAAATAGACATACTGATGTCATTGTGGCTTTGCTATTGTTAGCCCTGTGGTGTTAGGTCATGCGTTGGGGTCAGGTAAGTGTGCGGTTTGTTTTATGTTAGGGTTAGGGGCGGTTTAAGTGAGTTAGGGTTAGGGCGCAGGTTAGGCATGTATGCAATAGTGACAAATATTGGGGTTAGAGGAGGTTTAAGTGAGTTAGGGTTAGGGCACGGCTCAGGTGAGTGTGCGATAGTGACGGACCTTAGGGTTAGGGTTAGGGTCAGGGTCAGTTGGTAGATATTAGTGTCTTTATAGTGACATATTAGCATTATTTGTGTTTTCAGGATTTTGAGTTTCAGGATTTTGGGCTTTCAGGATTTTGAGTTTTCAGGATTCTGAATTTTCAGGCTTTTGGTTTCAGGATTTTGATTTTCAGGCTTATGATGTTTCAGGCTTCTGAATGGGAACCATATATAGATATATATATAGATATATATATATATGTACACATATGCATATATATAATACAGATAGAAAGGGCAATAGAGTGATATATGGTGATATAGATGGATTCAGCGATATCTGCAAATATAATAGATAGTTCAACGACATTCATAATACCTTGGAGGTACAAATAAATAGGATACTGGCAACCATGGAATGTGTAACATACCGGCATGCATAACCACGAGGCTGAAAGACCGATAGAACACAGTACCGGAACAGTACAGCCGCGAGTAATAGTATGATGATATGAAGGGACAGTTAGTCACTGCTACCGGTGTTGCGGTTCACGTAGGTACTGTGTTCAACTGTGTCTGTGAGTGCCGTAGTCTGTGTAAGTGTGCGTTGAGGGTGCCGTGTGCATCTCTGTGTGACTGTAATGTGTGTGTGTGTCTGCAACATGTGTTTGTTAGTGCCAAGTCAGAGGCAGATCAGTACGGTAGGTGTGGGTATAGCTAGCCGTAGGCATACGGTTACTACCTGTCCCACAGTGGGAGGGACAGCCCCACCCTGGGCAGATGTGTCCTGACATAAAACAGTGCAAAGGGCAAATGTCCAAGATGGTAGGACATAAATATGTCCCATATATAATGTAACAGTCGTATTTAATAGTTATGCCTGTATGTAAGAAATGTAAATGTTACATGCAATATGATAAGTAGCCAAAGTCACACAACAATAGGTATGTATTGAGGATAAAAGTATGTGCCAACCTGTGTACTGACCGTGGGTACGTGTTGGCCTTTAAACACCGCTGTGTGTCCCGCAAGTGTCCAACAATGACCATATGAAAAGTTGGCAACCCATGGCAAACAGGCTCTTTTACCAACACAACCACAATGACTGCAAATATCTGGGACAGAAATACAAGGGATAGCAGTCACTTACACATATCTTTTGATATATCGCTGCAATTACGGAGGTATACAAGTAGCAAGCTCACCTGCAGACGATATAGAAACCAATTAACAATGGCCCAATGTACACTCCCGTAACATAAGTCTACTAACTGTTAGCTCTCTAATTAGCGACGGAGCCCACACACATATATACGGATTATGTAGAAATGCAAGGCCCACAAACCTGTATATGCTACGTACACCCACCGACATCCCCCACACTAGAAACTAAAGCAATACAGACTGTAATAGCAGCACAAACATCCAGTCAGTCAATTACATCTGCAGAACCCTCAACATACCGTGTGAGAGACACAATTAAAGGCATCATGCAAAATTGCAGGCATTGTATAATGGAACAAACAGCCATGTTACAGGTTTTGTTTGCAATACTCCGTTATCAGACGTTGGGATGACAGGTACACCCACATGTTGAACCAAATACTCTACCTGTCACACACAATCCACGGGGGACATGAATCCAAAGTATACTTGTCTCCATGCATAGCAGTTGCAATTACACATAACAAAACACAATACAGACCGTCTCCTCGAAGGTAGGGCAAATAGGCAATGCCCAAGTGGAGAATCCAATTATACCCCACTGTTGCCGCGTAATTGGCGAATGGAGTAGCTGCACAGCTGATATGCAAGTAATTAGTCACTCAGGAACACCAATTGGCAGGATGAATCCACATGTTACAGGTATCGACGTATATAAGGATGACTTGCCAGACATTCAAACCGTATGCTCATACCGAATACCAGTTGAAACACTGTGAGAGAGATAGAAACGAAACGCCATAACGATAACAAGGTATGTAGAACACCTGATATGTAAGGTTATGTATAGCATGATCTGTATTAATTAGTTTTACTGTATGTATAGCCTGGTTTGCATTAATTAAACGTGTCCGCAATGCATAAAGTGGGGAAAGGTATTTATGTAGTGATGTCTTGCTGAGCATACTAACGCTTGTAGAAACTGTGCGTCCAGCAGTGGGACACAAGGTACACAGCACAGACACCACAATGGATGCTACATGAGGGCGTTAAACAGAACAATTCCATGCAACCCGCCGTCAGTGGTAGGGTATGTCCAACAAGGACGTGCCATAGCAGGGGATAGTATATGTTGATATACTGTCACAGCACGCATGTGTATGGGCATATAATGTTAATGACATATCTAAGGTGGTCCCGCTGTGCAAGTATGCTTTGCATTATGGGATACTATGTGAAATATGTGTAATGTATAGTATTATAGGTAGATATGACAGATATTCTACACAGCATAACAGGCATATCATGCATACCACAGGTATCGCCTATTGGTATGTACAATAACAGGATACATATGGCTTGTAGGCATGGGACATTGTAATAGCATGATAGCTAATCTAAATAGAAGGGCTACCAAGTAACCATGCACAAAGGACATGTAATAGCTTCACAGGTGCATAGTGGGGTACTATGCAGTCTGGCAAGTCCATGTGTAATCACAACTACAGTGTTCACACTAGTGGCACCTCTCTAGGGTAGTGTCCTGTGAACAGCAGAGCCATGTGTCACCTGCACCTCTGCACAGTACAGCCACTGCAGTGATCCCAGGTGTACATGTGTCTCCCAAACACCAAGGGAGGTATCACATGAACAGTGCTACTGAGTGTCCCTGCGTGATGTACATAGGACTTATGTTCCAAAGCATGGTGAGTGTCCGGTTTGGGAATGTAACCCACAAGCACATCCCACTCATTGTGGCATGTGTGCACATATCCATGAGCATGTTGCTCACAGTGGCCTCTGCCTATGTCGCGTATGAGGAGTATATCCATTAATAATGTTGTGGACATGGGCCCTGTCTGATCAGCAGAGGTCACCCCTGAGTATGTAGTATGCAAATGTTTACAGATGTGGTGTCCGTAGTGCAGCCGCATATTTAAACTGTCAGAGCTCAGTAAACGTCATGGCGTGTTAATGTTGTGGCATGTAAAGCTGTAGCTGTTGTGTAAGGTACACCCTAAATGGGGTGGTGTACCCTTGAATGTGTGTAGATGTCTTGAGTTCAGAGGTACAATGGGTGCCTATGTACCAGCTACACACCCAGTACAGATAGGTGTGGCCATGTAGAAGGATATCCACGCCACAGTGGCAATACGGTAACCACAGGAGTGGGTGCGACATATGTGTGTACTGCAAACATGTACAATGTGATATGTATGTAGGGGACTACCATCCATGTGATAGTCAGTGGGTGAATGGTGTAATGCAAAGGTGATGTGCATGCACCTTGTGTCATGCAGCTTGATGCCATGATAGTCATATTATGTATCTGTCACAGCGACACCCATATGGATGGAGTCAGTATCAGCTGGTGGAGCAATCATGGTGCTTTGTATGCAGGGGTTTGAAAGCTTGGCAGGGAAAGTCCCCTGTGCTAGCCTGTTCCGCAGGGAAGCATATACTGAACATGAGGGGCCCTATGACTGAGGACTGTGGTATGCCAAATGTACCTGACATGCAGTAAGTACTATGGTATGCTGGCCTCACTGTGTGTGTCCTGTCCATGCGCCACATAGCATAACATCCTGAGACACAGGGTACGATGTGCAGGTGGATGTGTAGGTTGTCAATACCAGAATTGGGAATGGTGCTGAAAGGCAATGAGAGGACAATGTAGGATGTGTGGACTCCTGTACCATCAGCAACTGCCCTGGTAGCTGTATGAAAGGAGTCTACCATGTGTAGGGGCCATGCTCTGGCCCTAACAAGCCCAACCCGAGTGGCAGCAAAGGACGGGAGCCCAACAATGTCTCTGTGAATGACGTCCTTGATGATGTGCCACATAGCCATGCAGAACAGTCCAGTCAGGTGTGTAGGACTATAGTCCCACTCGTGCATTGTGGTGCCACCTGTGTGTAGTGTGATAAATGTGGCTGTGTGCCATTCAGGGGCTACAATGTCTGAAACAAGGCTATTACTGAATATGGTGGCCTAGTGGGGAGACATGTCATTCAGAGGTTGGTGGACATCACAGCCTGGGACGTTGGAAGGTGACATGGGGCCAGTGTCCCAGGACATATAGAGTGTAGGTCAGTACTGTGTAGGTGTGACCACAGGGACACCACAATGTTCATGTATGGATTGTAGCCCTGTAGTGAGTGACAGGGTGTAATGTTAGCATTGAATCCATCCTCCAGCATGTTGCCAACATCACCTGGGTCTGTAATGTTCCTGAGTGACTGTTGTATGTGACAGCAGATGTGGGTGTTGCCATCGACTACTGACATACCACCATAATGCCTGGTGGTACACCCCAGAATGTGTGGCAGTCATGTTTACATAGCTAGTCTTGGAGTATGTGATGAGGGACCCTGTGGTCCCACCACGGCTGACCAGTGAGCCACCCCACACATGGGAATGTACACCACTGTGCAACAGCCTACACCTGTTGTTGTACATCATATGTCCATGGAACATGACCACCAGAGTGGCGTCTGTTATCTGGTGTGTACCATCACGGCTCTGTGTGGAATAGCATGATCCATGCAGTTGTGTACATGCTAATGAAGTGCACTGGGGTATGTGTCAGCATTTGTATGTGCATTGTCCATCTGCACGGGTGTCATGACGTTAACAACCGCTGTCAGTAGACGTCTGTAGTAGGTGTTGTAGTACTCATGTACTGTGTATGCTGTGATGGGTGTGGTGCTGGGATGTGGCTAACAAGGTTGATTAGGATATGTTCAGAATCCAGCAATGAGCGGATAACCCCAGGTGTGTAACACCAGTCACATGGTGGTAGTGTTCATGCCAAGGTTAATGTTGGTCTTGGAGGTGGTGTGTATGGGTTGATCCAGCAGAGCGGAGGTTATGACTCATGGATGTGTCGGTACATGAGTGGCTATCCCATTGATGTGTGGGGTAGTGTCAGTCACACATCAGTAGTAGCTGTCTGAGGCCCACTGTCCAATATACCAACAAAGAAGGTATGTTAACCGTGGGGTATGATGTTGACTCTGTAGCTTGTTACAATGTGTATAGCGGTCCTGGACACAGTTAGTTGCACGTGGAGCACCTCTGATGCATTGTGCTAAGTAACTTGCCAGGATGTGTGCAAAACATAGTGGGATATGGGAACCCCTCAGCTGTGGGTGTGCCGGTCCAGGTATGTGCCTGAAAGGTATGGTCTGTCTATAACCTGTCATTGCAGGTGTGCTCTGCAGAGCCTAGAGGCAGGTCCCAGTCACTGCAGAGATGTTTGAGTGGTGCATTATAAGGTGTGCCTTGCCTGCATGCGTTACAGAGGAAGATGCAAGCATTGTGTCACATGCCCCCATGTCGTGCCTGCCAGTTCCCGTCCTGCCGGTGACAGTTATTGGAAACTGTGCAAGACAGGCAGTATAGAAGCAGCAAGAGCCTTACATGTGAGCTGTACTCCCAGGGCTGACAGGTGCAAGTCATCTGTGCCACAGCATTGTGGTTGACCAGGTCAGTCAAAGCTGACAGATACCAGATGCCTGTGGAATGACAATAGGAGCATAGGCAACTGTTGAAGTGACACAGTCAGTCGTTGTACAGTGGTATCGTGTCCGGACGAATGCAAAATGCTCCCCAGAGCTTGGCCCACACCCTCAGGGCTATAAGACTGGTGAGCTATTGCATGTCCCTGCACACGTAGTCTGTGAAGTGGCATCACAGGGCAGTCACACTAACATGGAGAATGACAGTCACATCATACCTGGTGAGGTGTGGCATGGGTGCATAGGTTATGTTGCAGAAGCAGTTACCTGACAGCAAGATGTAAGCGACTATCGCCTTGTGTAGCCTGCTGTGTGGAACTGCAGTGTGACTCCCTACAGAGTCATCTATGACTGGTGTGTTGTGAATGTTATAACTCCCTACTGGCTGTATGTGATGGGCACACATAATTCTGTGGGCTATAAGCTGGTGATGTTGTCTTCCATGATGGGGGCTACCTCTGGTGCCTACACTGAGTATGGAGACGTACTGCACAAGTTGTCCTCGTAGGTGTGGCCAGTGGTGTAGATCATGTGAGACTATGTGATGGGTGGGGTGTGTTGTGAATGTTACACATCCCCAAATGACTGTCAGGTGCAGTCAGGGTTGGTGACAGCATTACCCCCAGCCATAGCTGTCAACCTCCTGTCCCCAAAATGAGGAACATTAGCCCTCATACTGTTTGACAAATGGGCAAAACGGGGAACACTTACAACTGGCTTACTAATAGCTTCAACTAGGAAGGGCATATGATGGCTAAAATAGGCTGGTTTTACATATAAATAAGATATTCTAATGAATTAATATGATTCCCATCTATTTAGCCATGGCTAGCAGGTAAACAATTTCCAACAATGAATGTGTGACAGACCCTTTCAATGTGGAACCTTGAGGAACATGCACCTTTTAGAACCCCAAATGAGGTACGTTCCTTGTAATGAGGTACACTTGAGAGCTATGCCCCCAGCACGGCTGCAGAAGTGCATCCCCCACAGGCTGTAGTGTCGTATGTTGGGAGGTGAGCATTGAATGTGTACATGAGACAATTGCTCTATTGCCACATGTACGACATATCCCTCATATAGACAGGCAGTAGCACTGGTACGTGACAGTTGGACATGCCTGTATATACAACCATGTCCCACATGATATGTGCGTTACATGTGTACAACAGCTGTTGTACCATAAGCAAGCTGGGAAGTGTAGGACAGCCAGTGTGCCTGTGGTAAATGGTGTGGAATGGGTGCTATAGTAATCAGTAGCTCATGACATGCTCACAAGTTCTGAACAAGTGCCTAGCATGACCATACAATACAGATAGGGTGTTGGATAATATCAACCCACAAGTGGTGATGACAGTCATTTTGGGTGGCACTGCACTATAACCCTGATGAGTATGGTGTGCATGTCCATGAACCATTATCACTGTAGATGTTAGCAGTACAGATGTACAAGACAGCACGGATATTTGATTACAAATACCTTTGTATGTCACAGGAGTGTTCCACCAGTGGCCTGTTGACAGACTCACAACTACAAAAGGTGCAAGAGTGACATGTGCACATCACACCAGTGCCAGCTATAGTAGAACAGGGTTAATGTGTTGTACCCCACCCTCATTGTAGCCCATACCACACAGACAAATGTTAGGCATCTGTGTATGTAAGGCTGTGAATGGCCATGACCTATCAGTATAGCTGTGTCAGTGTTGTGAACAACATACAGAATGGGCTGTGTGGGTGAGGTGTGTGACATATGTGCACAGTCTGATGGATGATACCAGCATTGTCACCGCTAGGTGAACATCCCTGTACCCAAAAACTACTACCTAGGCTGTGGTCAACATTATGAACACTGTGTAAGGGATGGTGCTGTGCAGTGTACCCCCCCGACTTGGTGACATCTCCAGGCCCCTTAGGTAGTCATATGAGGTACCCATGTCATGTCAGGGTGCCATCCATGAGCACTGAGATCACTGGACAGGCATATACAGCAATGTGGTGACCAATATTGGATCACATACCACCTTTAAGGGGTAATGGCTATGCATGGATGTGCGATACCAGCCTTCACAATCCTCACCTCTACTATGCAGCATGCTGTCTACCTTGCAGAAAGACATTTGCTACACCATGATGATGGACATGCTACATGTCCATATCCTGATCTACAAGACATATGTCATGGACAGCCACCATCCTAATACTAGGATCGCCACAGGCTGGACAGATCCCTGTGCCATATATGTGACATACTCCCGCCATACCATGCAACCCTGTCCATCAAAGCTGCACATGTCATCGCAGTCATACATGGTGTGATGGCCGCATGGTAGATGTACTATCAACTGACTGGATCAGTAATGTGGCACTGATGCACCTTGCGGTGGCATAATGGCTGTCTGTTACAGCTTGGAAACCGTGCCCGCACATGCTATGGTTGATAACCATCCCTGCGAATGTCGTCTGACTAGCCATTGTCCCATGTCTATCACATGAGCAATACAGGCGATCCGTGGCAGGATGTTGAACAGTTGTACAGTGCTGTGTAGATGTATATGGCAAAACACATGCATGTACAGGTGTCCATGCGTATGTGTGCATTGTCACTGCTCAAGTCCATTACGGCTGTGTCTGTGTTGATATGTGACATATACACAGCATCCAGGTCAATAGCAGTACCCTGGACACATCCAGGCATGTGCAGATAGGTAAGAACACAAGTGCAGGCAAATAGACATGCCCACAGCAAGACAGCATTTACATGGAGTATGAACACTGTAATGAGGTGACACACATATATGGTGATGATATCCAATGCATAATGGGTGTGACATGTGTGACACAAACACATCAGTCGTGTCAGTGTCATGATGCTTTGCAAAAATAACTGTGCAGATGTAGTAGATGTCATAGAAATGTATGTGCAGCAGTATCTCTGTACATCTCTGAAACTGTGACCTGTCACCATCATTATCCCTTACAGATAATGCCCCGTACACACCTCCCAGCATACACCCGCCAGGAGGATGATGTCCTCATCCCACAGCTCCATGACAACTATGACTTGTTGTTCAGCCATGTGCCACAGCATGCCCAGCAGTGGGATGACCTGTGGCAGGATCTACGCAGGAGGGTGAACAATGTGCGTGGCCATAACCGCACCTACCAGCAGGTGTGCAGACACTGCACGGACTTGATACGACATGCAAAACAGCGTGCCACTGCAATCGCCAGGGAACAAGGTGGAACAGGTGGCGGACCACCAACCCAGCCCCCACTCACACACACCGAGGAGCTACTGGCCAGTCTGGGGACACCCAGGGAACAGCACCCAGAAACACTAGCTGCCATCGTGGAGGTGGGTGTCTCCCAACCAATGAGCCTGGAGTTACCTGGTAAGTCAGTACTGCACATATGGCTATTATATCCCATGTAGTTGCATGTGTCACTGTACATTATGTAAAGTAACAACATATGCAAGGTATGTGGACACACATGCTGCATACTACAGTATGCTACGTTGTGTATGTACACATGTGCATACTATATGCTATTACACAGGTGAATGTGTTCATATGCACAGTGCAACCTGTGGCTGTCATACAGTCATGAATAATGTTCATACTGGTGTGTCACCCCTATACAGGTACCTCTGGTGTGCCACACAGACATGAGTCCTTTGCAGTTGAGACTGTCATCAGTATCAGGCATGTTACAGTGTAGATCTATTTGTCATGTGGCCAGTTAACACTTGCACACCTGATGTTTGTTCCAGTCACGATATGCAGGTCGCATCACCCATCATTCACACAGGCCACCCATGTGCAATATATACAAACGTAATGATACACCGACTTGAAACCACAGTACTTGTCATTGCGACATGTGTGGTCAGCTGTGCATACAACGGTGGAGGTGTTCTACAATGGAGGCATATGTAGTATGCATTGGAACAACATGTGTGGTAACGCACACAGTACCACACAGTGAGCTGTGATATGGGCAGCCCACAGGTGTCACCATTGTGTCATATGCCCCTGCATTGGGTGCACACATTGTGATGTGCCACCTGACATGTCCCAGACATGTAGTGTTCTGTCTGCAATATTGTCACACTATCGCATGACCTATACCCCACATACCAAACATACAACCCGTTGTCTGCATAGCCCTGTGGATTGTGACATATCTGACATCTATGGGTGTATGTCATATGGGACAACACAGACATGTGAGATAGATGGCCATCACACACAATTGGCCAACACATGGGCACACATGGCCATGGGGGATGGCCAGAGACATGTAGCCACACAGTACATGGGATGTGTATACACCCTGTTGCACATTGTCCACACATGGTCCAATTATAGCCTTAGTTGACCGATTATACAGTTGATGTGGTACACTGGACAACCTAAAAGCCTGTGCACAGCTACTGGAGGTGTCACTGAAGTCTACCATATACGATCTGTTGAACATCACGACTGTGTTGCAGTTATGGCTATGCAATGTGTACATATTATGCATTCTACAGCAACATAGATGCCTCATGATGCAATGCAATGGCACAGTGTCTGTACTTCACACTGTATAGCAATGTAGACGGCTCACACTACCTTCCCATGCTCATGCACATTTGCTAAACATGCATTCTATCTGTAGGGCATACACACAACACTGCAATGTGAAGCCCATTATGATGCTGTACATGTGTCAGGACACCATTGTGTCAGGCATGTATGCATGTTAATGCACATGTCAGCAGATTACATGTCAAAGTCACGTCAGCCATGTGTACTGTTATCCTGTTCTGGGCCACATGGTGTATCACAGGGATGCATGCATACTACCATGATTGTGTGAACTGCATGGCTACTGATATGACACCTGCTTGCTGTAGTGTGCACCCCAGGGAGGTATGCTTACTAACACTATTAATGTCTGAGCTGCATGCCCTCTGCTGTATCGCAGGCATGCTGCATGCCATCTGACAAATCACATGCATGGTGTGTCTGTGTGTGTCTGTGTTTGTGTGTGTGTGTGTGTCTGTGTTTGTGTGTGTGTCTGTGTTTGTGTGTGTGTCTGTGTTTGTGTGTGTGTGTGTGTCTGTGTTTGTGTGTGTGTGTGTGTGTGTGTGTGTGTGTGTGTGTGTGTGTGTGTGTGTGTGTGTGTGTGTGTGTGTGTGTGTGTGTGTGTCTGTGTGTGTGTGTGTCTGTGTTTGTGTGTGTTTGTGTGTCTGTGTTTGTGAGTCTGTGTTTGTGTGTGTGTGTGTGTCTGTGTGTGTGTGTGTCTGTGTGTGTGTGTGTCTGTGTCTATTGTACTTTACAGCATTTCTTTGCATTCACAGGTGATGTAGGTGCGTTACCCTCCTGCGCTCCATCTGATGTTAGTGTCCCCACAGATACTAGCGGTGATGAACATATGCATGAGGTACAGGCAGGGTTGTCAGGGGCTGAATCTGTGCCAATGGTTACCATCCCAGCTATGTCCCCTCTTCCCGCACACAGTTCTGCTGCCAACACATACCGCATCACCAGTGGCCATAGAGGAAGGACAGTCAGCGTCTGTTAGCGTGGAACAGGAATGTGTGGTGGCTGCAGAAGGTGTGTCTACACACCATGGTGTCAGTGTAATGACTGCAGATGTGCCACACAGGCATGTGGCCAGTGCTGCTCGTAGGAGGACCTCTGGCAGACATGAACCTGCAGGACAGAGCGCAGCAGCTGGTATCACCAGACGCATGTTCCAGACTGTAATGGCGGCACAGGCACGTGCTGAACAGCAGAACAGAGAAGGGCAGAGGCTGCAGAGGGCTGCTATCCATACCCTAAATGACAACATCCAGGCATTGGCAAATGCTCAACAGCAGATTGCTAATGTTCTGGATAGGCGATTAGGTGAAATGGTCGGAATCCTTGACCGAGGCATGGCAATCCGCGAGCGGGAGCTGTCTGTGCTGGAACATCTGGTAGGAGTGAGGCATAGGCCATGTGGATGTAGGCCAGCAACACCACCTAGTGTAGGTCGACGTGAGCGTGCCACCTCACATGCCCGCTCCCATAGGGCTGGTAGCAGTAGCAGTGCAGCTGGTGCTGCGCTGTCAACACCAGGACACAGCAGGCCACGTGGACGTGGCCCTGGACATTCTCAGTGGGGACAAGGTTCCAGCGGACATGTGTCGTCGGACAGTAGCCACTCTGTACCTCCACCTGGCAGTGCCCATGCAACCCCAGGCAGGCACAGGTCAAGTGGCCGTGGACGGACACAGTGAGCTGTACAACCTGCTCTGTACAATCTGGGGCTGTCAATTATATCCCGTGTAGGCCTCACAAATGGCAGAACTGTGTACACACATACACGCACACAGCAAACACAACTGTAGGGCTCCACAACATCCACATGCATTCTGAAAAGACATGTCCAATCAACTCACCGGCCCTTACACACACACATGATGCTATCCATTGGTGCAGCCTATGCCACTGGCAAACATATCACCCTGTGCATATGATGAAGCCTGTGCCGCATCCCTGTCATCCACACCATCGGTGCAGGGTTATGCGCAAATATTCTGATGCACAGGGTGAACAGCATAGTGAGAGGTGTATGTAATATTACCTGTGTATGCATAGTGAGGGATGTGTATGTTGCAGTGGTTGTGTGTGAATACTGAGAGATGTGTATGTGACATAGGTTGTGTACTGTCGACATGCACCGGTCATACCATGTAGTGCAGGTGCAGCATGCATTGTGATGTGTTCACGGTATGTGTCTCGGTTACATCTGTAGCACCATGTTGGTTGTGATACCCTGGTTCCCTCCTATGGTGTACTTGCATGTGCCTACAGGTAGCAGTGTTTGCAGTGCCCCATGTGTAACTGTGGATTACTCACAGGCACGTCTGGCAATATCAGCATGCTACATGTACCCTCAACCTGACTGTTGGAAACACCAACATGACACAGATGTCCACATATACTGCACCTGACGCATGTGGTCAGTGCCACAGGCTACACTGGACAGAGACGTGACATACATAGCAGGACACATTACAGGTATGGTGACATGGTGCAGGGGTTGTACACAGCGGTCTGGCCAATGATGATGTGAGGTGTCACTTGGTAGCTGGAGGCCACACTGTGCAGCAGTAGGACCCTGTAACAGTACGGGAACATGGCCACATTCACGGGGTGTACACCACTATAACGCACACCCCATAGTGTGCAGGTGGGGACCCTTGCCTATGTGGTCATCACCCTCACAGTACTATGTACCCACACAACGTGTCACAGAGAAGGAACATGCACAGGTAGCCAGTATGGCTGGGACCTATGGCATCAACAGGGTAGTGCACTGCATCACCATTACGGGTTAGTCACCACGTGGAGTTAGTGATCATTTCTCACCGTATATTAGCATACACCCTCACACCAAGCACCAGACATACATACAGACACACACACACACTGTGGTGACCACACATGTGTATACGGACAGCCGACGTGTGTGATGCACCACACCGGCCGACGTCATGCTTCCCACACTGACGTATGTACAGATCTCTACAACAGTGTACAGGGATGTGTAACAACTGCGACATATTCCCCGCGATATGTGGCATCTCTGGTCACACATTCGGACACACATGGCAGTGCTGGGAATGATACACCTGCCATATGATGACACGTTTGATAGACATGCAGTGATATTGATTGCATTATGTGTACCAACGCTATATCTGGCAAATGTGCTGCTATATGCACACGGGAGGTTGTAGGTGTTACAGGTGCCATGTGACATATAGTTGGTAACACCTGACCACTGTGTATGCATTATGTCAGCACCGTCACGTAACAGTGACATAGCGTACTGTTTGCACATGGCATGATAGGATGGTGTGTGACACAACTGTGAGCCACCCCCTGCACACATACATCTACACAGGTGGTTCACCACGTTATGTACACACATCCCTCCATACGTGCTGTTTGTATGTCACCGTATACAGGTGTCAATGATGGGTCTGCATTGTGACTGCATGTCATAGGTAGGTGCAACTATGTTACGGACATCGGCCACTGCACATGCATGGTTGCTGCATGCACAGTACAGATGTCACATGTGTCTCCTGTTGCCATGTTTGTATGCATTGCTATTGGTGGACATGTGTGTTGACATACATAACACATGGACTGTGGTATGATATCACGGGTGTCACAGGCGACCAGTACAAGAGTATGTGTCCTGGTCAACATTTCTACCCGCTGTAGTTTGAGCATTCAACAGACATGGGCCCACCTTCCATTCGCGTGTGTAGCATTGATTAGGCCACTGTTATGCATGAGGTACATCAAAGGTTATGTATGCATGTGTTGTGTGTGCAGTCCATGCACACATCAACACAATCACATGTATGACATATCCAGACGTGTGTTCATTGGTGTACAGCAACAGTCAAGTGTCACAGCTGTGTAAGGGCCGTGGTATGTCTTGAGCCGACCTGTTCATGTATACTGGTATCATTGCAACGCATAACACCTGTTGGATCCCTGTTGGTACATGTTTACTCTGCACAGCTGGTGTACACCTCTGTACAGCCCAGTGGTCATGTGTCACATGGTGTTGTGGTACTGTAAGGCTGTGTAGTGCTGCACCGACGACATGGTGCTGACTTGACAGCTACAGTGTACACTGCAGTGTGTACGTGTGTGACCTGCACCTGTGACAGCTGTGATGGCAGCTGTGTGTGTACAGGTCACTGCATGTGTGACCGCCCTGTGTGTGAGGACAGTTATACCTTACTGTGCCCTTCTGTACTGTGCCCTTCTGTGTGTACACTCCATCTACATGCACGACAGGCCTTTGCAACAGCTAAGTGTGTGAGCATGCCCAGTATGATGTTGTGTAGATGGACACACAGTACAGTCCATGTACACAGTTGTGTAGATGGACACACTGTACAGTCCAATCTGAGACCTTCCATGTTTACACTCCATCTGCATGCAAGACGGCCCTTTGCAACATCTAAGTGTGTGAGCATGCCCAGTATGCTGTTGTGTAGATGGACACACAGTACAGTCCATGTACACAGTTGTGTAGATGGACACACGGTACATTCCACACTGCACCCTTCCGTGATTAGACTCCGTGTGCATGCAAGATGGCCCTTTGCAACTGCTAAGTGTGTGAGCATGCCCAGTACGCCATTGTGTAGATGGACACACAGTACATTCCACACTGTGCCCTTCCATGATTAGACTCCGTGTGCATGCAAGATGGCCCTTTTTCAACTGCTAAGTGTGTGAGCATGCCCAGTACGCTGTTGTGTAGAAGGACACACAGTACATTCCACACTGCGCCCTTCCGTGATTAGACTCCGTGTGCATGCAAGATGGCCCTTTGCAACTGTTAAGTGTGTGAGCATGCCCAGTACGCCGTTGTGTAGATGGACACACAGTACATTCCAAACTGCGCCCTTCCATGATTAGAATCCGTGTGCATGCAAGACGGCCCTTTGCAACTGCTAAGTGTGTGAGCATGCCCAGTATGCCGTTGTCTAGATGGACACACAGTGCATTCCAAACAGATGTGTGATACTAAGCGTGTGGGCATGGCCATTGACATCCTGTATAGCCATGGTGGTCACCCAGGCAACAGATGTCCATTTTCAATGTCACGATGGATGCCTACATTGAACACACTGGTTGCTGTCTCGAAGGGTGTACTGTCTGTAGCGCATCCCGTATCTATTTAGTGTTGTAGTGCTCCGTAGATATTTAGTTGGCCCGATGACAGCACTGCCGTGTTTGTCTACGTCTACCTTGGGACAGTAATATGCTTTCAGACTGCTCGCTCTCTAAACATTCCCTATCGGCATCTTTGCCTTTGCGGATGATGTCACCCGCCTAGAAGTATGCCGCTGGGAGTGCTGTGTTCAGTAATCTCGGTAGTGCGTTCTGTAAATGCGTAATGCTGTAGTGTGATAAGGTAGTTAGGTGTATGTTCAACTCCCAGCCCTGCCAAGTGTGTGTGTGTGTGTGTGTGTGTGTGTGTGTGTGTGTGTGTGTGTGTTTCCAGCTGCCTGGGGACACAGTAATGCTTTTAGATGCCTCACAACTCATACATTCCCTATCGGCGTCTTTGCCTTTGCAGATGATGTCACCCACCTAGAAGTATGCCTCTGGGAGTGCTGTGTTCAGTAATATCGGTAGCGCGTTCTGTAAATGTGTAATGCTGTAGTGTGATAAGGTAGTTAGGTGTATGTTCAACTCCTGGCCCTGCCAAGTATGTGCGTGTGTGTGTGTGTGTTTCCAGCTGCCTGGCGACACAGTAATGCTTTTAGATGCCTCACAACACATACATTCCCTATCGGCGTCTTTGCCTTTGCCTTTGCGGATGATGTCACCCACCTAGAAGTATGCATCTGGGAGTGCTGTGTTCAGTAATCTCGGTAGTGCATTCTGTAAATGTGTAATGCTGTAGTGTGATAAGGTAGTTAGGTGTATGTTCAACTCCCGGCCCTGCCAAGTGTGTGTGTGCATGTGTGTGTGTGTTTCCAGCTGCCTGGGGACACAGTAATGCTTTTAGATGCCTCACAACACATACATTCCCTATTGGCGTCTTTGCCGTTCCGGATGATGTCACCCACCTAGAAGTATGCCTCTGGGAGTGCTGTGTTCAGTAATCTTGGTAGCGCGTTCTGTAAATGCATAATGCTGTAGTGTGATAAGGTAGTTAGGTGTATGTTCAACTCTCAGTCCTGCCAAGTGTGTGTGTGTGTGTGTGTGTGTGTGTGTGTGTGTGTGTTTCCAGCTGCCTGGGGACACAGTAATGCTTTTAGATGCCTCACAACACTATATTCCCTATCGGCGTCTTTGCCTTTGCGGATGATGTCACCCACCTAGAAGTATGCCTCTGGGAGTGCTGTGTTCAGTAATATCAGTAGCGCATTCTGTAAATGCGTAATGCTGTAGTGTGATAAGGTAGTTAGGTGTATGTTCAACTCCTGGCCCTGCCAAGTGTGTGTGTGGGTGTGTGTGTGTGTGTGTTTCCAGCTGCCTGGGGACACAGTAATGCTTTTAGATGCCTCACAACACATACATTCCCTATCGGCGTCTTTCCCTTTGTCTTTGCGGATGATGTCACCCACCTAGAAGTATGCCTCTGGGAGTGCTGTGTTCAGTAATCTCGGTAGTGCATTCTGTAAATGCGTAATGCTGTAGTGTGATAAGGTAGTTAGGTGTATGTTCAACTCCCGGCCCTGCCAAATGTGTGTGTGCGTGTGTGTGTGTTTCCAGCTGCCTGGGGACACAGTTATGCTTTTAGATGCCTCACAACACATACATTCCCTATCGGCGTCTTTGCCTTTGCAGATGATGTCACCCACCTAGAAGTATGCCTCTGGGAGTGCTGTGTTCAGTAATCTCGGTAGCGCATTCTGTAAATGCATAATGCTGTAGTGTGATAAGGTAGTTAGGTGTATGTTCAACTCCCAGTCCTGCCAAGTGTGTGTGTGTGTGTGTGTGTGTGTGTGTGTGTGTGTGTGTGTGTGTGTTTCCAGCTGCCTGGGGACACAGTAATGCTTTTAGATGCCTCACAACACATACATTCCCTATCGGCGTCATTGCCTTTGCGGATGATGTCACCCACCTAGAAGTATGCCTCTGGGAGTGCTGTGTTCAGTAATATCGGTAGCGCGTTCTGTAAATGCGAAATGCTGTAGTGTGATAAGGTAGTTAGGTGTATGTTCAACTCCCGGCCCTGCCAAGTGTGTGTGTGTGTGTGTGTGTGTGTTTCCAGCTGCCTGGGAACACAGTAATGCTTTTAGATGCCTCACAACACATACATTCCCTATCGGCGTCTTTGCCTTTGCGGATGATGTCACCCACCTAGAAGTATGCCTCTGGGAGTGCTGTGTTCAGTAATCTCGGTAGCGCGTTCTGTAAATGCGTAATGCTGTAGTGTGATAAGGTAGTTAGGTGTATGTTCAACTCCCGGCCCTGCCAAGTGTTTGTGTGTGTGTGTGTGTGCGTGTGTGTGTGTTTCCAGCTGCCTGGAGACACAGTAATGCTTTTAGATGCCTCACAACACATACATTCCCTATCGGCATCTTTGCCTTAGCAGATGATGTCACCCACCTAGAAGTATGCCTCTGGGAGTGCTGTGTTCAGTAATCTCGGTAGCGCGTTCTGTAAATGCGTAATGCTGTAGTGTGATAAGGTAGTTAGGTGTATTTTCAACTCCCAGTCCTGCCAAGTGTGTATGTGTGTGTGTGTGTATGTGTGTGTGTGTGTGTGTGTGTGTGTGTGTTTCCAGCTGCCTGGGGACACAGAAATGCTTTTAGAAGCCTCCCAACACATACATTCCCTATCGGCATCTTTGCCTTTGCGGATGATGTCACCCACCTAGAAGTATGCCTCTGGGAGTGCTGTGTTCAGTAATTTCGGTAGCGCTTTCTGTAAATGCGTAATGCTGTAGTGTGATAAGGTAGTTAGGTGTATGTTCAACTCCCAGTCCTGCCAAGTGTGTGTGTGTGTGTGTATGTGTGTGTTTCCAGTTGCCTGGGGACACAGTAATGCTTTTAGATGCCTCACAACACATACATTCCCTATCGGCGTCTTTGCCTTTGCGGATGATGTCACCCACCTAGAAGTATGCCTCTGGGAGTGCTGTGCTCAGTAATCTCAGTAGCGCATTCTGTAAATGCGTAATGCTGTAGTGTGATAAGGTAGTTAGGTGTATGTTCAACTCCCAGCCCTGCCAAGTGTGTGTGTGTGTGTGTGTGTGTGTGTGTGTATATATATATATATATATATATATATATATATATATATATATATTTTTTTTTTTTTTTGTAATATGTATGTGGATATTAGCACTATTGAATGTGCTGCATTATCTGTACATGATCACCTTGGATGTATCTGAATGTGCTATGGCTCTGTGATAGTGCACATACTGTGTGCTGTAGTGATCCTAGGTTATAGTTGTGTAGTGACCAGTTATTTTTTTGCTGGGTATTACTAGGGACATTGAAAACAATGATAGTACAGCACCTTTAAACGGTCATGTGCACATCTCAGCAGCAGTCAGCAGTAGTTATTACTTTGGTGGATGAGTATGGCTCATATAACTATGTATTAAATGACAATACTATGCTAATCAGGTTAACATTACTGACACCTGTTTATCCACAGGTTGTGATACAGATCCCAAGAATGCATGTGTATACATTGCCAGGTGCAGGACTGGAATATGGTTGAATGCATGGAGGGGTGTCCATGGCCAGGAATGGCGATCTGTACAGCCTGGCAGGTACAGTCTGTGACTGTCCCACAACCTCCAGTATATGGCTGACACATGCTGAAACAGTGTACATGCAGAGACACACATAAAACAAACAGCTAGGGATAACACATACACACACACATTGCATCAACATTGGGCCATGCAAAACCTGTTGTCCCTCACACACACACAAATGCATACATGTTGATTGGATGGTTCAATGACAGGCTCTGGAAAAGAAACTACATACCCTGTGCATATGATGACACCTGTGCCACCTCTTGTAATGTGTAACATTGATGCAGGTACAGACTAACATGGTGCTGATGCACAGGGTGGCTTCATAGCACTGTAATAATATTACAATGTTGTTAACACAAAGTGTGATTTCCTTCTAGGTGTATGTAAGCAAGCATGATACATTACAGCTATGATCATAAATGTAGTATAGTGTACAGCACTGTTAATTCTGAAGATGTATTATCCATCCATGTGCCATTTGACTGACGTGTGTAGTATTGGCAGCATATGTTTCAGAGTGTGCAGTACGTGTGTGATGTGTGTAGTACAGAGTTTCATGTATTTATATGTGAACATGGTGAAGGTGCACTGTCTGCATGTACATGTATAGTGGACACATTGGAATGGTGACATGCCCTGTATTACATACTGTTAACACTTCATAGTTTCTATTGGTGGCCAGTATGCATTATACTACACATATTGTTGTACTTGTCTACACATGTGTGATTGCTATGGTTTTACACGGTGCTGTGGGTGATACTGTTACTATCTGTGATTGTTTTGCATTATGGTAGTAGACACGACCTCAACAGTCTGAATAACCAATTGTTATATGATATCTTCACAACTGACCCACACATGTAGGACACACAGTAGCATGTGGATCCTACATGTACTATACTATACTATACCAGTACGCACTGGTATTGACTGCCACACATTGCTGGGACCATTACTGTTTGACATATAGCCATGTTAGTTACAAGCAAAGACAATAGGGATATTCCTGTCCACATCTGGGAATTCATACTGTGGCCTAGAATGCATTCTGCACATGACACAGTTATTCTACACAAGGGTATCATACAGACAGATACGTGTTATCCAACCCATGCTGTAAACCTATAAGGCTAAAAAGAGTCAGTTATCCACATTTACTACACATACTTTACCAACAGTAACACATAGGTATTACACCCCAATATGTATAATGGGTAACAATGTGTACATATAGATAAGTGCTATGTCATTTGTCATTTGATATTTGCATTTACAATGGTATTTTGAAGTACATCACTGTATCACATATGCAATGAGAGTTCTGCATGCATATCCTCCAAGGTGAATGTACAACTATGATGAATGTCCATTATTGACATACTTTGCTGTGTTTGAACTGTTCTGCAGTAATACAAATACATGAACAGTCACTCACACTATGTATATAAACTGTCATGTGTGTGTGTGTGTGTGTGTGTGTGTGTGTGTGTGTGTGTGTGTGTGACAGATGACCTAGGCCACAGACAATTCTGGTACATGTAGTTGACAAGTGCTTTAATGCTCCACCAGATGTGTCCAGGCACCAGAACTGTGACTTGAGCGACACAAACACATGCTAGAGTAAAGTTTCTGTATGTGCATGTGCCTCATTATGGCATTCTTGTTCATGTGTGTGTGTGTAATTCTGATGTGTGTCATCAGCCACAGTTGAACTGCACATCCAGCATCCCCCACTAGGTGACCATGAGGGTTGTCCCCATTGCCAAATGTTTTGTACAGCTGCGTCAGATGCCACATATCGGAAGCATTGCAGCTTCCAGGGCATCCAGCACACACATTCATTATTATGGGCTGGCCATCACACACAAACTGCCACTTCATGGAGGGGAAGCCCTTGTGGATGATGTAGGCCCTACCACACTCACTGGCTGGTGCTTTGATGCATATGTGCGTGCAGTGTATTGCACACAGTACTTAGGGTATTCCACTATTGTGTGGAAAAGACACATATTGCTGCCCAATAACTTACGGGAATTGGGGATATATACATCATCACTGACATGTGCTGACATGGCATTCATGAACTGGTGCAGTACCCTGGATGCTGATGTTTGTAAAATCCACATCATATCACCAGTTGATCTCTGGAAGGTACCTGTTGCTGGTATCCTTAGGGCAACACATACCTTGGTTTCCACTGGGATAGGTTTCCCTCTGTTGGTTCTGTGTGTGAGACATGGCCTGCACAGCTCCACAATCTTCTGCAGGAGGTCTCTGTCCACTCTATAGCACTCTACTATCTCCAGCTCATGTAGCCCCTGGTAGGTTACCCTGTGCCTGCACACTCCTCTCCGTCTACTCACTGTGTGATGCTGAGCAGCATTCACATTGGCACAACCCTCCACATGTTGCATATGTTGACGTATAATAGCAATGGCAGCCCCTAACATTATGTTGTCTCAGTTAAGCTTTTACAGTTTTCACTTCTCTTAGTATACTACAGTGTTGCAGTGTGTCTGAGAAAAACATGGTGGAATGCTGTTTGTAGAGTTGTACATGCTGTGCTATGCTGGCCTACTGTACTGGCTGTGTAATATACTCAGTCTGATTATTTTCACCTGCTAGCTGTGGTAGTTCTCCTTGGTTAACTTACTGCTATTTGTTTACCTTTCTTTTCACTGTTTGTGTCCACAGTGAGCGGCGCCACGCATAGGAGCACAGTGAAGTGCACATCCGCTTCCACGTGCGCACACAGTCTTATACATGCGTACAAACACTTACACTGGCTTACACAACATTACACGGGCTTCAACAATCTTACAGTAGCTTACTCATTCTTCAACTCGCGCACACGGGCAGACACACATGCACACATGCTTACTCGGGCTTACAGGCTTGCACGGGCACAAGCACACTTCACCAGGTTTGCAAGGAACTTCAGTGATATCCATGGCGTACACCGTCAGTTTACTGACTTTACCTAGGATAAATCATAACACGCCTCTTCCACTGATGAGTCACTGACAGCAAACATGTGACACACTGCTCCAATAAGATTACAGTGTTTTATACATACACACTCATGATTTCACCTATCTTCTACGCTGATAGTCCCCTTAACCTACTCTTACACTGTAGAGGCTTGGCCCATATGGCATGACAAATTGTGCTTCACTATCCTCAGCCTCAATTGCATAGGATTGCCTACTAATGCTTGGTTACATCTCTGAGAGTGCGCTTCCACACATAGCAACCACTACTCAGTAGCCATGTTGTCTTCAGCTTGCCATTCACCTGCATGACAAACTAACTTTTAACTGACATTACAATTTGTATGTATATTTTACATATTTGTCTTGTTTTGTATGCACAGCGCGTACTCGTGCCGCTGTGCTACGCTTAAACACCAGAGATCGGGGGAGGACAACTAGAGTTTTATTAATTTCCAATGGAAAAACATGCCACTGGCCTTATATTTGGCCATTGGCATGCTTCTTCAACTAAATCCATCCTTTATTTGCAGATGACATTGCTCCGTTTAGCTACTTGCAGAACGTTACTCGGTTAACATCCGTGTACATTTCTGCACATAACTCTACTCTTGCACAGACAGCTTACTGTTTCATGTATCGCATATTTTACATCATTTGCATAGCTTTCACCTACAAATGGGGTAATTTGCATATCCTAACATTGTTCGTGCAACGTTCGTTTTAGGGGCTGTGTTACATGCCCCTACAGGATATTGCTGAATAGCCCGGAAGACATCTTGCCTTGGTCTACTCTTACTCTACTCGTACACACCGACCAAAGCTTTGTGAATCCTGGCCTAAGCTTTGCTGTGTGCTAATATGTCTATTTGTGGAGTAAGCATGGCTGTAGGTATGTTTTGACCTGCTACGTCTGTCATTTCTACAGAGCAGCTCCCACTTTCATCATTTGTAGAGGTGACAGCCCTATAGGAACTATATGTACAGCTGTGACATTTGGCAAGTCAACACATACCTGTGGTCAATACTAAACTGACTACTTCAGCACTTTTCATACCTTCAGATTTGTCTTGTAGTGGTATAGTCGATAATACTGTTTCCTATAACATGTATCTGTTTCTGATACAAGATATGTCATTTTATTACACCACTACACACAATATATGAAGAAATCACAGGCCAGATGCCATTACATTCCTTTTGTAGGACACACCCGCCCAGAGTGTTGTGTTCCTCACAAAAGCCAACAGGTGCTAATCAAAACATATTCTGCTATCATCTACCTTATGTGTTCGCCGGTATTTGCGCTTTCCGTCAGTGGCAGAACTCACATGCGAGTGTGGGAGACTGAACACTGTATCGGGGACACTTCATAGCACCCTGAGGGACATATTTATGTTGTTTCTATTAACCTTCCACATTGACTATCACAGGACATAAGTATTCATCAAATTTATCGAGGTACATGCTTTTGACTTATACATGTTTTGTCATTTGTCATCATGTCTTTCTTCACACCTGTCCACCTAATCTCACTAGTTCTGTACATTTATTTAGGTCAGGGTTACCTTCATACCTCTCAACTGTACACATTTTGGGTAAATGTCCCGAACTTAGACTTCTGATTTTGTTCTTTTTAATAATATTGTGCCTTTCTGATAATTTAGTGGCAAGTCATTAGGGACTGTAGGGTTAGACAATAATGACAGACATTAGTAGTTTACAATTAATAACCCTCAAAACATTCATACTAATGAATGATCCATTATTCTATCAACGTTCTGACTTTGTAAGAGGAATATTTGAAATATTCCCTATTTGTACTTATTTTAATATGCCTTTGTCCAGATGTCTTATTCTGATTGAGAGGTATGGTTACTATCTTAATCGTACGCATGTACATCCATGATAATCGCTTACACGACACTAATATAACTCCCTACGTCTTCCCCCAATAGTTTACATAATATCCAGTAGATGGGGTCTTCATTTTTGGAAGTTAGAGGCGTCTGCTATACCCACATAGGAATATTAATCACTCCCATGGGGCGGACCTCATAAATCTGTGCCAACCAACACCTAGGCCCATTATTGCATACCCATGATTCCCAGACCTGACACCCCTCCACAGTAGTCATAACACATATTTAATGTGAGCGATAATAAAGTATGAAGACACTTCTAAGCACTATCCACTCTCCGCATATCTGGACATATGTCATACATTCTGTCAACCCATGTGTTATTAAACTTGCACAAGCTACTGTTGCATGTACAGCTATATTGTAGTTGCGGATGACACTTCTTTGCAGCAATCATTACAGGACAGTGCGTGTATAGATTCACAATTTGTGGGGTCCTGAAAGGACACCTATATCCATTTTTAAAGAGTAGGACTTGCAGATTTGGCACACTGATACTTTACGGGCAATAGTTTTGAGAGCAGCAGTGTATTTACCTTAATTGCATGTCTGTATGTCTATCCATACTAGCTATGGTGTAACCTATTTATGTACATGTGTTATATCTACGAGGACATTTGTTTATATGCTTGTTAGGTATATATCAATTAATGTTGTATGTGTTTGTGTTTGTGTATATATATATATATATATATATATATATATATATATATATATATATATATATATTTCTATATATATATATATATATATATATATATATATATATATATATATATATATATATATATGTCTGTACATTCTTTATTTCATATATTTATTTAGATTAAGTCTGTGGATATATATCTATACACAAATGTATATATCCATATATAGACATTACGTGTAGAAACCAGCATTCATTTGCTATGCTATGAGCGGATTACACACGCACAGGCGCACTTGCATTTCCTTATTGTGGGTTACGCGCAGGCGCACATGCATATCCTTATTGTGGGTTACATATGTTTACTAAGTCTTTGTGCTTACGTGGGCTTTATTACTTGTGACAGTACCAGTAAAATATCTGTAATCCAGTTAACGGACATATGCGAAACACACGTTCACCTTTACATATTTAAATGTCTGTACAGCACAGACGCATTCATTACACTTTAACATTATATGTGCTGTAGTCGTAGTTGAACCGGGACTGCAATCATGTTGGTCGGATGCTGTAACCACTATACTTTTGGTGTTCTGACTCATTTATATGCATACCCATAGTACATAGCTACATTAACATATGCCTCACCGCTTCACTTACGACACAGGCATCCATTCTCCTGCTGGGAAAAATGCGGTACTACATATTACACATTCCCTATTCCCTACTGCTCTGGACCCAAGCTGCATATTTAATCACTGCAGGGATATTCAGAACCCCAAGGCTTATAGTCCTGACACATACAAGTCTTTAATTGTCAGGGTGTTCATGTGGTGATCTGGGTTTAGGCTTGTCTGCCTGGTGAATGGAACTTCCCTGACCGTGTTCAAATGTCAGACAAAGCACATGGACAGAGTTTGTCCATTTTAAACATTTTATCTGTGTTTACAGACACAGGTGTTTGGGCACCTGTCAGCAGCTTATAATGTTGGCAATACATAATATGGGTGGGGGTGGTTACAATACATGATTCACGGTGAGTGGTGTTCCCATTCACATTATTTTACCTGTGTTTACAGACACAGGTGTTTGGGCACCTGTCAGCAGCTTATAATGTTGGCAATACATAATATGGGTGGGGGTTGTTACAATACATAATCCACGGTGAGTGGTGTTCCCATTCACATTTGACTATTTCCTGTATTCATTCATACGAGGATTATTATTTTGGACATGAATTAACTATGAATTAACTACAGGTATGCAGTAGTACAGTAAACATATGTGAAGGTTTGTTACAGTAAAAATGTACGGACCTCTGTAATACTCGGGGACTACCCCACATCCTTCACAACATTTCATGGTAATGTACATACTATTATTCTGTGAACTTTCAAAGTTTGTGAGAGCAGTATTTACATCTGTCCCTATTTGTCCACCCATCATTTTAGGCTTTGTCCAGATTTTGTTGCTGTAATAGGTTGAGAGGTGGTGTCGGTATGTGATTGAGTTGAATATATACTGTCGATAATTCAGTGGGGAGTAGGGTTACCACCTCTTCCTCTTTGAGGGAAGTCCACTTTGGACAGTTGTGTCCTGCGATGAAACCTAAGACATGGCAAATGTCCTGTGATTTTAAGACAAAAGTATATTTCTTATTTTCTTTAATAGTTGCATGATACAGGTATTTTGTATCTGAAACACATAACTATTATTTGGGATAGCATAAGCAATTCAAATGCTATGAAATCAGCTTTTATCTTGGCAAACAAGTGTAATTCTGTCCTTTGCACTGGCCAGGGGTATGTTTTATCCTGCAAATTCTCAAATTTCTACAAAAGATGTCCCACCTTGGGCATCTGAACAGGTGGCAACCCTAGTGGGGAGACCTGCATGGTGGACAGGTGTTCCATCCTGCGTAGTATGTTTTACATGTCTGTCTAGAAACTGAACAGTACCGTGACTACACATACATGTTTTGTCCAGATGTGTACAGTACTAGACACCGTGGCGTGTAAACAACTCTGATGTTTCAACAGGTTACTTATCCCATGCGGGATGTACACACATTTTGCCAAAACATGAACGTGCAGGCATTTGGATTTACGTAACTGTGATGGGATGTTTACAAACGTGGGATACATATTTGCAATCCTGACACTGCCTAGGATGATACTTCCTACTACATATGGGGAATACTCGCTATGTGTAGGTGTACGGCTGCGCAAGGCTGGTAGCTGGATTTGGTGGACATTCGGACATGGGTGCGGGTTATGTGCTATACAGGGGATGTTGCGTATTGCATTTGCATGCATGGGTTCTGCATTTGGATGTCCTGGTTCCGCATATAGCATCCTATGTGTATGTGCCAGTTACATTCCTGTTCATGTGTATAGCACATTTTAATATTCATATGTTTGTGTGAGTTTGGTATACAATTTGGACTGTCAGGTTTCTTTACAGTTGTTATATGGCCACAACTGCCCAGCTGTGTACTATCACTACCACTGTGAGACTGCTGGTGACCCTGCCCATGGGGCTAGACGTGTGTATTGGCGGCGCGCTGACATGATGCGCTTCACTTCCACTGGGTATAACTACTTACAGTGCAGTACATTACGGACACACGATTTTAAATATCATTTGTTCCATGGACGGAAACTCATATTGTGTTGCGTGCATTTCTGTTTAGTTCTCAATTTTGTGTGGCCGGGAACTGTCTTGCATGCTTTGCATACGTTTCATTATCCATGGACACTGATAGGTGCGATTACTATTGCAGGCAGACTATAATATTCAGCAGTTTAGGTTGGTCATCGACAGCCGACATTGACACGCCTCCGGGCACAGCTTAGTAACGCCCCATGCACTCGCGCACGTGTCCTATGCACGTGGATGTTGTGGCAGCTCACCTTCATTAATATGCATATGGCACTACTACACCATATATACGCTGCACGGCCGGCGCAGGCCTTACATCGGCCTTGTGCCGAGCTTCATGAATCCGGGGGGATGTCTAGTGCTGATAGTAGTTATGTGTACTACAATAATTGTTACAAATAGCCTGATGAAGTGCTGGTGAATAAGCTAATTAAAGTGCAAAAGAGAAAATAAAGTTGAAAGGGATAGAAAAAACTGCCCAAATGGCCAATAAACTACAATTTCAGAGCTAGAAACCACTCCTGTTGGGATAGATAGGCTACCTAGTGCTTATCACTCCCACTGATAAGCTGAAAGGCTTCCCTCTAACACAGAAGGGTCTGGGGAACTCAGACACTTACAAAACAGTCCTGGATACTGCAAATCTGTATCTGGACTACTCTAGCAACAGGAAAGGTGGAAAACTAGCCCAGAACTTTTTTTTCCAAAAAAAAAAAAAGCAGTTAACTTAAAAGAATAGTACTTGCAGTATGAAAAATACAGTTAAACAGCAATGAAATGCAGTAAAATGCAGTTAAACAGTAATGGAATGCAGTAGCTAGCAATGAAATATAGTTAATCAGTAGATTGCTTTGAAACAATAGCTCACAAATCACAGCAGTAACATACAGCACTAATAAAGCAGAGATTCAGTAGAATACTGTTATCAATTTAGTGAGGCTGCCAACAAGCAGTAATAAATATAGCAAACAGCAAAATGAAGTAGAAAGAGGAACATTTTTTTTATAGTAGATAGTGAAGAGACAGAAAAAAATGAGATAATTCAAGGTTCAGAAGCTAAAGGGATTGGCCTTTGTTAAGTTCTCACTATAAATTGTAGAATGAGCTGATGCAGTGTCACTGGGGGGAGTGTCCAGTATCAACTTTATACCAGAGGTGGGCAACTCAAAGCCACCAAAACTTAAAACCACAACAACAACCGGGCACATAGGTAGGAAAAACAGCTGCACAGATTACAGAGATATGTATTAAAACACAAGTGCTATTAAATGCAGTGAAACAGAATCCATCCCAATTATCCAATCAAAAAACAGTTTTGCGGGAATGTCCTTAGCTAGATTAAACCAGTCTTATTACTTTCTCTGACAAAGAAAACAGCTAACCCTCTCTAAACAAAGATTTCACTGCAAGCTGAAAGGGATACAGCAGTAAAAGATACTCAGCTCTATCACACAACAAAAAAGTGACTAAAAACAGTTGTACAGATTACAGAGATATGTATTAAAACACAAGTGCAGAAGACAATTGAAAATAAACACTTATTTTTTTCAAATATCACAGCAGGCCAGTAGGCCAGTCTCTCTGCAGCTTACAACAGCTTGAGCAAACAAGTATATCTGATTTAAAACTGGCTATTAAAGGCAGAGAAAGAGAAACAAGCCCAATTATCCAATAAAAAAAAACAGTTTTGCAGGAATGTCCTTAGCTAGATTAAACTGGTCTGATTACTTTCTCCATATTGTATCGAGACAGATACCTTGCATATCCACAGCTGCATAGAAGGAATTGTATTGCATAAATGACATCACAGTGTTGAATATCACCATCCTGAACATTTATACATTCTGATTTGGTTAAGGGTAGATATCCCTAAGACTGGTATCCATAGTTTGTCCATTCTGAGAACTGCAATATATATATATATATATATATATATATATATATATATATATATATATATTTTTTTTTTTTTTTTTTTTTTCTGGTAGTCTGATACTGCTATTTTGTTTAACACCTGCAGTTAGGTATTTTGTTTGTTTAGCTTACTGAGTTATATCTGAGGTCTGGATATGAATACAAGTCTTTTAAAACCTATGAAAGAATCTTCTGAAAGGATCTGAAGTACCTGCTTGTCTATAGTAATATCCTGTCCATGTGTTACACGGTGCTGAAACTTTCCTCCTACTGAATAAAGACATGAAATAACCGGCTGATCTGTCTTCAATCACCAAGATCATTTGCTTACTACTGTTTACCATTTTCTTAAGGTAGAAGATGAGGTAGAAACTGAGATGCTTGTCATAGCATTGTTGTTTTGCAGTCTGCTGCTTACTATAAAATGACTCCATAAATGGGAAGTTAATCATGTACTGGGGTAATCAGTAGTTCTTGTCTTGACTTACTTCTGTAGATCTCTGAGAATATTACTTCTAGAATTAAAACAGATACAGTGTAGAGGCTAAAGAAACTAACAAACCTGTCCTGACATCCTCTGGATAACACCTGATTTTTAGCCAGGCCTGTCTCTTCACTGACACTGTTGTTTCAGCCGCCCCAAAATCAATGTGGTCACTGAATCATGGAAATGTTATAATATGTGCACCTGTCTTATTGGCTGTGGATTAAATTTTGCTGAGTTGTCTTTCATATCTTTTTTCAAGAAAAGACTGTACTATTGGTTGCCTATAATTTATAATTGAACTTGGATTAAGCAAAATGTGTGAGAAATAATTGGTTGATTTTATAGCTATGACTGAAGATGTAAAAAATGCTGTCAGACCCATTATTCTAGCCTCCCTGTGTAGTGACAAAGTGGTTAAAAGGATTTTTCCCTTTTAAAACTGTTTTTCGGTTAATGGATTTTGTTGCAATATTTGCTTTTAGGTTATCGAATAGTTCATATCGCTCTGATGGGGTCCAAGGCAATCTGTCTACACCCTCAGGAGCAGGATGTTGCGTATCCACATGTAGATAACTTTTAAAAACTGTCTAGCATTGAGGAAATAGTTCACATTGTTTTCTTTTGCCTTATTTATCAATAATACCTTTTTACAAGAATATGTTTCCCTAATGGGCCAATCAAGGATTCCACCTTCAAGTTGACTATCTGAAAAGTGAAATTTTCTGGAGGAAAACTAGACTATTTCAATGAAATATCAGCTGGTCTGAATTTAGGTCAACAGGAGAATAAATCTGGCTTCTTTAAAATTCTACATCTACTGAGGAGAATGGAAAAATGTAATCATTTTATTTTCCATTTACCTTCATCTTGTTACATAGGCATTGACAAAAAGGTGTGATTAGCAGCGCATAATGTTTGCATATTTGATTCCCAAACTTTAAGGCAAAGGTTTGTGTCTTTACAGCCTGATGAACATTATTAAAGTACAATATAGTGGAGGGTTGGGCTAACACTCAAAAGCCTACACCTGTGAGGGAGTGGGCATTTATGATAAGGAAAGTAGTGAAACAGAAGAAAATATTGCAAGACTCTAAGAAAGGGTTGGCTGGGATGGTCTTCTTGGAGCCACCTACTGATGGCTTATTTGGAAGTGGATGGCTTCTGTATGTAAAGGATACCTACATTTATGCTAATTTATCATTAAAACTGAGTGAGAAAAATAATTTGGAAGTGGATGGCTTCTGTATGTAAAGGATACCTACATTTATGCTAATTTATCGTTAAAACTGGGTGAGAAAAATAACCAGGCTTTTTTCAGACATTTTTATGACTGACTTATGAGACCTGATATAGTACCCAATGAAGATATTTCATAAGAAGAATTCAAACAGGACTGACATTTGAGGTTTTCTGCAACTGGCATTTTTATCACAAGCTTTTTCAATCATTTTTTCTTTCATAATTGTACTAGAATAGAAAACCTTTGTATGGGATTCCTCTAGATTTTGAGAGACTTAGGTGGTTTCTCAAGCGTGTACATTTTTTCATTAGAATAGGTTCATAAATCTGAAAAATTCTAACTGTTGCAGGTTTATTGAATTTGGTACCATATCTATAGTTATCACAAACATGCTCCACCCCTGGACTGAATACAGATTGTCTACCATAAGCCTTTTATATTTTTAATAGATTTAGATAGAGAGGACACTGCCATCCTATTCAAAATGTATAAATATTCTCTTGATGAATAATACCAATGATAACAGTAACTAATGCCAGACAGTAAAGGCCAAAACAGTTGTTGATGCATTTGTGAAACTATGAAAAGTCAATGAGTGACTAATTATTTGAATCAGCAATAAAGACTGATCTGAGTACAAGGCAACCCTGCTTACATGGGGACCATGTTTGCAAAAATGTCACTACTAATATTACCATGAGGCCAGCACTGGTCTACAAAGTAGGGCCTAACAGCTTTAGAGAAACCATCTGGAAATGATTTAGATTCACTAGTGCATAGTCTAAATGTTATGACATACTGTTACACTGACCCATGCTGAAAACAGATCACTACAATACTCAGGTTCACAGTAAAATGTTTAACATTACTGTATCAGAACATATTTCAATACAGTTATATAGTTATGTGAGTTGTATTCTTTCAACAATCTCACAAATAGCAAGAGCAGTTAGAAAAAACAGCAAATCAACAGATTGCCAAAGACAAAAATCAACATATTTATATGGTAGTACTTGATGGGTACACATTGATGATGGTGATAAATCCACAGCTTCTTAAACTAAAGATCAAAGGAATTGATGAGTTGATTACAGTTGTAATGAACACTAGGAACTGCATTTATGGAAAAAGTTACTGTATGGTATAATCCCCAGATTGCCTCCATTTACCCACAGCATTTAAGAAATATAACACCAAGATGAGATTTACACCAAAGCTGTGTGAAGACTCTTCCTTTAATGAAAAATACCATAAACATTTACTATTTATATATTCTATAAATGAAGGTATTAGCTCTGTACTACCTTGCCATAGAATAAATATATCATCCAAATAACGGATGTACAACTTAATATACTGTTGGTAGTCACTTTGAAAAACATATTTGGATTCTCACCCAAGCAATACTATATTGGCATATGCTTGTGCGCAAGCTGTGCCTATGGCCACTCCTTTTAGTTGTTCTATAGAAACCTTTCTTTTGAGCCCACAGGTTGTAAATATCTGTCACAGTTTTTTTCAAAAACATCCAGTGCAGTGGGGGATTGAAAATACTGTTCTTCTTTAAAGCTTTTTGGTTCTGTTCCCCACTAAAGTCCATTCCTTCTACAGGTTGTGAAAAAAGACACAGATTTAATTTTCTAATGTACATGTAAAAATCAATAATACTCTCTGCTAAATCAGGGGTATTGGTAGGAACATACTTGAAACCTTTAGAAAATAAAGAAAAAAATTCCGGTGTGATAAAATAATCCGTATAATTACATGTACAACTGGAGGTACTGGTACAATATCTCATCATTACTAAACTAAACAAACAACAAGGCAATGTGAATAGACTAGGGGAAGAACCAGATGACATCATTGTGGAGGCAGAGATGTCAGTAATCCCAAACCGACAAGGTGGAAGATGTGCTGACATCATCGTGGAGGAGGAGAATGGAGATACATCATGACAGTCTTTCTCAAGCAAAAGAGGATGCCAATGTTGGTATTAGTCCGGGGAACAGTGACTGAATCTTGATACACCCCATCTATCAGGTACTGTGCAAAACAATCATCCGAATAATCAAACTTTTTTCTGGTGGTAATATTGGTGCTTCTTTTCAATCTGCACATCATAAAAAAGACTGTGGCCAGCTCTAGGACTGGTAACTGAAAAAAAAACAAGCCAGATTTTCTTTCTTTAAAGCAAAAAGCCTTTAGTTTTTACCAACATTGTGTTACCAATTCAAGGAACAATGTGAGTGATAAAATGGACGATTTTTACTCTTTGAAGGACAAGATTTTCACTTTTGAAAAATGGTTGTTTAAATAAAAGACTATATAAATGGAAATTGCATATTTGCAAGAGTGTATAAACTTGAAAATGATACCAGGGTTTACGAATTTTTAAATTTCCTTCTGGTCTTTTTTATGATGATAATGTTATATGTGATTTTATTTGTATGTTTGACAAATGGGGTTTAGAATTATTGAACAAGACTTTATTTTACAATGAACAAATGAAAGATAAGTTAAGCGAATAACTAGATAGTCTGAATAATACAATATTAAATGATTTGTTATTCCTCCAATATGAAGACTTATATGAAAAAGTTATTTTTAAAGTAGAAAGAAGATGCAATGCTTTGTTTTTAAAAAATAAAAAAGTTAGCAGTTAGAAAGAGATACTATCAGACTAATACAGTATACCCTATTAGTTGTGTACTAAGAGACAAACCACCCCCTTACAAGACAAATAGAGATAATTATGAGACTAGAACAGATTTTACTAGTGACAATTTCATTTATGAGGACAGGCAAGATGTTGAATTTTCTCAAGAGGATTTTCCTACTCTCTGACACTCAGAAAGGTTAGCAAACAGAAATATAGAGAACAATCATGTAACATCGAACTATGCTGGAAAAGTGCAGAGAAGGAACTCTTAAAGGGGAAGAAGGAGATATTAAATCCCTTTCAACATATGATTAGTGAAACAGGAATAGTGCATGAACACCAAGGTTTTAAAATATATAATTATACGGATTATGTTATCACACCGAAATGTTTTCTTTATTTTTTAAAGGTTTCAAGTATGTTCCTACCAAGACCCCTGATTTAGCAGAGAGTATTATTGATTTTTACATGTATATAAGAAAATTAAATTTGTGTCTTTTTTCACAACCTGTAGAAGGAATAGACTTTAGTGGGGAACAGAACCAAAAAGTTTTAAAGAAGAACAGTATTTTCAATCCCCCACTGCATCCCCTATTGGATGTGTTTGAAAAAACTGTGACAGAGGATATTTGCAATCTGTGGGCTCAAAAGAAAGGTTTCTATAGAAACCTGAGCAAAGATGAATATGGTCTCATGTGTAAATTAAGAGAAGATAAGAATTTACGCGTTATGACTCCCGACAAAGGGGGTGGAATAGTACTGTATGGTACTATGGAACATTCTAATACTATGCAAGACATTTTATTTAATGAGCAGAATTATGCACAGGTTTCAAGAAACCAAATCAATATAGCATACAGACGTATAGACTCATATCTGGAAGAATACTTATTGGACCAGCGTATCAGTCCAGACATACATTAATATTTGGTTAATACCCATCCCATGGTTCCGACTATATTCAGTATTCCCAAGATATACAAAAACATTGTAGAGCCACACTTCAGACCTATTGTGGCAGCTGAGGGATCTAAAACTCAAGGCATGGCTATATTTATTGACAAGAAAATTAAACTGGTGGTAGAAAAGACTAAGCATTTAGTGAAAGACTCTTGGATATTTCTAGGACAACTAAAACAGGACCTTTGATCACAAGATTTAGCATTCCTGACCATAGATGTCAAGGACTTGTTCTCTTGTATAACAAAAGGGGAAGGACTAGTAACATTTGAAGAGGCTTTAGAAGCCTATTCTGGCTTCCCACATGACCAAATATGTACTATTAGTGAACTTATGGCATTAATATTACAAAACAACTTTATTTACTTTGAAGGCCAGTATTTTCAACAACTAAAAGGAGTGGCCATGGGCACAGCATGCGCACCAGTATATGCCAATATAGTTTTGCTTGGGTGGGAATCCAAATATGTTTTTCAAAGTGACTACCAACAGTATATTAAGTTGTACATCCGTCATTTGGATGATATTTATTCTATGGCAAGGTAGTAAAGAACTAATACCGTCATCTATAGAATATATAAACAGTAAATGTTTATGGTATTTTTCATTAAAGGAAGAGTCTTCACACAGCTTTGGTGCAGTTCCTATTTTTTCCTGGTTTTTATACTGCTTTATACACCTTTTGGATTACCAAGATGAGATTTGTTCAGCTGTGTTATTCCTCACTCTTACATCTAAAAAATGTCAAGGACTGAAAACTACTGTAGTATATCTTGACTAAACTGACAGTCCAATCCACAAATTGGCTATATACCTGAATCAAAAGTGGAATGAAAATTTATTTCACATATATTCCATCTCTCATATAAGTTGCTCATATATTTTGAGTCTACTTAAAGCTTTAAAAATGACAATCCTACTTAAATGAAACAATATTTCAGTAAAAAGTGTGATAAATGAATACCAAATATCTCAAAACATATACATTTTAAAGTTGTACATGGAAAAATAAAGAAGAAAGAAAATGTTTTTGTGGGGTGAGGTTTAAAGCCTTACTGTACTCCCATACTTAACTCAAACAATGCAAAACCACAAGGAAGAGAAAAAATACTACACAAACTGCTTCTTTTCCAAGGTTTTACAATCTTTCTTGTTAAACATGAGCAAGAAGATGCAAGGATGCTTGGCCCCTACCCACATTCATTAGAAGAAACTATAGAAGATTAACTTTTTGTATTCTGATTTCTCTGTTTAGATTGCTGCTGTTTTTGGAGCAGATGAATAAAACTGTCCTCTGTTTCTTGTTACAAATAGCTGCTTTTTCAAAGATAATGAATGAAAGAACATCATGAGCGGACAGGTGATCCGCTGTGGCGACCCCTAACCGGGAAAAAGCCGAAAGAAGAAGAAGAAGAATGAATGAAAGAATGTCTGAAATTGTACACAAGCTCCTTCATCTTATTCAATAAAGATCATGCAGAACAACAAATGTTTACACAGGTATGCTGGTCATTGCATACAGTGTGTGTGTGTGTGTGTGTGTGTGTGTGTGTGTGTGTGTGTGTGTGTGTGTGTGTGTGTGTGTGTGTGTGCTTGTACTTTCACAGGCATTTTGGAGTGGGATTACTGTTGGGTGCCATGTCTGTGTGGCTGGTATCATATAGAGAAAACATATTCAGAGAAAGAGAAAACAAATAATGCATCTCACTGTGTTATAAGTAATGAAGTGGCAGCACCTCCATATGTGATAACTAAGTTCTGACCTTAGCAATGGCAATTAATTATAAAGCCAAAAACTGCTGCAATTTCACTCTTTTATTCCATGCTTAACTAAAATTATTACATTTCAAAATATATTGTAATTTACATTATGCAATCTCCTTCCAAAGTCTGCAAATACTCCTGTTACTCTGCCACTTTTTATGACACTTTGGGGTCGATACACTTTGTAGCTGGTTTAAGGGAATTGCCAGTGTTCAAAATCCCCAAAAAGCTCAGTCACTTGCATGTACTAGTCCCCACTTCCCCTTGCCTTATGTCTGAGCACATGTAAGGTGGGGCATTAGCAAAGCAGTGCAACAGGTGAGGGCTACGAATATTAATTACTAGCAGTCAGTTATACTGTGTGCTTGAAATTCAGTTCTATCACACCATAAGTTTTAAACTCTAGTCCTTTTCATACAAATGCCATTTTTTTGCAAGCAGAATGAAATTGATCTTTAACTGTTATGGCAATAACACTATCTGAAAAGTTCCTTTTCAATAAAATGCAGTTTTATGAAAAATGATAGTGGAGTAAAATTCATGTTTCACAATTAGGCTCACGCCCAGTTTATAATCTGGCTGTCATTCCTGCCAGATGAATAAACATTTCAATGTATTTCTGTTAATGCACACAGAGCTATACAAATTTATCTGGAATTCAAATAAAAGCAGTGTTAAAATTTGTCAATGGTAACACAAAGTAAACATAAAGAGGTTTCTTCTTGCAAAATACAAGCCCTTAAATCAAACAAATTCAAGTAATATTTTTTTTTTTTAAATGACAGCTTTCTCTGAAGATACTAAAGAACAAAGATAGATACTTTTTTTGTGCAAGAAAAATATTTGCCTTTTCTCTGAATAATATGAATTTGTCATACATGATTAAAAAACGTAGCAGAAGGTGGACAGGGTGCAACCATCATATGGGGATACAAGAGGCTTGCTCCTGCAATAAACACAACATTTTACACAGATGTGCTTTTTCTGCTCTCAGTTCCATACATTCAGAAGGAATGCTAACTATTCTTGAGAGATGCATATAAAGGCTTTGAATGCATAGAGATTTCCATTGACTAATTTGTTTTTTTTTTTTGGTTATGCATACTTTTTCAAATATTTGCATGAATTCGTAACTTTCTTTCACTGGAATGTTATGAATTATCCCAGAGGATTATACACACAATAAAATGTTGCAAATAATCTGATTCTATATTTTAGGAGATCCCACATGACGACACTGTGTATGTGTGAGTACACGTATGAATGTGTGTGTCTTTGTACACACAACATCCCCTCCTCTGCCAAAAGTGCACATTCTTCTAGTGTGCTGTAGTAATCAGAGGTAAAACTTAACACCTGAAGCTGCTACAGTTGCATTTTGCCAGTTATTGTTTTTGACTGCACTTTGCAGTAACCACTGTGGTGATGTGCTCCATTTTTAAATTTTCACAAACAAAGCAAAATCATACTTGCAAGGATCTGTCAACTTAGGGCACCAAGTTTCAATTCTCTGGCCTCCCTTTTGCAGGACAGATATGGGCATTATCCAATTTCCTTTTGGTTGTTAAACTATTTAATAGCCATAAACTAAATATAAATAATCCCTTCTCTGTCTTCTGAAATGTACTCAAAGCCATTCTTGCCTTCTATTTCTGTCACTGAACTGACTATCCATACCATCTTGACCTCTACGCTCCTGCTGATGCATTATATTTTTGTCATTCCATCATAGTTTCTTGATGCAAATTTAGTCAATATTTCACTAAATAAGTGCGTTTTACCTGCAAACTGTAAAATATTTTGTACTTACTGACTTATACTAACTGTTGCTTTCCTTTCAAAATACTAGGCAGCATATCTTTTACTGTTTTTTTTTTCTCTAACTGCCCTGGGTCATATCAGGGCACAGGGAATGAACACTTGCTGAGTAGCATGCTATGACTGTGCTGCAATGGCTGTGAAGAGTACCTGATATTAACCTATGTGATCCCACATGAAAACACTGCATATTCATTTTTATTTGTATGACACTGACAAATGATCCTTACATTAATATGCCCAGTTACACTACTTATTACATTATTAGTAATTTGTTACAGTTGCGCAGATGACCTTCTAGATCTTGTTTATAAAAGATATATGTTTAATGAACCCACCATGACAATCAGTAATGACAGCAATAAATAAGCACAACTACTTTGGCAGAATATGATTACATATATCATTATCATATAACTTCACATGGCTTTCCATGGACTTCGTGAGACTGCAAGCATATACTTACATGTAATCTCACCCATGTGCCCTCCTTGGTGGGCTTGCAGTCATCAACTTCCCTAATTTCAAGTGCTGAAGTCCCAAGCCATTTCGGTATTAAACTCCTTCAGCAGCACTCTGCCACCAGCCTCCCCCGAGATTGTTGGGACTTGATCAAAGCATGTGACCAATGTCAGTTGACTCCTACATACATGAACTCATAGGCAATAGTATCGCAAACAATGATTCTTTTAAGAGCCTTTTTTATGACTGATATTACACTTACAGCCTTATAAATACCTAGCAACCACATTGATTCTTGGTCGAGGGTACTGTTTCTGTTTATTTTCAATCAATAACTGCACAAATAACATATCAGTATTCAAGAAAAGACTATGTAGAACTGTCAATAGATTTATCAACATTTCTCCACTTCCTGGGGATACCAGCTTGACATATCTGTCATAAATTATCTTGTAAAATAATTTTCAGTGTTTTTATTTTATTTATTTTTTTTATAAAAGGAAGACAAACATAGTGAGCAGTAATTTCACAATTATGGGTAAACCATGTTTCCTGAAAAGAGTCTGACAATGTAATTAGTATAATCCTCCTTCCCCATTACTAGAGTGTGTAGTACTCTCCTTAGGTTCATGAATTTATACAAAGCTTACAAGTGAGTCTCAAGAATTTTCAGCACAGTTGTTACACATTGAAATTTACTCATGTCCATGAATTTATCTACTTCTGTCTGAAAGAGGATAATGACTGATATTTTTTTCAAAGGAAAGGAGAGTTTATTTTAAAGGCAAGTGAGTATATTTGCATGTTCTGCCCTTCTCCACAGTATGTACTCATGCAGTATTTCAACACAGAGTATTTCAAAGAGGGAGTCTTTTGTGGCCCAGTGTGTTAGACAAAAGTCCCTTTTTCGGATGCAATAAGAGATTGAGAGCAAAATCAGTTCCTTAAGCCTCTTAGAATAACTTGTTTGTCAAGTCCTACATTCATTTGGCCACTAACCTTTGCAGCCTTTCTAGCTGGACAAAGTGTGTTGTTAACAGAATACAAACAGGGGCATTGTACTCAAGAACTAGCCTAATCAGTAAAGCATAAATGGGAAACACCAGAGCTGCAGCTTGTTTCATTGTCCCTTGTAACTGCCCCAATTTGTCATCTTGTACTCCCCAATTTGAAGCTAAAGAGCAACTTGGAGCTGAGGACCAAAACAGAAAACATGGTCTTCAAGTAATGTAAACAGCTGATATGTACATATACAGTATGCATGACAGGGCTTTGCTTTATTAACACCATTGCTAAACTGTAGTAAAGAGGTATAGTAGCTCTTTATTACAGATCTACACTTCACTGATTCTAAATTATCTTCTGGCTAGGTAAGGAGCTATTATATATTTTCAGAATAGCTCTCTGTAATACTACGTCATCTCCTTTATCAAAGTGCCTAACGCACGAATAACACCGACATAACTTCTTCTGTCCCACTAGAAAATCCATTGAAGATAATATGGGCTGCACCAAAGGCCTTCATCACTAATGCAAACCCGTGCTGTGCAAATATTTCTATTTGTATGTATGCCAAGGCCAAGGCCCTTTATGACAGTATCCAGTTTAAGCTGTTTCCCCTGGGTATACGAAAATGTGCTACCCAAATGTGATAAAACTGAATTTGTTGGTATAGAGAGAGAGGCCACTGCTTTTACAGTTAAGGTGTGCTACAACACTTGATGGAGTACTGACATACATGTGAAAGACACAACAATCTTATCAGTTTGCAATGATCAACAAATGTAGTAATCCAATCAGTGATGCTAACTGCAGGCATCATCTGAAAAAGAAAGCCACAAAAAAATAGATGAATGAGTACTGACCTCTGTGGGGATAATGATAACTTGTAGCATACAGTGAGAACTGAAAGGCAAGTCCTATAAACAACAATTACACTTCTTGTGCATTCATAATCCACCCACACAGTGGCAGTGAGTTTAGGTTACAGCTGCATACAACCAGTAACCATCACTATTGCAGCTACAGTATCTGTCTGGCATTATTTAGTGGCCCAACTCCTTAATGATTTCTCACAAAATCACTAAACTTACACAAGTCTCCAAATCTAGAATTAACAGTACTGTATTCATCAGAACACCAACTAAAAAATAAAGAATGACACTGTGTTTCAGTTACAGTATATAATTTATATATTACCAGTCTGTCTAATTTTACACAAAGTATGAGACTCACTCTAACTTGCAAATAGCACTGAACCTCATGAGCTCTCCACATAATAATGCAAACTTTCACTCTTACCTTCTTCCATTTTTCAGAAGGTCATTAAAAATGTGCACTTTCTTTTTAAAAATAAAATGCAATGTGTTGCAATTACAGGATTCAAGATTGTCCCTCCCTCTGTGGCAGACAACAGTAGCAATGCAAATTAGGAGTTGTCACTGAATCCCACACCAACACAAATGTTCTCCAGGAAGGGCTGACACAGATGTACAACTGATGTCAAGGCCATGGACTAAAACCAAATGCCAAAAAAGGCATAATAGTATCCTTAAGGAAGTCATCCACCCCTAGAAACTATCACATTGACAACAGACCCCTTAAAGTTGACCCAGTAGTCAGGGACTTAGGGATACACACAGACAGTAATCTATCCTTTGACCATTATACTGTATGTCTACGGTAGTGAGGAAGACATTCTATGGTGTTCAACTTGTAAATGAAGGTATGGCATCTAGATCCAAGGAATTCATTGTTCCCCCCTATTCATCACTCATCAGATCTATCATTGAGTACAATGCCCCCTTAGGTATATATCTAACCAGGCATATAAAACAAATGGAACATCCACAGAGGTTCCTCACTTAAAAGACTACAGGGTGTAAGTAAAATGTCCTTTGCAGACCTCCTCAAGCCCCTATCCCTGTATTCTGTCTCCTACAGGCTGTTGAAGGGAGATCAATGCCTGGTATACAGGGCATTGCCAGACCCCACTCTGATGGACCTCCTGCATATCTGTAAAACAAACAACACCAGAATTACCCATTCTAAAGACTTAAATCTTGCCTGTGATATAAATAGGACCTGCTGGAGACACAAGTATGTATCACAGAGACTACCTCTTCTATGGAACAGACTCCCCGTCCATGTGAAGCAGAGTTCCCCACTAACCCAATTTAAGTGCAGCTTGAACAATTGGATGGGGAATAGGAAATTCATCCCTGGTTTAGCACCTATGTATCTAATGGACACAGGCAGCCTGTAATTGGTTCATCTCCGAGGACCCTGCTTGTAAATGTTTCATCTCCCAAGTCCCTGTTTATCAAGGATACCAGAACTTGTCAGAGATTTGGGATGCATGGCTAGGAAAAAGGCCCTTGTGGTTGTTAGCCTAGTAAATAACTATAAACCTATAATGGCGAAAACACCAATGGCTAATCAAAATAACCATTTCAAAAATATTCACCAACTCAATTGGTGTTTACCGATTCTCCTAAATAGGTGAAGGAACCCATTTGAAAAGTACTCAACAGCTCAGCTTGTGATTACTGGTTCTCCTATGAGTGTTTAGAATTATATAAATGTATTAAACTTCCAAGGCTACATATAAATGGTGAGTTGTAGCCAACTTTTGCATTTAGAGAGAGAGAGAGAAAGTGTGTGTACCCGCATGTGTGTGTGTTGATAATTGAATAACAAAGAGACTTTTTTGTTATGGCTTCTGTATTACACTTCCATTACATAGCACGCTTGTATTGAACTGTTTGCTCTGACTGCAGATTGTTAGTTATTAAAATGCAGGAGCTTGGCATTGTTAACAGAGAGAGGAAGTGTGTGTACCCACATGTGTGTGTGTGTTGATAATTGAATAACAAAGATACTTTTTTGTTATGGCTTCTGTATTACACTTCCATTACATAGCGCGCTTGTATTGAACTGTTTGCTCTGTCTGCAGATTGTTAGTTATTAAAATGCAGGACCTTGGCAATGTTAACAGAAAGGTACATTTGGCCCACACATTGTAAAATATAAGTAATGATGTACTTTTTAAGAGATGAAATAAATGTATTTTCTTTGGGGGGGTACCCACAATTATTTAAATTGCAGATGTATATTCCCTATTGTACCTTTCAGCTATATTTCATTATGAGGAATATTCATTATTTTAAGTCATAAAATACAATTTAGGGGCCAAACATATTTTTCAGCTAACAATGCCAAGCTTCTGCATTTTAATAATTATCTTGGATTATGCAGGTGAGTTATACCTGCATAGTGTAGCTAACCATCAACCTTGGTGGCATCCCAGTGGTATTTTATTTTGATGTGGACATTTGGCCACCTCCTAATATTACTAATGGATCACATATTTATTTCAGCTGAGATATTTGAGTTTATTTATGACCATTTGTGTGCGATGTTGCTGAATGTTTGCCAAAAGCAGGTAGGCTGTATATAGTAACAGTACCTTGTGAAGAGCAGATATGACTTCCTCTAAAAAGGCAGAAGGTTTAATACTAGCACAAGTCTTTGAAGTAGGGAATTATCAACATCTTTCTGAATTAGTTCCACAGATACATTCTTAATAACCTTGCACATGATAGTGATAAGACTGACGGGTTTGTAATTTCCTGGATAAGCTGTGGATCCACCCTTATGGACATGTACTACTTTGGCTGCCTCCGAAGAACAAAGCAAGTGGTGAAACTTGTTCAGCAAGACATACAGTGTTTCTGTGAAGGTTTGGTTTAGTAATGGGGAAGAAGCAGCCAAGCACATTGCCTGGACTGATGGAAGTGGTGCTTTTAACATCTAATAATACTATCACAGTTTGTTCTGGGGGGGCGTGTGGATATTCACAATCTGGGTGTAGGAGCAAGGATGCAGTTTGCACTGGCTTAATAAAACTTGACCTAAATTTGCTTGCAAAAATGTTTAAAATATATTAGGGTTCAGAAGGAGGCATCCCATTGAGATCAAGGGTAATACATGCAGGACCTTATGTTTGTTTTCCTAACACAACTGTAAAAAGCTTTATTATTACCTTCTTCCTTTACCGCACGTTAGAGTTTGTAGGAGTCTTGGTTTCATAGATTATTTCTGAAAGTTCTTTTCAGGGGCTAGATTAAGCCTGCTTCTGTTAGTGGTTGAGTAGAACGTTGTAGTTTTTTTTCTTTTTGCTGTGTACTTTATGTTTTGGTTCCACCACTATCATTTGTTGTTGAATTTCATCTTGTATTTGTATCTAATAGGGGCATAACTAGTAAAGCATTTGCTATGGGTACTGTAAAATAATTAAAAGTCATCACTCCTTACTTTGGGTTTGCTTAAATTGCAATTGCAGTCTGTGCTGTTACAGACCTCATTTATATATGAACACTAAAAAATGGATATGTTATATACACGGCTGGCTTTTGTTCTTAGTTAGTAGGATTGTTTTGTGGTCAGATTTGTTTAAGGGCAGCAAAATGGTAACGGCAGAGCAAATAAAAAGCATGTTAGTCAATACAATACATAGTATCTTATTTTATCAGGCAGAGGATTTCTAATTTCTATAAGAAATTTACATTAACAAGGTCAGGGAGATCTTTTGTCTATTTTTGTCATAGTTTATCTCAGTCATTTCTGGAGAAACAGAATTCCCCTTCTGTTTATTTATAAAGTCTGATTACTGATTAAGTTCTGTAATGTAATTTATTTTGTCCTTGGAGTGTTGGAAGGATATTTATAGCATTTATATACATGGTATTCAGTATTACTTATGGTAACCTGGATACGTATCTCCATTGGTCTGTAGGCTTTGCTGTGTATCTTTTAGAGTTTTAAGGATGAATACGGGTATTCCTTGCCAGTATAATCACATCTGAGATACTATCTGTCAATAGTGTTTTGAAACAAGTATTATTGCTAATGTAAACTCACATGATGTCCTTCTGTATAACTGTTGCATTATTCTACATAGAAGGGATGTCCTGTCCAGGGCTCCCCGATGGTCGGCCAATATGAAAAAGCCTAAAAAAAATGTTGTATGTGTCATACCCCACATTTATGCTCCCTGCACAGAATGTAGGGCACAAAATGGATGTACAGATGCAACTACCTAGAATTTCTATTTCCGCCAGTTCGAATGCCGATTTTGCCAGTTGGTCTGAACTCCTTGTTGCTGTACTGAATATTTAGCAACATCAGAAAAGTGTCTCATTGTTTTTTTTATTTATTGATTTACTTATTTGTTTTCAGTTTGATGACCAGGGAAGTCCACTGGGCCAAGAAGAGCCCATTTTCAGTGGAGGCCCGGGGAGAAAAGCTGCAATGAACAATTACAAACATACACAAAGCAGTAAAATCATCTACATCAGGCTGAGAATGCAGCATAATACATATGAGGTATAATACTGTCATTGAAAGAAATACAAATAATAGGACATCATTGGAAATTTTGTATGTACTAAGTTAGATACATTTACGGATATAAGAAAATCTAACAAGGTTAGCCAAGGTGCAACAGAAGGCAGTCCAGTATAGATTTAATGGAGTGTAGTAGTAGACAAAGTAATGGTATGAGAAGTAGGTGTAGCAGGGGATGGAGATGAGAGCAGCTAGAGGGGGAAATTGTGTTTGAGAGTAACATGGGCATGTCCATTTTGAAGACAGGTGGGAGAGCAAGACAGATTTGAAGTTGGTGTAGTTTGGAGTATTGCGAAGGGAGGGAGGGAGACAGTTCCATAGTTTAGATATGGAGTAGGATAGCAGGAGGTGGCCAGGGGGTTGTGAGGGTTTGTAGATTTGTAGGAAGTTTTGGTTTTCTGATCTGAGTAAGCAGGTAGGAATATAGGGGGTTAAGGCGGTAGCAAGAGAGGGGCAGCTGGAAGGTTTCAAGATGAGCTTGTTGGCAGTGGTGAGTTTGAGGAAATTCAGGTAATTAGGTAGTTCAAGCCATTGCAGAGTACGGGGAGAATGGCAATGGAGGGAGGAGTTTTTGAATTGGTGGCAAATTTGCTTATTTTATTGTAGGAGAATTCTAGTTTGGATTGTAGGCCAAGTTGCAAATTGGTTAGCAGAGGAGTGAAATACATGAGAGAGGGGAAAAGGTAAGAGGAGGCTAGAGTTTTTCTGGTGGAGGGGGTGAGGTAGCAGTTGTGTCTGTACAGCAGTCCTAGTCCATGTCAAATTTTAGATGATCATCAATGATAACACTGAGCAGTTTAGTATTAAATACAATTTTGATGGGGATGTTATTCTGGCTGAGTACAGAGAAGGAGTTTTTGTTGATAGGGGAGTTTCTAGAGGGAGAGAATATCATCAGTTTAGTTTTATTTGCATTTAGGGCCAGGTGATTGTTTTGCATCCAGGTTTCAGCTTTAGAAAAGGCTGATTAGTTTTTTAGAAGTAGGTCAGAGGGGGAGTATGTTGAGCAGATGATTGTTGAATCATCAGCATACTGGATTAGTGAGGAATCAGGGATGGTGTGGTGATAGTTATTGATAAATATATTGAAGAGTAAAGGGCCAAGAACATAACCTTGGGGCACACTGGTGGGGGTGTCTAGGAAGGGAGAGGTTGAGGATTTTCATTGTATGGCTTGTCTTTTGGAGAGTTAGCTAAAGCACCAGGCTATGGTGGAAGGGGAGAAGTTGAGAGAAGGGAGTTGAGATAGGAGTAAGAGGTGGGAGATGGTGTCAAAAGCTTTGGATAGGTCTAGGAACAGGGTAGATAGGAATTTGCCAGAGTCACGTGCTTGGTTAATGGTCTCAAGAAAGGAAAGGAGGGCAGTCATGGTACTATGGCCAGGGCAGAAGCCGTGTTGAGTGGGAATGAGAAGGTTATTGTGTGTTAGGTATGGCATCAGTTGTGAATGGATACATTTTTTCAGGATTTTAGAGAGTAGGGAAAGGATGGCAATAGGCCTGAAATTGGTGGTGTCAGTGTTTTTACCTCCCTTGTGGAGTGGGATGATGTATGCATGTTGCCAGATAGAGAGGACATAGGATTTTTGGATGGATCTGTTTATTAAGATGGAAATGGGAAAGGTGATGCTATCAGCAGATATTTTGAGGAAGGCTGATGGTAGATTATCAGGTTCATTGCAGCAAGTTTTAAGTTGGAGGAGAAGGGGTTTTTTTTGTACTTGTGGGGAATGGATTTTAGGTTGAAGGGGGAGGAAGGAGGTATGTGATCAGATGGATGGGGGTAGGCGGGGTTGGATTAGAGGGTGAGGGAAGGAGGAGGACAATTTAGCTATACAATCTACAAAGAAGGAGTTCAATAGGGTGGCAGTTTCAAGATCGGTGAGGTTGGGGTTTACTTTTCTTGGTCTTGTATTTTATTTTACTACCTAGAGTTCATATCATCCAAGAAGGGAAAATGTCAGTATGGGAGGCAGATTCCCCATTAATATCATCACAAACAGTGTCTTTTTTGTTTGGGTGCTTCCCACGACATACTTCTTGTAGTATCTGTAAAGCATTTGTGCTTGACACCCAGAAGCTGTTTGTCTTCCATTGCCATTGATCTTGAACATCTACAGCTTAAACAGTTAGCCCAGGGTACCATGGCTGAATCCCTTAAACCTGAGATACTCCCACTAGGTAAATAGAAAACCAAGAAGTCTCTACCAAAAATTTTTTTCCTATCCAGCCTCCACCAGATGTCCCTCTAGAAGCAGGTAATAGCTCTGTAGGCCACTCTATGTCTACATCTGATTCCTCTGCCACAACCCCGCCAGAGGCCAGCATGGATCTGTCTTTTTGCATGTCCTCTGAGGCTTTGTAGGCATCTCCTCCAGACACCAAGATGGAACCATGATTGTTTATCTTGGAGGGTCCTAGAGGGATTCTGCAGATATTGGTCAGGGCGAAAGTTGTGGGTTCTCTTATCGAATCTCACCAAGGGTCAGAGCCTCCGGTATTTGTTAGGGATGATATCCCTTCTATGGAAAGACAAAAACTGAACCATGTTTTGGTCCATCCTATGGATCCACAAAGAGAATGGCAAGAGTTTACATCTTAATGGCGCTAAAGCCTCCTCAAGGGGTTTCAGTATCCTCTCTTCCTCTCCTCCTTGGACCCCTACCCATTTTAAATGGCTTACGGAACCAGATTCTTCAAATAACAATTCAGTGTCTGGGGAGGTGTTTTTGCCCTATTCTTCACAGATGCCTTTACCTTTGACTTATGCTTCTGATGAAGACGAGTCTGTTATTCCCAAGTCCTTCTGAGGAATTGTCCTTTGGGGACGCAGTTGCTAGGATGATGGAATACTTTAAGTGGGATTCTTCTTAAGTGTCTGATATTCAGAGGTAATATGAGTTGCTTCAGGTGGATACTCCTAAACCACTGGCAGTTCCTTCTGTGTTGGTTGATTTGTTAGAAACTTTCATTGCTGCTTCCAAGTCCAATGATTCTCAGCTTCCTGCTCCTAAGAAGCCTGATAGGTTCTGTAAGGTTCCTGAGGACTGCCCATATTTATTTAAATGTCCTTCTGCTGAACCTGCTGTGGTGTCAGTTTATTCTAACAAACCTTCTAAACCTTTGCCCCCTTCCAAACTTTTGCCTTCTGATAAAGATAGTTGGGCAATGGAGAAGACTGGCAAGAAAGTTTACACTGCTTCTACTTTGGCCTTTAGGGCTATTAATTACCAGACCCTCATGACAAGGTATGCCCTGCCCTTGATTGTTCAGGCTTGTCAGTTTATCTCTGCCCTCCCTAATTCTGAAGGCAAATCCTTTGCCTTATCTCTTTTAGGTCCTGCTTCTCAAGTGGCTCACCACTCTATTAAATGTAGTTATGATGCTGATGACACATTTTCTAGGGCTGCGGCTTTTGGGTCCATCATGTGGCATTATTATTGGCTTCTTCTCCAGTCTCTGAGGACATTAATACCAAGTTGTTGGATGCTCCTTTAGATAATACATACCTTTTGGGGACTACTGCTGCTGATATGTTTAAGTCTCTTCAAGTGAAAGGCAAAGCCTTGCAAGACCCTAAACATATTTTTGTCTCTCCTATTCCTACAATCCAGAGAAATGATCCGTTTAGATCTGCTTTTGTTCACAGGCAACCCTGCCAGGCCTCTAAAGGCAGGAAGGGTGAGAAGTTGATCCCCTCTGTTAAGGCTTCTCAGACTCCTGTGGCCCAGAAGTCTCCTTTATATAATAAGCCTGCTTCTCTTTGACAATTTTCACCCCCTCTTTTAGACCAGGCTCCTTTGTCCCTTCAGCTCTCCCTTTGTCTTCCAAATTGGCATCCCATAACTTAAGACTCTTGGGCTCTTTCTATCATCCAGCAGGGTTATTTCATGGTATGGAAATCTCTACCTCCTTTTTCAGGGTTCCCCAACCTCCTCTAGAGTAACTTCAGCATTTTACAGAGGTTATAGGGTCCCTGTTGAACCAAGAAACCATTCAACCTATCCTCCTTCCCAAGTGGGAAGGAGTTTTTATTCCAGGATGTTCCTGGTTCCTCAAAAGGAGGGCACTTGGAGACCTATTTTGGATCTCTACCAGCTCAACATCTTTCTTAAGGTCTCTTCTTTTCAGATGCTTACTCTTCAAACTCTGTTTCCTCTTTTATTCACCTCAGGCTTTTCTGGTGTCCTTGGATCTGGAAGATGCTTGTCTTCATATCCCTATTCACCCTCTCTTTTGAAGTGTTTACGTTTCTCTGTGTCCTCCACTCATTTTCAGTTCTCTACTTTGCCCTTTGGCCTCTCTATGGCTCCAAGGGTATTCAAAAAATGCTTAGCTCCTATGACTGTCTTCTGCAGACTCCAAGGCATTCAGCTTTTTCCTTTCCTAAATGACCTGTTGATTCAGGCACATTCTCCATGTTGATTGTTGCAGGATCTACAGTTCACAGTCTCTCGTCTTCAAGGTCTGGGGTGTAATATCAACTACCAAAAGTCCATCCTGATTCTCTCTCAGCATCATGTGTATCTGGAATGTAGGATTCAGACAGTGCCAAATGTTGACCCCTGTTCCACCACCAAAAGGTATTGCTGTTGACAGCCTTCTTTCATTCTCTTCTTCCTCTGACTGCCATGCCAGCCAGAAAGTTTCTTTGGGCCCTTGAATTCATGGCCTCTTCTATTCCAATGCATCCTCTTGCCAGACTGTATTTGCAGAAGCTTCAATGGTACTTCAAAAGTCAGTTTTGCTACAGCATCATCACTCCCTGAATTTCAGTGTACCTCTCCTTCCTTGTCTCATGAAGGAATTTAAGTGGTGGATTCAACAGTTTGTTCTCAACCCAGGCCAACCCTTTCAGCCTCCAGCCCCTTTTCTATAGCTGCTCACTGATGCCTCAGACATGGACTTGGGTGCTTCTCTTGGTCACCTGCAAGCTCAAGTTCATTGACTTCCCCCATCAGAAGTCAGACCATATCAACATCAAAGAGATGAGAGCTCTGATTCTGTCTCTTAGGTCTTTCCCTTCCATGTTCAGTCCAGGCCACTTGAAGGTGTACACAGACAACAATACAATGATGTGGTTACCTCTTCTGCAGGATGGCACTTCAGGCTTGGGAAGTGGCTATCAGTTATCAGTTAACTCTTCAGGCAGTATACATATCTTCAGAGCACAATCTAGTGGCAGACTCTTTGAGCAGGTCCAAAAAATAGGCTCACGAATGGATGCTTCAGTGAGACATGTTTCTGGACATTGTCCATCAGTGGGGTATTCTCGAGTAGATCTTTTTGCCTTCCCCTCTAATCAGACAGCTTCCTCTCTTATATTCCAGAGTGCCATGCCATCTGGCATGGAAGACGGATGCCCTTTCCTTTCCTTCACTTGGAAGGAGATGTTTCTTTATGCTTTCCCTCCTTTTTCCTTTATGTCAAAGAGTCCTGCAGAAGATTCAGCTGGACTCCCCAAAAATCTTGCTAGTGACTCCCATTTGGCCAGGACAGCATGCATTTTCCTCTTAATGCATCCAACCAGTGGCAATCATTTCAAGTTACCTCACCAGTTGGATCTCCTCACACAAGACAAGGGGTCTTTCATCCATCCCCACTTGTCCACTCTGCAACTGACATTGTGGGTGATAGGGTTTTGATCCCTTTCCGGAACCTCTTTTCTAAGGACTTGCACAGGTTTGTACAGGAGGCAACAAAACCCTCAACCAGAAAATTGTATATGTCCATATGGAAAAGATCTTTGCTCTGGTGCCATGCCCATAACCAGGACCCTTTTTCAGTGGGGGTCCTTCTGGTCCTCTCTTATTTGTGTGAGCTGCTCCAGTCTAGCTTGGCCTAGTCTTCTGTGAAGGCCCATTTTTGTTAACCATTTCTGCCTGTCTGCCATCTTTGACTTCTTGTTTTGAGGTAAAACAATTTCTTAAAGGTGCCCTGCATATTAGGCCTCCATAAAAACCTATTCCTTCTCCTTGGAACCTTAATTTTATTTTGGAAAAATTGACTCAGACTCCTTTAAAGCCTACAGATTCTTCTTCTTTGCAACATTTTCCCTGAAAGACTGTTTTGTTGCTGGCTCTTACTTATGCCTGGAGGGTTTCTGAGCTCCTCGCCCTTATGGCTGTCCCTCCTTTTTTGTTTTTTTTTCACAGGGACAGAATGTCCTTCATACTAATCTTTCTTTTATGTCCAAGGTAGTAAATGAGTTGTCCTTGAATCAGTCAGTACAACTCCCTTCCTTTTTCTCTTCTCCTCGGTCTTCTAGTAAGATGGTACTGCATACCTTGGATTTGGAAAGACATTTCAGGTACTATTTGGATAAAACTAGGACTATTTGTATGTCTGATCAGCTTTTTGTTTCCTTTCATCCCAGGTCTTTGGATGTGGGTGTTTCTAAGCAAATCTTCTTATCTTGGATACCTAAGGCCATCTTCTTCTTCTTCTTTCAGCTGCTCCCGTTAGGGGTCACCACAGCAGATCAACTGTTTCCATTTCTTCCTGTCATCTGCATCTTGCTCTGTCACACCAACCGCCTGCATGTCCTCTCTCACCACATCCATAAACCTTATCTTAGGCCTTCCTCTTTTCCTGTTACCTGGCAGCTTCATCCTTAGCATATTTTTCCCAAGATACTCTGCATCCCTCCTCAGCACATGTCCAAACCAACGTAATCTTACTCTCTGGCTTTGTCTCCAAACCTTCCAACCTGGGCTGACCCTCTAATATACTTATTCCTAATCCTGTCCACCCTCATCACACCCAGTGCAAATCTTAACATCTTCAACTCTGCCACGTCAAGCTCTGACTCCTGCCTTTTTGTCAATGCCACTGTCTCCAACCCGTATAACATAGCTGGTCTCACTACCCTCTCGTAGACCTTCCCTTTCACTCTTACTGGTACTCGTCTGTCACAAATCACTCCTGACACTCTTCTCCACCCACTCCATCCTGCCTGTACTGTCTTCTTCACCTCTCTTCCACACTCACCATTACTCTGAACTGTTGATCCCAAGTACTTAAACTCATTCATCTTTGCCACCTCTACTCCCTGAATCCTCACCATTCCTCTGTCCTCCCTCTCATTCACACACATATATTCTGTCTTAGTCCTGCTGACCTTCATTCCTCTTATCTCTAGAGCATATCTCCACCTATCCAGGGTCTCCCCCACCTGTTCCCTACTCTCACTACAGATCACAATGTCATCTGCAAACATCATAGTCCACGGGGACTCCTGTCTGATCTCGTCTGTCAACCTGTCCATCACTACTGCAAATAAGAAAGGGCTCAGAGCTGATCCTTGATGTAATCCCACCTCCACCTTAAATGCATCCATCACTCCCACTGCAGACCTCACTGCTGTCACACTACCCTTGTACATATCCTGTAATACTCTTACATACTTCTCTGCCACTCCCGACTTCCTCATACAATACCACAACTCCTCTCTAGGCACCCTGTCATATGCTTTCTCTAAGTCCACAAAGACACAATGCAACTCCTTCTGACCTTCTCTGTAGTTCTCCATCAACACTCTCAGAGCAAACATCACATCTGTAGTGCTCTTTCCTGGCATGAAACCATACTGCTGATCACTAATCATCACCTCCCTTGTTAATCTAGCTTCTACTACTCTTTCCCATAACTTCATGCTGTGACTGGTCAGTTTAATCCCTCTGTAGTTGCTACAGCTCTGCACATCGCCCTTATTCTTAAAAATCGGTACCAAAACACTTCTCCATTCCTCAGGCATCCTCTCACTTTCCAAGATTTCATTAAACAATCTAGTTAAAAACTCCACTGCCATTTCACCTAAACATCTTCATGCTTCCACAGGTATGTCATCTGGACCAACAGCCTTTCCGTTCTTCATCCTCTTCATAGCTATCCTTACTTCCTCCTTGCTAATTTACTGCACTTCATGATTCACTATCCGCACATCATCCAACCTTCTCTCCCTCTCATTCTCTTCATTCATCAACCCCTCAAAGTACTCTTTCCATCTGCTCTACATGTTCTCCTCGCTTGTGAGTATGTTTCCCTCATTGTCCTTTATCACCCTTACCTGCTGCACATCTTTACTAGCTCGGTCCCTCTGTCTAGCCAATTGGTACAGGTCCTTTTCTCCCTCCTTAGTGTCCAGCCTTTTATACAACTCTTCATACGCCTTATGCTTAGCCTTCGCCACCTCTCTCTTTGCCATGCACCTCATCTCCTTATACTCTTGTCTACTTTCTTCATCTCTTTGACAATCCCACTTCTTCTTCGCCAGCCTCTTTCTCTGTATACTCTCCTGTATTTCTTCATTCCACCACCAGGTCTCCTTGTCCTCCTTCCTCTTTCCAGATGTCACACCAAGCACCTTTCTAGCCATCTCTCTTACTAGCTCTGCAGTTACCCAGCTATTCAGTAGCTCTTCACTGCCACACAGTGCCTGTCTTAACTCTTCCCTGATCATCACCTCACAATTACCCGTTTTCAATTTCCGCCGTCTGATCCTTGGTGCTGCCCTCACACTCATCCTCCTCTTCTTGATCACCAATGTCATCCTAAAAAGACAGCCATCCACAACCTTCAATCCCTAGAACAATATATATATGGCTTTGTAAAGGGTATATCTATTAAATCTGACTTCTCTAAGTGTCACAGAATCACTAGATGAGACTAACGAGATGCACACAGCTTACTATAATTTAGCTAAGGGTTTTGACATGCCACTCCACTCTAGTAACATTGACAAACTGGTCAAACTTGATATAAATCCCTATGCAACCCTTTCACTGGCTGACTTGGTGAACACAACAGCTCTGTTCTGGGAGCACTTAGATTTGGTATTTACATCTGTAATGTCAAATCTAAAATTGAAGGACTCTGACCAAGTCTGCAGACTGCTGTAAGCTTGGAGCTGTCATCAATTTCCCTAAAACACTCATACAAGCGAACCTAACTCAGACAAATGTGTGCCATTCTAAAAATGGACACCATAAAATGTAGCAAACTGGAATTCTCCCACACCTGCCACATATCCCACTCCTCGTTTTAAATCAGATTGTCATTAGAAACCTACACATCTTCATGGATCACAAACTCTCCATCGACCACCACATCCATTGTCATCAGGAAAGCCTTCTACCAGGTGCAACTGATTACAGAGGCCATCTCCTCATCATTAAAAGAAGTCATCATTTCCCTCTACTCATCTTTCATCAGGTCTAGACTTGAATACAACACTCCTGTCCAAACATTTAATCCAGCCTGAATCTCCCCCAAATTCTTCACAAAAAAAAAATCACTGGCATGAGCTCCCTAATTACCAGAACATCCAATACCCATTTCTCTGCTTCACTGAGTCATAAATGGTGATCCATGTTTCCTTTTTGCAGTAACAATCCATTTACATCTACAAGATCTTACAGCTGAAACAACTGTATAGACATAATTGCTGATGTAGATATTTTACTGTATATACCTGTCTTGTAATTATTTTTGTTGTTTCTTGAGAAGTGCAACTGTTGTTTTTTCTGCGAACTGTTTGAAATTCACTTGTTAATATAAATGTACTGTGGTGGAGTGTTTCTCCCCGGGCTTCCACTGAAAATGGGCTATGCCCAATTGGACTTTCCCAAGCAACAAAGACAAATAAATAATTTAACTGCACATTCATAAATTCAATGTAAGATGAGTTTTTCATCAGTTCTTGCATGTTTATGGGACAAAGGCACAACTTTACAAAATAAACTAATTTCTGTATGTTTTGAAGTTCCAACATTTTTTGAATGAATCTGGAAGCTTTTTCAGTCTCCTTGTTGACTAGGTGTTACTTGGGTTTTCTCTTGGTTTACTGTTTGTTTATACCCAAAGTTTTCTCGCCCTTCCTTTTGGTTCTGAGTTCTTTTAGAGAGAGTCTCCCATGTCTTCACAGTTGCTTTTTTCCATTGTAGCAACACAGGATTGCTGCGACTATGGAAATGGATCATGCTTACCTCCTAATCAGGAAGGTGAAAGGGGATCGTTTGATGCTTCATAGTGCTAATTGACACAACTAATTGAACTGCTTACCCCAACTCTGTCTAGTATGTCTTAATTCTGTACTAAACCATGGATTATATTGCAGGTAAATACCAATGAGCATCAAAAGGATTTTAATGAACACAATCCTCTACCCCCATTTCAACATGCCATGGATCATTCCAATTCTTTACATTCTCAGCTTATTTGTTTATTTATTTTCGGTTTCATTACCGGAGAAGCCCAAGGGGCGAACGTGACCCATTTTCAGTGGAGGTCCGGCGAGAAAAGCTCCAAGACTGCAGTATACAAATTCAGTTACAATAAATGCAGGAGTATACAAGCTAACATTGTTTGCAGCAGTTTGCAGCAGTTACAATTCATCATTTTCAACAAGCATAGTTAAAATTCACTGAGAGAGAAGTAAAGGGTTTTACAGTTTCATTAGAGCAAGTGCACTTAAGTGTTGGGTGTGAAAGACAGTTGCAAATAGTGAGGAATTTTGGACATGCTTGCTTTACATACACAGATTTGAAGTAGGGAACTATTTACAATATTTACATTATTTACAAATTTGAGTCGTGTGAGCATAGCTCTAGGAATTGTAAAGTGGGTTTAGTGAGAGAGAAAATTATGTCATCATGAATGGTTCTAACAGCAGTGCAGGCACACAAGTGGAATAGTACAAGAATGTGGGCATTAATATATGCCTAAATAACTGATTTTCTGGATTCCAACAGCCAGCATTGCCGGCCCATATAAATGGTACATTGCCGGTCCATGTAAGTGGTACATTTTTTATCCAACTGAAACTTTTTGAAAAGGAACTGCTTAAATATAAAACATTACAGCTTGACAATGCATATTTCAGGGCATGTGTTTCTTGAGGAAAAGTTCCTAAAGGTTTAAGAGTCTGGAAATTTCCAAATGGTTTACAAGAGGAAGCCACTTTACTAAAGGAATTGATTACAGTTTTTGATGAGTTTGGTTGGAAAGTTATGTGTATTATTATTAAACTTAATGAAAAGGAAATGGCTAAGCTGCTAGATGAAATACATTATTTGGACAATTCCCTAGAGTGATTTACTATTTGATGTAAAATATTCTGATTACTGTCATTTATTTAAGCATGGTGAAAATGTAGTTGACAAAGGAAAAATTAGAAAAAGTAATAAACTTATAAGAGATGAGCTAGAATATAATGAAAGGACAGTTTACCTAATACCCAAGTCTAGAGCTGTGTCAGAGCATTTTTTAGATAATCGTAGAGACATTAATAAAGGTACTGCTGAGAGTTCACATAATAGCAGGAACACACCTAATACTTTTGTCAATGAGGATGGTGATTCTGTTCCCCATGAGAATGATCATTTTTTGGATCCTGTGGAACTTCCTCCTCTTTGACGTTCCTAGAGATTATTCCAAAGAAAGAGGAATACAGGATACCAAAGACATCCCACTTACTATAGTTCAAATTACATGCACAGGAACCAACTCAGGAAGCTCAGATATTAATTGTGGATATTAATTTTGGTGATGTTTTTCTCAATAGTACAAGTACAGACTTGACTGACTGTGTACCTACCCTTGCTAATGACTACCCTCTTTCTATTACACATGAACATTATGATTTCAAGATTTATAATTATAGCCACTTGATTGCTGATGATAGAGATTTTAGTCTGTTCGGTAAGGGGTTCACTTTTGTCCTGACATTTAATTACGATACAGCAGACCTTTTGATCGATCTTAAGCTGTAGATAAGGAAACTGAATTTAAAGATATTGTTTCATAATCAGCCCACTAACAGTGGGAATGTTAGCAATTACTGCAGACCTACTACTTACTCACTACTACATCCACCTGCAGTTTCTCCAGTTTGGATGTGTATCTATCTTAATGAATATGGACACACCACCTCCATCATTTTGCATGCTTTAAGTTTGAGGTCTGAATGTGTAGAAGGAGGTGTAGCCTGCTAAGGCTGTGGTGCTCTCCATAGCCTTGACCCATATGTTTGTGAATGCACAAATGTCTACATCTGCCAAGGTGTGGACAGCTTCCAGTAAGTGGAGTTTAGTGGTGACATTCCTAGCATTTAGCAGCATAACTGATGTTGTTTGTAAATGGAGTTTTTTCATTTGAATGTATTTTGTTGAGACTGTGCCTAAAAGGCACACTATGGGGGTGGCAGTAGCCAAAATCCCACGAGTGACAGATGAAGACCATCTCTGGCAAAGCATTGAGGTCTGTTGATCAGGTAATCCCAGGCTGACAGATAGTGGATACCCTTACAGTGACACCATACACACTACGACAATTATTGAAGTCAATCATTTTTCATTTGTATGGCACCATAATCTTAGGTGATGGTAAAATGCAGCTCAATGCCAATGGCATATCTGTCTAAGACACACAGTCTCTCAGCCCAGTCATGACTCTGCATACAGTCCAGAGAGGTATGTCTCAAGTCATACACACCAACAGGAACTATGGCGTAGTCATAACAGCACCTAATGATGACAGGCTTGACTGCATGTGTGTTATGGCATATCCTAGCACCTCACAGAAAGCTGACCGTGACCTTTCCCTTATGTAGCCTGGTAATAGGCACATCAAAGTGTCTTATGAAGTGATCACCTATGAGGAATATGTTTGATTGTATGTTTTGCCTTAGGTGTTTGACCTGTGAAAAAAAGTGGTGTGTAAGCTATTATGTGTATTGTGTTCTGCAGAGGTACGATTATGTGTAGTGAGCTTGCGTTTGGGTTTCTGAGGTATCTGGTGTTTACTTATGTGTCTGGCAAAGACCTCTGCACATGTAGGTATGTGTGATGTGGGTTTGGATGGGGTAGGAAGTGCTCCTTCTTGGCATTTACTTCTCTGCAGTAATGGGCACTGTCATTGGCCTCTGACTGACTAAATTTGCAGAAGAATGCATATTAGGAGCTGTCATTGAATCCCACACTGACTCAACAGTTATCCAGGATGGGCTGACACAGACATTCAGTTGTTGTCAGAGCCATGAACTAACAGTAAATGCCAAAGAATGCACAATACTATCCCTTGAGAAGTCATCTACCCCTGGTAAATAACATATTGACCACACACCTCCAACAGTTGACCCATTAGTCAGGGACTTACAGACATATAGATAGTGATCTAGCCTCTGTCATGGGTCGTTAATATTAGAGGATGCATTCTATGTTACACAACCTATAAACAAAGTTATGGCACTAATTCCAAGACAGTCATTGTTCCACTGTATTCAGCATTCATCACACCTACTATCGAGTGCAATGCCACCTTTGGTATATAACTAACAAGGCATATCCGACAACTGCCACATCCACAAAGGTCCCACAGTAAACCAATACAACAGTGTACATAACATGTCCTATGCAGACCATGCCAAGCCCGTAACTGTGTATTCTGTTTCCGACATGCTTTGGAGGGGACGTGTATGCCTACCATGCAGAGAGGTGTCAGACCCCACTGTGTACCTCCTGCATATCCGAGAAAGGACTAGCATGAGAATTATCAGTCTTACACACCTACACCTTGGCTGTGGTACAAACAAGACATGCTGGTCAGACAGGTATGTAGCTCAGACTCTACACCAATTATGTAACAGGCTACCCATGCATGTGAAGGACAGTTCCTCTCTAATGCAAATCATGTGCAAGTTACATGACAGGATGGGGAACATGACAATCATAACTTCTTTAGGACAAATGTCTCTAATGGACACAGGAAAGATGTGGATGGTTCACCTCTCATGGTGTCGCACCTGCTCATATGTGCGATTCTGATGACCCACAGTCGTTATGTTATGGACCAATTCATCCCACAAGGCTTGTTGCTCTTGCCTATTTGCCCTCCCTCTGGACAGCAGGACTTGGTAGTGTCTTAATGCCTCAATTATGAGGTCATTTTCCACCTCAGTGAACGGTGAGCGATGTCTGGCATGCATGTTATCACCTAAAATACAAAATAATGAGAAAACATGTCAGGATTACATATGTGGGTGTACAGTATGTACAGTTATAGCAACTGAGGAAGGCTATCAGTATTCCCTGCTTGATTACACATCTCATATGCAACAGTGTGCCAATCATACAAAGGGTGTGGAAGCAACTAGGACAGTGGCAATAGTGGCTTACACCTGATTGTGCCATGACAGATACTCACATATGATCAAACGCCCAATACAGGAGTCCACATGTAGTGTGGCCCATAGCAGGAAAACTCCCCCCATAACATATGTATATGTTACAATGCCAAAAATAACTGTGTAGTATTACAACTGCCAATAAAGGCAGTATCCAGGAGACCTGTGTCCCTAGTTAACAGACAACATTAAACCCTTCATGTAGTCTACATCTTCTGTAGGTGTTACACAGCTGCAGATCAATGGCATATCACCTGCACAGTTCTAAGAAAATCTTACTCATCTAATCCCCATTCATCAAGTATATTAAAACATATGCATCATATTGAAAACAAAATGGTTACATACCTGATGGAGTACAATACTCCTCTTTTGAAAGATACAGATACACACATGTTGTGACAACTAGTTCACCATAGAAAGTAACTCTCATACACAATGGTTTGCCTAGCTGTTTGCCTTTTAAGATGGTTCCCATTAGCTGGTGATTGCATCTAAACCAATTTGTGGTTCAGGAATGCAAACTGAAGCATACATTGCTGATTTGCAGTGTAAACAGGCAATACTATGCAACTATTGAAGGAGATATAAGGTCTTGATGTAGAATCCATTCCCCTTTCTCATATGATGGGGTCGAAATAGTGGGGTAGACACACTACGCCAGCACAGAAATTATGCTTCTAGTAGATACTTATTACATACATGTGTGTGCTACAGGCTGCAGCTGCTGCTGCAAACAATAAGCACAGTGATAGAGGCTGTAGAATGTGGAGGACAACAACAACACTTATGAGTAACGGTGTGACCAGTGGCAGCCTTGGTGTACAGCCAGAGCCTGATTGAGGGAACTTATCCCACAGGAAAAAGGTATGTGTTTAAGGTAAATATCTTAGTCAAAGGTATCATTAACAAAGTAAAAGGCGACAAGTTTGTTGTGTCCTTGAACAAGGTATGGGGTACATTTACCATTATGTCAACCATTTGGACAACTGCCAAGCCATGTGTTATGTTATGGTAGTCATCTGGAGTGTGTGTACTGACAGCCCTTGTTGTTCGCACAAGCTCCATATGTGTATGTTACTTGTGCAGCTCTGCTTATCTGTAATATCAGTAGCAAATGATTGTGTGCTGCAATCTGATATTACTGGGCCTTCTTTGAATTACATAACTTAAAATCCTCTGTGAATGCATAGTAATGCACAACCTGACACTCTATGTACTTTCTAGTGTTGTAATAGGAATATGTTAACTGCGTTCCTATCTGCAGGCCTTTGACTTCCATCATTAAAAAGCAGACATTCCATCTGAATTGCTTTGGGTGGATAAATAGGTGATAAGACAGTCATTCATATCAGAATTTACAATGATGATGTACATGTGCATGTATTTTAGATGCTAAACACCACTGGATTTGAACGCAGGACCATGTGTACCAAAAAATGTTTTCAAAGCATTTAACAGACTGAACTACTGACTCACTGTTACAGCAGGTGTATTTTTCAATATATAATTGCACTCTTACATGCTGTTACATACCTCATTTACATCCATTATTATGTGTATGGCTTTATAGGGGTGTATTTCTCCACCACAGTCCCAGTTAAACACCTACTTTTCTATTAATGTTTTAACAGGTGTAGTTTTAAATGTTGCAGATATAATTGCACAGTTACCTACTGTTAGAGACCTCACTTACATCTATTATTATGTATCTGACTTTATAGTGATGTATTCCTACACCAGAGTCCCAAGTTACATTCCTAGTTTTATATTAATTACTCCTTTATCAAATTTTTCACCATGCCGCAATGCACAGCATTGCTTAAACGGTCTTACTGATGGGAAAATGGCAGTTATTATGTTTTGCTTAAAACAGCTGTGTTAATTAACAGCAGTGTGGCTTTACAGATTGATGCACAAGACTGCAAGTGAGATGGTCCTGGGTTTGAAATAGGGCACAGGTGTACTTTTTGAATATGATTAATATTATTTTACACACATATATCAATATAGCACCATTTAGCTTAGCTTAGTGACATCCAGCATCTTGCAAAAAATCTTTAAAGAAATGAAAAATTGATAGGACAGTGGTGAAATGAGGTGCAAGCAGGGAGAAAAACATAGTGAAAGGCAGGTAGGTATGTGCAGGAAGAATGTAGGAAAGAACCGTAGCTATCCATTTCTTGTACAGCAACAAGTGTGCACTTTAACAGATTTTTTTTAGCTGAATTTGGTCTGTCACCCCCAGAGAGAGGGTGAGGACAACATAAGTGTGTTGTCAAGCCAATTGGACCAAATTAAGTGTGTCCAGTGGACACGTATGTGAAATGGAGATCTATGTATGGGGCGATATTTTTTGGGATAGGTGCCCCTCCTTTTTTAAGGTTAGAGTAGAATGTTGGGGAAGGGACAATGGGTATCTGTGGGGGAAGTAAGTTGGGAAGGTGAGGAAGCTTTTGTAGACAGACAAGACAGCAGACAGGGTTGGTGTGTGACACACGATGGAGTGAGCACGTTGGTTGGGGAGAGTGTTGTGGAATCCCACTCCCATGGACGTCACACATGGTAGCAGTGTGACTCAAGTCCTCACCCATGGGACTGTCAGCACTGTACCTTCACTGCTCCTGTGGAGGCAGTGGTTGATGCCAGTGCCCAGGATGTGGCTGCCCCACCAAGATGGACAGCATGCTCTCCATCCAGCATTTGTGTGCACCAAGAGTTCGGCCCTGCAGCCCATGCACCATGGCTGGCAGTTCATCACAGGTGACATAATCACCCCCTCTACTTCCACTCCCAGAGGGGGGGCACCCCCCAGCCTGTGGAGCAGAACTAGCCAATGGGCCAGGTAGTGCAATGGCAGCTGAGGGGGTGCCACCAGGCTGCAGCCCAGGCATGCTGGTTCCAGGTGCCACGGCTGGGGGAGCCAAGGTAGGTGGATTGCCTGGAACTGGCCTACCTTGTCAATCTGTAGTAAATTAAATGAAAACATAGCCAAACACTGCTCAGCCTCCCAAGCTCTATGATGTTGTTAAAGACCTAAAACTATTTGGAAGAAATATTATGCTGAAGTGCATATTTGGAGACACAGGACTGAATGAAAGATGCAACAAGCTACTAAAGAAACCTAGTAGCTTTGTTCCTAGTTTTCATCCTGTTGTGGACTCCTTCATCAGAACATGTGAGGGTGACATATCGCGAATTTTACTATCCAGCAAATGGAGGGATTTCTATAACCTTACTGAAAGTGAACGTGTAGCTGTAGATGAACTGACACATGCATGACATTGCGATTAGACCAGCAAACAAAGGAGGAGCAGTTATCATGTTGGATGTTTCCATTTATGAGAAAAAGATGCTAAAAAATGTTACAAGATGACAACACTTACACTCAGCTTACATGCCAGGAAGTGAAAAGAATTGTAGCTGATGTTGACAATAATATTCAGGATCTGTTTACATCTAGGATTATCAATGAGGACACTTATAATTTTGTGAGAACCACAAATCCAGTTATCCCTGTGATAAAAGGGTTGGTAAAGGAGCGCAAAGATGCTATAAACCCACCACTCAAGCCCATTGTTGATGGGGGAGGTTGGGTTACTGAATATATGTCAATATGGATTAACAGACATCTGAAATCAGCCCTTGCATTTGTGCCAGATGTCTTAAAAGACACTTCTGATTTTTTAACATCTTTACTCATCTACAGAACACATGCAACTTGAAATCTTTCATTTTAGTGACTCTGGATGTCAACAGCCTATTTACCATCATACTTAATAATGTGGGGATCAGAGCTATTAAAGAGTTCTTAATTAAGTATGATGTGCACGGATCAGACGTTACACTTCAGATTTGCAGTCTTTTGGAACTTGTTCTACATAACAATGTCTTTCTATTTGGAGAACATTATTTTCTACAGCAATGGGGAGTGGCCATGGGAACAGCCTGTGCCAACACATATACCAACTTGGTGTTGGCCTTATGGGAAGCAGAATGCATTCTTGGCATGAGCAACAATTGGAGAAATCATGTCAACTTCTATAAGAGGTTCGTTGATGACCTCTTCTCTGGAATGGGACAGAGGATGAGTTGAATAGCTTTACATCCTATCTACAAACCACTACTACTTATTTAAAGTTCACTGTAAACCATTCAGTTATTAATATGCCCTTCTTGGATGTTGAAGTGTTCATGGATGATGATCATCTTATACAAACTAGAATGTATAGGAAACCAAGTTGGAAAAATACACTATTAATGTGAGATAGTATGCATCCTGAGCATATTTTTAATAATGTCACCAAAGGTCAGATGGTGCATATTTCAACATTGTGCATGGATGATGTAATCTATACAAATGAAGTTGATTCTCTATTACAGTGCTTCAAAAAACATGATTATACTGAGAAGGATTTAGCACCTGCATGAATAATCATCATTCTTGGAGGAGAATGAGTGTGAAACCATTATTCAGATGGAGAGGAGAGACGTTTGAACCAACTATATTGACAACTGAATGGTCTCAGTGGGTTGAAAGATCGAGATACCCGAGACTTGTCATGAAATATAATAGTGGCATGAGAATTGGAAGATCCTTCAGATGGATGATAGGATTAAACATATAGTAGGACCAAATCCCTTATTTGGTTACAGTAACGCTCCAAACTTTAAAAGGCTGCTATGCAGAGACTTTGTTCCACCTGCTGATGGACACATTGTTTCTACTTCTAACAGTATGAGGACATTTATATGTGGGCATTGTAAAGGCTATATACATATACATAGATCTAATCTTTTTATGCAGCCTGTTACTGGGAAAACATATAGGCACCACGGTTTTGCCAACTGCAGAATGTGTGACCTTGTTTACTTAGCTAGATGCCAATGTTGTCCAACGTTCTACGTTGACAAAACCAATCAGATGTTGAAGGAACACATTCTACAACATATTACAGATATTAAGACTCAGGGGAAACATAATGCATTGGGAGCAACATATTAAGAAATTCAGTCAACACTTTTTAAATTTATAGTGTTACAAGTCTGCCTTCCTTCTAGGAGAGGAGGGGATATTTCACTTCGTACAGAGCAAGCGGAGGTTAATTGGATTGCAGACTTGCAGGCTGATCGTGCCTCAGGCCTTAATTACCTAGTCCCTCTGAAACCTATACTAAGAGGGCATAGGCCCTTTAGATAGATGTGATTTGTTGGTTTTAAGGTGCGTACTTCATACTGATATTTTATTAGTTGTTTTATTGTTTTATAATGACTATGAAGTTTTTAACTGAATGGATTTGATAAAGACTGCATTACTTCTTCTTTCGGCTTTACCCAGTTAAGGGTCGCCACAGCGGATCATCTATCCGCTCATGATTGGCAGTGGAGTTTTATAGTGTCGGGTTGTCAGCCCGGCGCCCAACCTTCCACAGAAGGTGCACACACATGCACACACTCACACCTAGGGCCAATTTAGAGTGCCCAATCCACCTACTGCATGTCTTTGAGATGTGGGAGGAAACTGGAGCACCTGGAGGAAACCCATGTGACCACAGGGAGGACATGCAGACTCTGCACAGAAGGCACCCCAGCTGAGAATCGAACCAGAGAACCTCTTGCTGTGAGGTGGCAATGCTAACCGCTGCACCACCGTGGCCGCCCATAAAGACTGCATTACTCAAAAGCACTTATCCTTTCTACAATAAATATTTAAGTGTCGTGGTGGACAGTCTAGGTTACTTTGTTTTATCATAACCAAATAAATGCCAGTATTAACATACTAGAAAATAATAATGATTAACTGAAACAAACAGAAAGAAATATAATGAACACAACAATAAATAATGTAAATGAAAATATTTTAACAGCAAAGCAATATGAAATTATACATAAAGCCAACATAAGAGGTAGCTGGAAATAATATATTAATACCAAATCATAATAATAAATATAATTAATGAATTAGAAAAGAGAATTGGTGGGGTGAGAGAGAAAAACAAAGTAGTAACTTCGCAGATAATATTACTACACAGACTACTACTACATACTTCTACATATGTAAGATTTCAGTTGTGAGTACAGTGACTGCAAATATTGTATAGATGATGTTGCATGTACATAGCTCTCAGCCTGCTAGCATGGGACATTATGGGTGAAGCCCTACCAAATGGTGGTACAAAGGCACAACTACAGGGGACGTTTTACATAGTGTGCTCATACATTAATAGCAAGGTGTTCTGATCATGGATTTGCCATTAAATTGCATTCCAAGTAATGCCATATATCTGCAAATCAAGGACCAGACATATGGGGCAGTAGTCATTACATTCTGCAAAAATTGTGACAGTTGAGAGGTATGTTCATGTACACTAATTACACTAGACAACTTTATGACAATTGATAGGTATGTTCATGTACACTAATTACACTAGACAGCCGGTCAATTCTCAGTTGGCTGCCGCAGGATTAAAACCCACAAGCAGTGACTACAGGAATAATGTGCACTTTATTTGAATATAACGAATTATCAAAGCATCATCTCCTTTAAAATGTTTATTGTGACATGCAGTGTGAAATCATACATTTACAGACATGCATAGCTGATTCGACCCCTTAAGCAGTGACCAAAAGAATAATAAGCACTTCATTTGAAAACATTAGTTATCAAAGCACCATCTCCTTTTACACTTTTTATTGCTTAATGTCAATTCAAATCTGTTTACACACATGTATGGCTGTCTAGGACTTAAGTTACTTGTATAAAGTGTTCATTTACTGAGTGCTATGTACAGCATATTTCAGAAAAAAATTATCAGAACTCAGTCTTGACCCTTAATATGGGTATTGCACTACATTTATGTCTGCCATTTCTTTGTGCATTATTTTTCATTCACATATGACAGTTGACCAGTGTTGAATTAGAACACACATGCAGTGAATACAAAAATAATGTAAACGTTTTTGAAAACATTACTGCTCAAAGCACCATCTCCTTTTAAACTTTATTGATAATGTTGCTATAAAACTGGCATTTGGAAACATGGATAGCTGTCCAGGACTTCTGTTAACTTACCCATATACTCTGTTCAGTTACTGAGTGCAATCTACAGCATATTTCAGACAAGATGATCAGAACACAGGAATGCCCCTTAATCTGGGGTTTGAACTACATTTATTTCTGATATTTACTGGTGCATTATTTATTCATGTGCATTTAACAGTTGACTGATGTCAGATTGGAAAACACAAGCAATGAATACAGGAATAGTGGGCACTTTATTTGAAAACATTAGTTATGAAAGCACCATCACCTTTTAAAAGTTACTGATTAATGTTGGTTCAACTCTGGGCATGTAGACCATGGATAGCTGTGTAAGACTTATGTTACCTTACCCATATACCCTGTTCATTTATTAAATGCAACCTATAGTGTAGGTTAGGCAATGAACAGACCAAAACAGTGACTCTTAAGATGGGTAGACTACAACATTAACGGATGTTTGGAAGCTATGCTCACAGTACTGCATGCTTACTTGCTTTAACTTGGTTTACCATTTCAGGTAGGCAGTGACACATTACTAAAGATGTAATATGTCCCAAATATATCATACCTGACTGTTAAGGCTGCAAAGTCTGTAATTACTTTACTGTATAATTAAGTTAAGCACTGTTATTACTTTGATGTTTTCCTACTTACCACATGACTGCCTCATCCTGGCCAAACGCCATGCATGGGACTGGACACTGTGAGAACTTTCTTCTGTAGCTGTGGCAAGAGAAGAAAACCATTATGCATATCAGTTTTGCACAGATTTGGCTTGTATATTTCTAAATTACTGGCAAACATACTTATATCTGTGGGGTGTGCCCATCCTTAGCTTCTTGGACCCAGATGTCCAAGGTTTCATTCTTCTTATGCCTCAGGTCATCATAGTGGTGATGACACTGCTCATCAGTGCAGGGGATACCATTAGTACTGATTAGTTCCCTGTCCAAATGATCCCAGGCCTCAGACTTACACTGTGAGCCCTGGTAGTCAGCCTGCAGCAGCCAGGGTTCATATTGCCATACCAGGAGTTCAACGAAAACTCCTGCACTCCCGCTTTTGCACACAAAAGCACACTACTTCACCAACAGCACCAGGCACATCCACAGCCAAGTTAAGACTCCAAAGAATGATGTGAAATTCCCGCCTACTGGCCTTTATAATAGGCTGCATTCCCACCCTTGCATGTCATGCTGTAACTTTCAAAAAAGTGCCACGCTGCTTAGCATCATGCAGACTTGCACAAACCACTTGTAAGCGAAGCTTAGCAATGCAAAAATGGGAATAGACCATTGACCATGTTTAAACACTACTTAGCATTGCACAGCTTTTCTAAATGTAAACATTTTTGAATTTTAAACTAAACTGATGTTTCAGTCACCTGACACATTTTCACAGGAATATATGTAAAAATTATGACTGCTCAGGACTCAAGCTTGGGACCTACTACACTGTAAGTCATGATACCAGCTATCTAGCCACTGGGGTAGGGAAGGGAACTCGTATATCTTCAAATATACTTCAAAGTGCCTGAATGTGTGGCACAGCTTTGCTGTGTGGGTTTGTGCGTTGCTAAGCACCACATGACTACAACAGATGAATACATCCAGTTTCTATTTTTAGATGTCTAGCGGATGTCTGCTGCATATATAAGCACAGCTGAACATAGCTAAGCAATGTGCTGCACTGCACAAACAAGCACATAAAAAATAATTAATTAAAACTGAAGACATCTGGTTTCTATTTTAGATGTCTAGCAGATGTCTACTGTATATGTGAGCAATGCTAAGTATAACTGTGCAATGTGCTGCATCGCAAAAACAAGCACATGTAAAAAAAAATTAAATTGCAATTTCATGAAGTAATATCTGTTGTTTATTTATTTATTGCATTTGTTTACCGGGAAAGTCCACTGGGCCTAAAAGAGCCCGTTTTAGGTGGAGGCACGGGGAGAAAAGCTCTGACAAGAACATAGATACAGAAAATATTAAATATCAATTGGTACAAAAGTAGATAGAGTGTTTCAGATAGTGATTACAGTAATATATACAGAATATATACATAAAAGCAGGAATTGTGTTAGTTGCCAGATGAATTCAATCAGAGAGGTATAAACATATATATATATTAATCAGTATTATTGTACCAGTATCAACAAGTGATAAAAAATAATAATTATGGAGAAAATATCATCAGTCAGCAGCAGCAAAAGGCATAGGAGTTTAGTTATCATATAAGGAGAGGGAAGAGGTTAGGTTATCGAGCAGGTACATTGCCAGGAAGAGCTGAGATGATTTTTCAGTATTTGTTTGAAGGTGGTGGTGCTGTCTGTGTTTCTTATAGAAGGTGGAAGTGAGTTCCATAGTTTGGTGACAGTGAAGAAATAGAGGCGTTGACCAGCAGGCAAGGTGGGCTTTTCCACTTTTAGAAGTAGATGATTTTCAGACCTTAGTTGCTTGTTGGGTTGGTACTAGATGGCTAGTGTCGAGAGAGCAGGACAGTCTGTGGGTCTATAGATTATTGTCTGCAATGTAGTTAGTTGGGTGAATGTTATTTGAATTGTTTCAGTGAGTTACAGTGGTGGAATGAGAATTTGGCCTTGGTGGCAAATTTGACTACTCTGTTGTAACACATTTCAAGTTTAGATTTTGCAGAATTTTGGATATTAGTGAGAAGAGGGGCACCATAAAGGAGAAAAGGTAATAAAAAGGTGGTTGCAAGGGTTTGTCTAGTAGAGAGGCTAAAAGGTGTTGATGCCTATAGAGCATACCGAGCTTTTGGTGTGTTTTTGTGATGTTATTGTTTATGTGTAGGCCAAAGTTAAGATTTTCATCTATAATAATGCCTAGTAGTTTAGTAGGGTCTATATTAGAACACCGAACATTCAAAATGTCGAGTGTTCTAATATCAAACCCTAGCAATAAAAAAAAAACATCGAACATTCCGAAAAGCAAAATTTTTCCTAGGGAAAAAAATTGCTGTTCCAAAACACATACACACAACACAAGCACACCAAACAAACAGCAATCCACACACATACACCTAAACTCTTGCACCTAACCCTACACTAAACTATACATACACCGCTAACTATCCACCTACCTTAACCCAAAACCTAACCCTAAGGTCCGTCACTATCACACAATCACCTCACCTTCACCCTAACACTAACTCACCTAACCCACATGTCCACACAATCGCACACTTACCTGATCCATGCCCTAATCCTAACTCACCTAACCCGCCCTAACCCACACATCCACACAATCGCACACTTACCTGAACCTGCCCCGTAACTTTCCACCAGAGTGCTGAAAATACCGAAACAACAGAAATGAACAACCAAATTCTTTCCCTAGGAAAGAATTCGGTTCCTGTTTCTTCGATATTTTCAGCGCTAGCTGAAAAATGGTCAATATTAGAACACTTGACATTTCAAATGTTCGGTGTTCTAATATAGACCCGTTTAGTATGAGGGACAACTTCTCTAGTGGTATTGTCTTGGGCTTGTATAGTGTAGAGTTTTTTATCTAGTGGAGTGGTTTTCTTAGGGGTAAAATGTACTAGTCTTTTTTTTTTTTTTTTTTTTTTTTTTTTTGTTTAGGGCAAGATGATTGTTAAGCATTCAAGATTCAGTAGAGGTGAGGGCTTTCTGGGTGATTTGCTGGAGTTCAGAGCTGGAATTTGCAGTGCATATTATTGTTGAGTTGTCATCATACTGGATTACTGAGCATTGTGGAAGAGTGGAGTGAAAGTTGTCAATAAAGACGCTAAGTAAGAGAGGACCAAGTATGGAGTCTCGGGGCACCCCTGTGGAAGTATTGAGGAAGAGAGAGAGTAAGACTGTTGCTATTTGGTAGATTGCTGCCTATTGGAGTGATAGCGATTGAACCATTGTAGGATAGGTTGGGAAATGTGGAAGGTGGGTAGTTTGGAGTGGAGGATGGTGTGGGAAATGGTATCAAAAGCTTTGGAGAGGTATAGGAAAAGAGAAGCGATTATTTTGCCAGAATCCCATGCTGGTTGACTGTGTCTAGGAAGGACAGAAAGGCAGTAGTGGTGCTGTGTCCTGATCTGAAGCCATGCTGAGTGGGTGATAGCATTTGGTTTTCAAGCAGGTGGTTGAGAAGTTGGGCATGGATGCATTTCTGTAGTATTTAGAGATGGGTGAGATAATAGCTATGGGCCAAAGATTTGTGGTGTCTGTGTTGGTGCCACCTTTGTGTAAGGGAAGAATGCATGCTTTTTTCCAGATGTCTGGGACAAGGGATTCTTTAATTGATCTGTTAATGAGTATGCTAATGGGATAAGCTATAGAGATTGCAGCTAGCTACAGGAAGTGTGGGGGTAGATTGTCAGGGGCCAGAGTACAGGGTTTTAGCTTAAGTAAATTTGTTTTTATTGTGGCAGTGGGTATGGGAGAGAATTTTAGGTTGGAGTCGAAGGGATGATTGTTTTCTGGCATGATTTGGTCATCAGCTGTCTTGGTGGTGGTGCTGTTAACTCTAGGAAAGGTGATGGTTAGTTTAGCTATGGTGTCAATGAAGTAGGAATTGAAGAGGGTAGCAAGTTCAGTTGAGGTTTTATCTGGGTCAGGGGATGGGTTGCGTTGAGAGCCTGGGTGTAACAGTTGGTTAATGGAGGACCAGAATTTTTTGGGATTATCTTTACATTGTCTTTGTAGGTGGAGGTAGTGGGCTTTTTTTATCTCTGGTTCTTAGACATTTTGCCTGGTTACAGAGTTGCTTGTATTGTAGCAAAGTTGAGGGGTCTTTGTTTTTCTGCCACGATTTCCAGATTTTATCCCTTGTGGACATGACTTCTTTGGTGGATTTTGAGAGCCAGCTTGCATGGTTATGTTTTGTCTGTTTTTGGCGTTGGCTGCTTGCCTATTTAGGATGTCTAGGAATGCTGAGTTAAAGAATTCAATAGCCTCATTAAGGGGTAAAGATTTGAAGGGTGCCCAATTTACTTTAGCTAAGGTTTCATTAAATATGGATGGTTGGATCTTAGTCAAATTTTTGGTTGATTTGTAGTGGTGCTGGCCTAGGGTTGGGGAAGATTTGCATAGGATATATGCTGACTGGTTGTCCCTAATGGTATTAGGCAGTATGCCTGGAATGGTGATATTGTTAGGGTTGGACCATAATATCCAGTCTATTGTGGAGCCCCAATTGTTATTTTTGTGGGGTCTAGTGATGTCTTACATTAGTTGAAAGAAGTTGTAAAGGTTTATGTTTTTTGAGGGGTTCTATTGGGCAATGCCTAGCCAATCAATGTTTACATCACCTAGGATGATGTTTTCATTATCTATGTTTTGGGATGTCCAGGCAAGTATGCTCTCTAATATTGGTATGTTTCCTGGAGAAATATACAGAGGAATTAAGCAAATGTTTTTATGATTGTTAAGTTTTAATATAGAGATTAGTACTTTGGCTGGAGAGAAGTTGGGTGTTGGTTTTGAGTAGGGAAGTAAAGTATATTTGCTAGGGAAGAGTATTGCTACTCTCCCTCTTCTCTTGTGGAGCCGATCAGCTGTTAGGCATGTGTAGCCTGGGGGGAGAAATTCTGTGTCTTACATATGATTTCAACCTGGTTTCGGTAGCTGCTATAATATCAGGGTTGTTTTGGGAAATTCACGTCTGGAGTTCAGGTATCCTGTTTCTAAGGTTTTGGAGATTTGTGATTGATAGCATGAGATATTTGCTAGGTTTGCTGGGGCTGGGGGCTTGGGTCTGAGTTGGGCTGTATATCACTGCACTGGGATATAATGCTTTGGCAAATTATGTGGGTTATACTTATTTTTTGTCCTAAGAATGATATAGTTCCTGCTGGTGGTGTGATAATGGGGGTGTCTTTGGAGAGACACAATGTTGACTTTGGATAGTACAAAGGTATCAGTATGAATAAGCTAGGGTGGATGTCTGAGTAACTTAATAAATGTGCTTTATGTGTGGTGGTTGTACAGGTGGGTGCAACAGGTATGTTGGGTGTCTGGAGAGTTATGATTATTATCAGGAGACAGGGAGAATGCAAGTGAGAGAAGTGAGATCATAATAATAGTAGTGATGGTTTGCTCAAGCTGTTCATAGCTGCTGAGAGACTGACCCTCTGCCTTTTCCCCTGCTGTGATATTGGAACAGATGTGTTTATTTTCAATTGTTTTCTGCACTTCTGCTTTAGTACATATCTCTGTAATCTGTAGAACTGTTTTTGCAATCAGTGCAACTGTTTTTAGTCTCTTTTTTGTTGTGTGATAGAGCTGAATATTTGTTACTGTTTGTGACCCTTCAGTTTATAGTGAGATCTTTTGTCTAGAGAGGCCTAGCTGTTTTTCTTTGTGGAAGAAAGTAATCAGTCTGGTTTAATCTGGCTAAAAGCATTCCTACAAAACTGTTATTTTTGTTGTGTGATAGAGCTGAATATTTGTTACTGTTTGTGACCCCTCAGTCTGTAGTGAAATATTTTGTCTAGAGAGGCATAGCAGTTTTTCTTTGTGGCAGAAAGTAATCAGTCTGGTTAAATCTATAAGACCATTCCTGCAAAACTGTTATTTTTGTTGTCTGATAGAGCTAAATATTTGTTACTGTTTGTGACTCTTCAGTTTGCAGTGAAGTATTTTGTCTAGAGAGGCCTAGCTGTTTTTTTGTGGCAGAAAGAAACCAGTCTGGTTTAATATAGATAAAAGCATGCCTACAAAACTGTTATTTTGATTGGATAATCGGGCTGGTTTCTGTTTCTCTGCCTTTAATAGCCAGTGTTTTAAACCAGTTATACTTGTTTGTTCAAGTTGTTCATAGCTGCTGAGAGACTGGCCCTCTGCATTTTCCCCTGCTGTGATATTGGAAAAAGCTAAATGTTTATTTTCAATAGTTTTCTGCACTTCTGTTTTACTACATATCTCTGCAATCAGTACAACTATTTTTGTCCCACCCACACGCCTAGTAGTGGTGGTGTTAAATCTTGGGGGCTGTGAGTTGCCCACCTCTGGTATAAAGTTGATACTGGACACTCCCCCCAGTCACATTACATCAGCTCATTCTACAGTTTATAGTGAGAAGTTAGTAAAGGCCCACCCCTTTAGCTTCTGAACCTTGAATTATCTCATTATCTTCTATCTCTTCACTTTCTACTATAAAAATAATGTACCTCTTTCTACTTCATTCTGCTGTTTGCCATATTTATTACTGTTTGTTGGTAGCCTCACTAAATTGATGACAATATTCTACTGAGTAGTTGCTTTATTAGTGCTGTCTGTTACTGTTGCTATTTGTGAGCTATTATTTCAAAGTAATCTACTGATAAATTATATTTCATTGTTATCTACTGCAATTAATTAGTTTAACTGCATTTTACTGGATTTTGGTGCTGTTTAACTGTTTTGTTCATACTGCAAATGCTATTCTTTTGACTATAAGTGATTAATGTGTGCTTCCTTGTGAGTTTTTTCTTACTGAGTTCTTAACCTTAAAATTGAGTAGCATAGTTTAAATACAGGTCTGCAGAATCCAGAGCTTCAGCAGTAACAGCACCAGTACTTATTAGATATGACCACCCCTCCTGGCATGATTGTAGGGCAATTTCCTGTACTTTCTCCTACTAACCTGCTGCACTTGGGCATTCTGAGACAGTGTGGCAACTGTCTAATATACACAGATAACCTCTCCTCTTACCTCCCAACACTCATACATATGAGAGATGCACTTATATCACCAAACCTGAAGCAGTGCACACTCCAACCAAGACCGGTCTAGCTGGTCAGAAGAAGAAGGTCAACACCTGCAACTCACTACATAGAAAACACAGCCCTCCAAAAGACCAACCATCACAACCCACACATAGAAACACAAACCATACACCCACTTTCGCGGAGGCTGTCAATAAAAACATACTCAAACAGAGACCTCCCCCCGAGACAGAAATGCAATCGACCCTCACAACACAACACCAACCCCAGAACATATAGCTCACCACCACAGTGTGCCTCCCAACCTAAGCCCTTAAGGCAAAACACTTTGCCCAATGTACTAATCATAGGACACTCAATTGTGAGGCACACTGATGTCCCACTCACTAGGTTGGACAAGGAGAAGGTGACAGTCAGTTGTCTATCAGGTGCCAGGATCCGCCACATAACACATGCACTCAGGTCACTCCACTACAAGTACAAATATGACTCAGTCATTGTCTATGTGGGTGTGAATAGGTTCATAGGTTGGTACTAGGCTATCGGGCTTAAGGCCTATACAAGCCTAGCCATAACAATTCCCTGGCTATTTCTTCTCACAGTATTTACTTCCGTGGACCCCTGTCTAGCAGGGCAACTGACGTGATCCCTGGAGTGAATTTCCTATCTCCCATCCAATCATCAACATTCCTTTTGAAGAGGGCCAAAGAGGCGCTCTGCTTGATATGTATGGGCAGTCTATTCCAGAGTCTGGGGAGTCTCTGGGTTAGAAACCTATCCCTCCAGCATGTTTTGTTCATTGTGATGAGAATGTTTAAATTCCTGGAGTGTGTGTCTCTGAGGGATTGGGATTTCTTTAAGTGTAGCATGTCTAACAGCTCTGGGTTTAACATGGCCTTGTATGTTAAGCAGAGATCACCTGACTTGAGACGTACCTCCCTGGACTACATGAAAAGAGATGTGATGGAACTCTTGGATTATGTGGCTTGGGCAGGTAAGACCCTAGCCTTGAGCAGCATTCTACCGTCATTCAGAATGATACCACAGTACGAGCAGAAAATGATTGACTTCAACAACTGGCTATGTTTCTGGTGTCATTCTAAGGGGATCAAGTATCTGTCTGCCTGGGACAACATGACAGACAGACCTGGATGCTTTGCCAGAGACAGCCTGCATCTGTCACCCCTGGGAATCTGGGTACTGGCTATGGCTCTTGCCACCCCTATAGTGCCTTTTTTAGGCAGTGTTCCAAAGACAGAAATTCCACAGTAACAGCTACAAACAAATGCAATCTGGGGGTCATGCTGCTCAGTTGCTAGAAGTCTAAATCTCAAGATGCACTTGCTCGAAGTTCTCCTCAAAATGGAGAATGTCAACATCTGTGCTGTTAGGGAGACTTGGTTTAAAGAGGCAGAAAGCACCCCTGCGCTCCCAGGCTATTACTCATTCCATACCTTTTGGCCCCAGAAAAACAGCTGGAAGCTCCAAAGGCGGTGGTATCTCCATATTCTTAAAGGATACGCACACCTTTAGACTGGTAGCCCTGCATAATGCATCTGAGATACTTCAGGTACAACTAACACTGGGTAAGATGGCGATACAAGTCATAGCCTGCTACAGAACCCCGAACATGTCCCTAGACTCTCACTCCAAGTTCCTAAGCACCCTGGAGTCTATCAAGGTCCAACCCAGTACTCTCATACTGGGTGACTACAACTATCCTTCCCTCAACTGGGAAAACTATTCAAGTACCAATGTACAGGCCCAACACTTTCTGGAATTTATCAGTTCCAATGCCCTGGACCAGCTTATTCTGACCCCCACTAGAGGAAGCAACATCCTCGACCTGGTTATCACCAACATGGGAGACCATTGCTCCACACCTATAGTCAATTCCTCCCTGGTTAAATCTGACCACAAACTGATAACCATGGAAATCTCCATCTCACCTACAACCCCTGCTAAGGTGACCACCCTGAAAAACTTCTCTAAAGCTGACTTTGGGCTTCTAAAAACAGAGGTGGCTAACTTCTCGGCACCTATGCCAATGGAAAATAGCTGCATGACTGTAGAATCATACACCAATGCACTGTATGAGCACGTGCACAAATGCATGGACTTTCCCATACCAAATAGAACTAAGACTTTCTCCTACAAGAAAAAAAGCCAATCTGGTGGTCCCCAGCCATCAATAAACTCTACAACAGGAGAAAGAAACTGTTGCAGAAAAAAATAAAGTCACAGGACTGGAAAACCTTCCTTATCAGTCTCAACAAAAAGCTGAGATCCCTTATCAAATCCTCTAAAGCCAGCTATGAAGGCAGAATTGTGGTTGACACTAAAAACAACCACAAAGCCTTCAATAGCTATGTCAAAAACCTCCAAGGCAATACCTAGATTTGCTCTGAGTTATTGTACAATGGCACTTCCTATACTGAGCCAACATATATAGCCAATATACTGGCCGACAGATTCAATGTCAACTTCACACCCCCAGGACCCTATCACAATACCATAAGAATGCCTGGTACCCACCATTTCTGCAGCACAGATAAAAGCTGCATTGTCCAAAGACATGAATACAGCATTCATGGGACTTGATAATATCCCTGGCTGCATCCTACATGAGCTACAAAATTAACTGGCACCACATCTGTGTTCCCTGTTCAATCACAGCCTTACCTCAAGCTATGCCCATAATGAATGGCGCACTGCTACAGTCATCCCGCTCCATATAGGGGGAGCAAATGCAGACCCTGGTAACTATCGCCCTATTAGTCTGATGAGTCTGGTATGCAAAGCTATGGAGCGCATCATCATGGACCTGCTTAACAAAGATATAGGCAATCTCCAAACTCTTGACCTCACACAGTTTGGCTTTGTCAAGGGGAGATCCTGCCTGCTGAGCCTAGTTGACTTCTTTGAGGCATTCACCAAGGCTGTGGATGAGGGTAAGGCAGTGCATACAGCCTACCTCGTCCTGGCCAGGCCTTTGATACCATTCCCCACTCAGGTATCATTGATAAACTCAGCAAACTAGGCATCAATCCTTACATCACTAGGTGGGTTGTAAACTGGCTCACAGACAGGACCCACAGAGTGAAAGTTGTGGATTCTAAGTCAAACTGACTTAGAACCTGCAACTTTCACTCTGTGGGTGAAAGTTGCAGATTCTAAGCCAGACTGATGACCAGTCATGTGTAGAATCCCACAGGCCTTGGCCCTGGACCCTCTCCTGTTTGGCATCTACTTCTCAGAACTCCAGGCCAACATAGAAGGACTCTGGCTGACCAAGTTCACTGATGACTGCAAGCTAGGAGTCATTATCAACTCCCCAAGTGATGTAGACATCCTACAAAAGGGCCTCTCTGAGACCAATGACTGGTGTTGGAACCATGGCCTGAAGCTTAAGGCCAAAAAAATGCGTTATCATCCCCTATGGAAAAAACTCAGTTCCCACGAATTACCACATTGATGGGAGCCCACTGAGCACTGAAGAGGCCATAAGAGATCAGGGCACCCAGGTCGACAGCCACCTCGCCTTCAACCACCACATTGCCACTGTGATCAGAAAGTCCTTCTACGTGACACATCTTATAACCAAAGGTTTCGCATCCAGGAAGAAAGAGGTCATCATACCTCTCTACTCATCCCTCATTAGACCAATCATTGAATATAATTCCCCATTTGGCATGTACCTGACAAGACACCTACAACAGTTGGAGAGGCCACAAAAGTACCATACAAAAAGATCCTAGGCCTTAAACACATGTCCTACACAGACAGACTCAAGAAACTTCAGCTGTTCTCAGTCTCTTATCGCCTAATTAGAGGTGACCTCTGCTTGACTTATAAAAGCCATGTCCAACCCAGCCCTACTTGAAATGCTACACCTAAAGAAATCCCAGTCCCCCTGTGCCACACATTCCAGAGATCACAACCTCACTACCACAACAGAACATGCTGGAGGAACAGGTTCATTTCCCAAAGACTGCCCATACTCTGGAATAAGCTTCCCATCCATGTCAAGCAGAGCACCTCACTGGCCCTATTAAAGAGAAATCTTGATGACTGGATGGGTAACAGAAAGTTCACTCCAGGGGATCTCTCCAATTGCCCTACTGGATAGGGGCACTGTGAACTAGGTGGCATGGTGCCTGAGCAATTTTTTTGGGCTAGGCTTGTAAAGGTTCCAGGGCCATTAGTCTAGTACACACCTATGAACCTGTGACCACGATGGTGGTTGACTGCAGTGTGATAACCAAATGAATATGAGCATGACAGCTAGAGTTTAGGGGATGGGGCACTATATGACCTTATTTAGAATGGGTGGGGAGGAAGGGTAGTTAGGAGGTATGGTATGACTGGGGGAATAATTAGGGGTGTTATGGGATAGGTGGAGGAGAGGTGTGGGAGGGGTCAGGTTAGGTATAAGGTTAATGTCTATAGGTTCATAGGTTCATAGGTTGATACTAGCTATCTGCCCTAGGGCATTTATAAGCCTAGCCAGAGTGTGTTTGGCTTTCACCACCCTTTTAGATTAGTTGACTGTGCCTCTGTATAGTAGGTCACAGAAGGTAGCCCTTTTAAGGTTAGTTTACTGTACCTCTGTCAAGCAGGGACACAGAAGAGATCCCAGGGGTAAACTTACGATCTCCCATCGACTCATCATGATTTCTCTTGAAGAGGGTCAGTGAGGGGCTCTGCCTAACATGGATTGGGATTTTGTTCCAGAGTGAGGGGAGCCTCTGGGATATGAATCTGTCCCTCCAGCATGTCTTATTTATTTCTGTGCTGAGGTTCAAGTCCCTGGAGCATGTAGCATTAAGGGATTTGGATTTCCTGAGGTGAAGCATGTCCATTAGTTCTGGGTTGGACATGACTTTATACGTCAGACACAGATCACCTCTGAGTAGGCGGTACGCAACTGAGTAGAGCTGGAGTTTCTTTAGCCGAGCTGCATAGGGCATCTGTTTGAGCCCCTTGATCCTCTTGGTGAGATACTTTTGGGGTCCTTCCAGTTGCTGCAGGTGTCGGGTAAGATACATCCCAAACGGGGCATTGTACTCAATTATGGGCCTGATAAGTGATGAGTAGTGGGGCACAATAACTTTTTTGACCTCTCTTGATCTAGATGTGAACCCTTTCGTGATAAGGTGGGCTATATAGAAGGTCATTCTAACCACTTTGGCAATGTTATTGTCAAAGGAGAGATTGCTATCTACTTGGGTCCCCAAGTCCCTAATTACTTCTTCCATACTTAATGGATTACCACCTATGTGGTAATTTGTGGGCACTTTGTTTTTCCCAAAGGGGATGACTATGCACTTTTTGGCATTTAGCTTTAGGCCATGTCTCTGGCACCAGTTATCCATCTCTGTGAGACCCTTTTGGAGGATGCTTGTGACAGCCCGAGAGTCGATTATGGCACCTAGTTTGCAGTCATCTGCGAACTTGGTCAGCCATAGTCCACCCGTGTTAGCCTGTACCACGGAGAAATATATACCGAACAAGAGAGGTCCCAGGACTGAGTCTTGTGGGACGCCACTTGTAACTGGTTTAGAGTCTAACATGGCACCTGCTATTCTGACCATGTGGGTTCTATCCCTGAGCCAGTTTGCAACCCATCTTGTGACATAGGGGTTGATATTTAAGCTGGTAAGCTTATTTATGATGCCTGAGTGGGGTATTGTGTCGAAGGCTTTTGCGAGGTCCAGGTAGGCTGTGTGGACTACCTTCCCTTCACCTATGGCTTTGGTAACTGTTTCAAAGAAGTTGACCAGGTTCAAGAGGCAAGATCTGCCCTTAACAAAGCTGAATTGGGTAGGATCCAGTATCTAGTGGTTCCCAATGTCTTTGTTTATGATTTCCATGATGATACACTCCATAGCTTTGCAGACCAGGCTAGTCAGGCTTATAGGGTGATAGTTCCGGGGTATGTTGTGGCACCACCTTTGTGGAGTGGGACCACTGTTGCTGTATGCCCTTCCTTGGTACATATCCTGTAGTAAGGCTGAGATTGAACAGTGACTTTATATGAGGGTTTAGTTCTTCTTGGAGCTTGTGTAAGACGCAGCCTGGGACACCGTCTGGTCACATTGATGCTGTGTTTTTTACTTTGGAGAGGGCAGCTCTCACCTGTGCATCTGTGATCTCAGGAAGGCTACACTCTGTTGGGATAGACATTTGCTCTTTTGGGGGGAAGGGGGGAGAAGTTTGCACTGAACCTTTTTGCCAGGATGTTGGCAATGTCTGTGGGTTCAGTGTATTTTTTGTCATTTTGCACTAACTCAGATACATCTGGGAGTTGCCTCCCAGGTTTCTGACATAACTAAAGAAGACCTTGGGATTATCTTTAGTGTCTTGTGCAATTTTTCTTTCGAAGCTGGCCTTAGATGATTTTATGAGGGAGAGGGATCGTAGTTACATGGAGTGGGCGGAGATGGGGCAGAGTGGGGAGCAGAAAGAGTCTAGAGAACGGACCAGGCCAGCCCCCAGGGGCAAGAGCTGTAAAACTCAGTTTAATGTGAGTGATAAGCTTAAGGTATTAGTATCTAAGAAAAGATTAACTTAAGTAGCTCTGGAATGCTTTAAGTATCAGTGTAAGCAAACAAACAGGGTTGTTGAGCAGTTATAGAGAGGGTTATGATTAGTATAGAGAGAGTGCTATAAGTAAAAAGCACAAATTTACTAATTTGAACAGTGAATGCTTGGGACTGGTAGATAGTGTGCGTGTGTGTGTGTGTGTGTGTGTGTGTGTGTGTGTGTGTGTGTGTGTGTGTGTGTGTGTGTGTGTAAGGCTAATTCAATGTATTATGGTGCCATCTAGTGACAAGTGGCTGGAATAACGGGGATAGAGAATCCTTCATTGCTGTGTACACACCTTTTAACACTATGCCTTAGAAGTTTACAAAAATTAAGTTCACCTTTCAGTCCAGGTTAACAGGCCAAAAGTTATTGTGCTGTGCTTAACAACTGTCCATAAGAGTTCTGGACAGTCCACAAGTACGAGACAGCCTCTACAGTGCTGCTTACATTGATTCAATATCCATGTTACTGTGATCTCCCTCTGCAGTGCACCATACTTAATGTGTATGTCGTGCTGCCAAGGAGGAACCATGACCGTGTACACAATTACATTCAGTGTAGGCTCTTCACGGAGCCTACATGGATTTTATTGAATCCTCATAATATTTGTTTTAATGTACTTATACAATATTTTTATATGTGCTTTTCAGCATTCTTGTAACACAAATTATTAGTATTAAGTGAGATTATCTGAATTTTCTGTTCTAGTCACATGATTTCCTGTTCTTAGGGTTTCAGTATTTGTAGGATGAGTTTTTATCAGTTCTGATTAAGTCCCTGCATGTTTATGGGATGAAAGCACTTAAATTTACAAAATAAATGTCTGTATGTTTTGGAGTTCCAACGTTTTTTGAGTGAATCTTGTTGACTGGGTGTTAGTTGGGTTTTGTCTTGGTTTACTGTTTAGACCCAAGATTGTCCCTCTCTTCTTTTTGGTTCTGAAACTTTTTTACCTCTTCTGCTTGAATCATTATCCCCCCTAACAACTTTCCTTCCTGCATTTAAATTAATAGAACTCTTTTCACCCCCCTTAAGCAACAATTCTCATTATGCTCTTCTTTCAAGTGGCCCCATCCACCACTCTACCCCATCATGCATCTCCTGTATACCTAAGTTATAAACCTTCTAGATAATACCAATTTGAAACAGGCAGCCTAAATAAAAACAATCTTAAACCATGCTCTCTGTCTTATACTGTTATAACTAACCTCCTATATAATACTCCCCGGTATTCAAGAAGCTCGGCGCAAGGACTGTTTTAGCCTTGCGCCGAGCGTCCTCAAGACAGATGGTGCAGCAGTGCCATATGAATATGTATGAGGGCACGCCGCCGCACCCTCGACGTGCACAGGAAATGTGTACAAGTGCAGGGGGCATGTACAAGTGCACTATGGAGGCGTAAACATGCCCCGACACTTGCAAAACCTACTATGCCTACTAGTAGAGCCCGCCCCTAATAGTAAGTCAGTAAGTCAGCGTCCGTGGATACCGAAATGTATGTTAAGCATAAAAGAGTGTCCACGAACAGTGAAATAAAATCGAAGTAGTAAACACACAAGCTCGTAGTGGAATGTAGAGCCCTGTCCCTAGAACTGCTACAATTAGATTCCCTGTCCCTGTGTCCCTATTATACATTCAAACTGCAGCAATAGTGAAGGTGTAAGCAAAGCGCAGTGTGTCTGCATGTCGCTGCCCTCCGCTGAGTGTAGCTTACACATCATATTCATTGAAATAGAGAAAAACAAGTGGAATCAACGTAAGTGTCAATAGTGTAGTGTTTAGAGCATCCGCCTATCAAACAGGCAGTCACGGTTCAAGCCTAACAATAGCACATATCATTTTCCATGTGGAATGAATGTCGTTTTGCAATAAAACCGACATAAGAGTATCGCATGAGATATTCAACATAAATATAATACAAGCAAAGTGGCCTTGTCATAATGAATAAGGTACTAGTAAGCAGGTGTAAGCACAAATAAGCAGTAGTAAACACATATAAATACCAGTAAGCAAGTCTGAGTGCACTTGCGCAGGTCTAAGCAGTGCCCAGCATAGGAAATGTATATAAGTCACCAAAAACTGCCATCAGGTCAAAAAAATAACTAAAAGCCATGTACCAAGACCATAGAAGAAAACACAATGAAGCCTACAGACAGGACTATTTAGTCAAGCCTTGTAGTTGTTGATTTAACAGTGTAGTCCACAGAAATACACAGGATAAAAATGCCAAGGAACAAAGCTTTTCAGCTGTTAAAATAGTTTAATCCAAGCATTCGCTTCACAGGAAAAAAACACTGAAATCACACTAACGCTCCAAATACAAGTACGTTTTCATTTCAAAAACATCCTCAGATGTGGGCTGGTAACAACATCAGTGCATATATACATATATATATATATATATATATATATATATATATATATATATATATATATATATATATATATACATCAATTAACATTTAAAACCACCAATCTCATGCTGCATAGTAAATGAGGCATAATAATAATAATAAATGAATAACGTGCAAAATAGCAAAATGCAAAATACAAATACTTTAAAATCATTCTAAAAACACTTTTAAAATGTTTTTAAAGTAATTGTATTTTGCATTTTGTTATTTTGCACGTTATTCATTTATTTATTTAACATGAAGATTTTAAACATATTTGTATTAACATGGATAGCTGCTTATCACTGTATTGCTCTGAATGTTTTAATCATGATTACAACAGTTACTTCATATAAGTTCTGGGGCCAGAACATTTTCTAGGAAGCATACAGTCTTTATAATAGAAAATGGTAGTTCAACTTTATTCCACAAGATGGCAGTGTATTAAACGTTTTTTTTTTTTTTTTTAGAAAAGGTTTTAAAAGGTTTTAGAGATTTTAAAGTTTAAATTAAAGTAATAAAGGTGTCTGTATCAAAGAGTTTGCAAACTTTTAGACAGCTGGTATAATATTTGATTGTTATCATTAGTACAATTAGGTCAAAAGTACTTTATACGCAAGAAATAATGCATTTAGAATGTGCTTTAAAAGTTTTCATGACATAATTTTCAGTTATGCCTCGTTTACTATGCAGCATGAGACTGGTGGTTTTAAATGTTAAGAAAAACACTCAATCAGTCCTGGATACAGTGCCTTTCAGAATAAACATAGAAAAATCCAAAAATAGCTGAAAAAGGCAACACCAAAGCAGATAATCCCTTAAAACGAACTTTTAATCCAATTGATTATAAAGACAGTGAGTGCTTTCACGTTATCACAATGTTTCATTAGACTTTAAGTAAAAACCATTAACTGCCAACCATAAATAATAAATTCAAACCCTTCTGGCCTATGGTTCAACAGAAACAATTATGACATCATGTTGAAATTTAAAATTTAAAAAGACATGCTTTATAAACAACATTCTTCGAAATATATACATAAATAAAGCACACATCATAAGAAACACTTGTACGACACATGTCCATTCAATATATATTAATATAATACATATGTTTATAAAAATCACAAAAACTACACACTTTTTTTATTTAAATAAAATTAAAATCAAAGAATGTATGTAGTGTAGTTCATTCTAACAACTAACTAAAAACAGTATATACGTATGTTTATGTCTAAAAATCATTCACATAAAGCTGTGAAAATTAAAATACTATTTAAAGTGACTAATGTGCATGTGGTCTGGCTGATAAAAAAGGTTTTATCGTCATCCTATCATTCAGTCCACTCATTTTATGTGCTTGCAAGCATATTATCCATCTACCTTCTCTACCCTTCGTGTAAGTCTTAACATTCCATAATTTGTCTGATTTCGTAATCAATTCTAATGCTCTAAACTTAAATTTATGTGTCATACCATAGGTTAGCACATGTTTAGCTAATGTGTTCTTATCATCGAAGAATATTGTTTGTAAAGCATGTCTTTTTAAATTTTAAATTTCAACATGATGTCATAATTGTTTCTGTTGAACCATAGACCAAAAGGGTTTGAATTTACTATTTATGGTTTGCAGGTAATGGTTTTTTATATAAAGTCTGATTAAACGTTGTGATAACATGAAAGTGCTCACTGTCTTTATAATCAATTGGATTAAAAGTTCGTTTTAAAGGATTATCTGCTTTGGTGTTGCCTATTTCAGCTATTTTTGGATTTTTCTATGTTTATTCTGAAAGGCACTTTATCCAGGACTGATTGACTGTTTTTCTTTTCATTTGGATACATTGTTTCTCAACGGTTGCTGGAACATGGCAGAGGGAGTATTAAATGACAACATTTGCCTGTTAGAGGGAAGTGATTCCTTCCAAAGATTTTTCAATGTTGAAAGCAACCCTTTGTTACACCTTACTACTACAGAATTGACGAGAGAAGGGGAAGAGACAGTAAGTACCCTTAGGAACATGAATGTTTTGCATTTGACAGGAAAGTTAGATAATAAAATGACTAAATTAAAGTCTACACAATGGCAAAGACTCCACATGGAGGCGTGTCTCAGTTTTAAGGTGGTACTGAGAGGATTACGTGTTTTAAAAATGCCTACCTTTGATACCACCTATCCTGAACTGCTAATAAAATGGCAAAAATTAAACTTAGACACCAGCCATGGCTACATTAAGCTTCTAACTGAGCAGTATAAGAATATAGAAGCAGTGTTGGCCATGGAAATTACTTCTACAAGAAATGAGCTGAAGGATGTCTCAAGTGTGACAGAAACGGACAGCTTCATTAGTGATCTTACTATAAGTTTAACAGCACTTGATAATAAGTTATTACAGGAGAAGAAGAAGAAATTGGAGAGAGACTTCAACAATTTCCGCAGGGGTAATGTCTTCTCATGGCCCAGGGAGACTAATGCTGCTACTAACAACACACGGAGAGCATTTCTACCTTCCACAAGCAGAGAGGGGTGGATCACTGAAGGTACAACAATGACAACACCGGAAACAATGGCACAGGTGGTGCAACAAACCGAAGAATTGAGGGGAACTCAGAACAGCAGTGCTCATGGAGGCACCATGTGTTTGCCAGGTAGGGAAGTCGTCTCACACCTGGGCAGCATGGATGTCAGGAGGAAAGTTCAACAAGTTCAACAGGAAATGGCCACAACTTCCACAGGGAATGTGGAGATACTGGCAGATGATAGCAACAACCTTTTTTTCTTTCCATTACCAACACGCCAGATAGAGAGGCAAGTTTGGTCTCCACAAAACCGTGTGAGGAAACGCAAGGCTTCAGAAGAGAGGTACGAGTTTCAGCGCAAGGTGCTATGACTGATACAGAGGACTTGATTATTAACTTATCCAGGTACATACTTTCCAATAGTGAGAGATCTATGTTAAACAAAGGTCTCTCATTTATACTGTCTAAAAATTCTGACTTAATGGCTGTGATTACAGACATTAAAATGTTCACTAGAAATGTGGTGCTGAAAATGATGTTTGGGGATAATATGAATAATGGTTATAAAGTGTTTAAAAAACCTTTTACATTTATATCTCAGATGCATCCACTTTTAGATGCGTTTGAAAGAGCTTGTGAAAGTGATTTATTACAGTTGTCAATGTCACACACCAGAACTGACTTTTTTAATTTAGCTAGTAAAGAATCTGAAGCCTTGAATAGATTGCAGAAAAATGCTGAGATAGTAATTAGACAGGCAGACAAGGGTGGAGCTGTGGTGTTATTGGATAGAGATTTCTATTAGAGGAAAATGGAGCAACTATTGGTTGACAATAACACCTATAAGTTAATAAGTAAGGTGCAACTAGACAAGATAATCAAAAGTGTTCATAGTGAATTATATGACCTTTTCTTATGTGGACTAATAGACATAGATCTGTATAGATACTTTTTGGTAAGGAAACCAATCATCCCCACTTTCAGGGGACAGCTGAAGGTCCATAAAAGTTTGATGGACCCCAGTATGAGACCTATAGTGTCAGGGAGGGGATGGCTTACAGAAACTCTCTCCATGTATTTGAAAAACAACTTAGATCAGTGGTAGATGGTGTATCCACTATAATTAGAGATACACAACAGTTCTTAGAGACCTATGCTGGGTATGTTATTTTTGATGCAGACAATGGTAATGAACTTTTGGTTTCACTTGATGTTGTTTTTTTATTTACATCCATACCAAATAACACAGGAATGGAGTATGTTAGGCTTTTATTAATTGAAGAAGGAGTGCCAAGGGATCTCATTATGAGATACATGTCATTGTTGGACATTGTATTGAATAATAATGTCTTTATATATGAAGAGGAATATTTTCTACAAACCAAGGGGGTGGCAATGGGCACCCCATGTGTGAACCCATATGCCAACCTAGTGTTGGAATATTGGGAGAAGACATATGTATTGAACAGTGGAGATTATGGGGAGTACATTGGTTACTACAAACATTTTGTAGATGATGTTTTTCTTGCATAGAAGGGCACTAGTGAACGATTGGAAGCATTTGTGGAATATCTGAATGGGACAACAGATTTTCTGTCTTTTGAATGTGCTAGTTCCCAGAAGAGATTACAATTTTTAGATGTGCAATTGAGCAAGGAGGAAGATGGATTACACACTAATATGTTTAGCAAACAATGTTGGAAAAACAGCTTGCTACATCAGAGCAGCATGCATCCAACTCACATTTATCCTAATATAATGAAGAGTCAGATACTAAGAGTATCAAGACTTACTAGTCATTATGAATCTTACAGAGAAGCATGTAAGACATTGGCAGGTAACTTTAAACAATGAGGTTATAAAGATGGTGAGATAGAGAGATCTATGTATAATAGTAGGTCACATAGGAATAGAAAAGGAAGACCATACTTCCAAAGGAATACTAATATTGACAGGGTTGATGAAGAAGGTTTGAATGCAAGAGGAAATGAGAGGCTTAAAGTGATTATTCCATTTGCTAATTGGAATAATAAGGTAAGAGACGTAATAGAGAGAAACTGGAGAATATTGAATGTAGATGATGATATCACTACGATAGTAGGTAATAGGCCAAGATACACATATAGAAATAAAAAATCATTTAAGCGATTACTTTGTTTTGAGCAAGAAAAGATTCATACTATAAGATATTCAGACAGACAGGGGACATTTGCTTGTAGGGGCTGCAACCAGTGCCCATACATGGCAGGTGATAATACATTTGTTCACCCTGATATGAGACAGGATTATGTGTTTAAATAATATGTGATTGTAAGACGAGGGACTTGGTGTATCTGGCACAGTGCCAGGTATGCAAGTCCTTCTATGTAGGTAAAACCAATAGGATCCTCAGGGAAAGAGTTTTGTTTGTGTCTTTCAGCTTTTCCCGGTTAAGGGGCCGCCACAGCGGAACTCCAGGTTACCAGCCCTGATGCACAACCTTCAACGAAGGCATGCCCCATTCACGTATGCCTCCACACAGAAGCCACTCTAGCTGAGAATCGAATGGGACAACGTCTTGCTATGAGGCGACAACGCTACCGCAGCACCACCACCGCAGTGCATAGTTATGCTATAAACAAAGAAGATGATAAGAACACATTAGCTAAACGTGTGCTAACCTATGGTATGACACATAAATTTAAGTTTAGAGCATTAGAATTGATTAAGAAATCAGGCAGATTAGGGAATGTTAAGACTTACATGGAGGGTACGGAAAGTAGATGGATAATACGCTTGCAAGCACATAAAATGAGTGTACTGAATGATAGGATGACATTAAAACCTTTTTTATCAGCCAGACCACATGCACATTAGTCACTTTAAATAGTATTTTAATTTTCACAGCTTTATGTGAATGATTTTTAGGCATAAGCATACGTATATACTGTTTTTAGTTAGTTGTTAGAATGAACTACACTGCATA